>NW_023270426.1:53231629-53671670 GCF_011800145.1 Mirounga leonina | reverse complement strand
TTTATTTTATTTTATTTTATTTTATTTTATTTTATTTTATTTTATTTATTTAGTGTGTGGAAAGTAATGGGTGAGACAGGGTAGGTACACTGAGTAACTTCAGGATTGGATAGTTTGAATAGTTTGGGCAGGCTCTGGACTAGAGAGATGGTCCCTAGTGGTCTAGTACCTGGCGCTGGGGAGATCTAGGGTAGGTGTTGGCTTGGTGTGTGTTTGATAAAGGGGCTGGTTGGGGGTGTGGGCTACAGATTGGTTGGTTTGTATATGGAAGGCATATTCCCAGGAGAATTATTTACCATCTCTAGGAATTAGCTAGCTCTAGGAGGGGTAGTCTCTCCATGATCAAGGCTCCAAATGCCAGCACATCAAGAATACAGAAAATAAGGAAATAAAATCAACATACTCCCCCCAACTAATTGTCTGCTCAGTCGGTCACACCTCTTTCATAGCATGCTTGCATCACCACTACCGGGAAAATGGCAACATTTCCCAGATTCTCTTGCAGCCAGGAAGGACCACATGATTGAATTCTGGTTAATAGGACAGGAGAGGAAATGACGTGAGCAACTTCTAGGATATGTCATTCAAGGATGGCAACACGATTCCTCTTCCCTTCTTCCTTCATCCTGCTGCCTAAAATGCTGATGTCCCAGTTCGCTTTCTTGGATCATGTGTATAAGGACAACAGCCTAGGGATGGCAGAAGAGCAAGAGAGAAGGAGCCTGGGTCCCTGGCACTGTGAATTTGCCATACTAGTGTTGATGTGCTTACATTAAATTAATCAGATTGTTCCATGAGAGAGAAATAAACTTGCAGCTTATCACGTCACTCTAATTTCGAGCCTCTGCTGGAAAGATTAAACCTATATTGTAACTGATAGGGGTGAGCTGCTGTGTATAGTTGTGCAAGCATCTTTCCCACCGTACAGTGTACAGCCTCTGTACCGTACATGGCAGCCATGAATACAGTCCCATTTCTCAGATGAGGACAGAAAGTCTCAAGGAGGTTAGGCCATACCTTTAGTAAATCCTAGATCCAAAGCCCTACAAGGATTATAGAACCAAAAAGGATAATATGCCAGTTTCACTATAAAATGAAATACAGTAATATATCAACGTTCTTAGGCAAATGATAAAAATACATTAAGTATCAGAATTCAATATTTATTTATTTAGAAATCAAAGTAAGAAATTTAAACAAAAATAGAATTGGAGACAATTCTCCTGCTGAATGTTGTTCAACATGCTCGGAGGAACAGGGTATCTTTTTAAATTCAATAGCCAAAGTGACAGGCTATGCACAGGGCCAGTTATAATGCCTGTATGTGTGGGTCTATCATTTGCATGCATTAAGATGGAAATTGAGCATCCATATTTTACTTACATGTGTCAGTGAAGTGATTGCACTTCCCAAGATCTCTTTGTACACATAATTACTTGATTTGTGAACCAAATGTGTGGTTTAAGGATGGAAATAGGTACACAGTAACTCCATTTCGGAAGTCCAGTTTTGACATAAATGACTAGAGACTTTTTTAATGAAAGAAAGATTAGATACAGGATTCAAATTTAGTTTATTTAAAACATTTGATATTTGGGGATTCATTTATTTGAAGGGTCCAATTTGATTTTCTGCACTTAAAATTGCACTTTAATTGGGAGCTATAGTTAAGTGATGATTGAAATAATTTGTAATAAGAAAACAGCCACAAAGTATCATTTTTATCAGTAGGATATATCATATCAGCTCTGCAGCTTTCAGAAAAAGTGTCAACATTTTATATTTAAAAGACTTATAAAAACGTTCTGCAATTATCTGTCAGTTGTTCTAAAACACACACGCCTAGTACTAGCAATTGCAAAATTAAATTTTGCCTCCACAGTCCTAAGAGATACTCTTCTACAAACACCTTTTTAGTTTATAGGGATTTATAGTTTAATATTCACAAAAGTTTTCCGCTTTCTTGAAAAGTCACTTCTTGCCCCCTTTTGTGCAAATATGTTCCATAGGAAATGGAATAGTCTTAAAAGCAAGCAATTTTTACTAAAGCAGTTTTCTTACCCATACCTAGTGCTGTATTACTATAAACAAAACATTATTTTATCTACTATACCCCAAGTTGTAATGAGTGCTTTCAACTACTCTCCTATTGCTTGAAAATTAGCTTTGTGTTTGCAAGTCTGAGAGACGGTCTCCAGTTCTCGCTGAGAGTCAGAAGGAAAGCAGGTGGACTTGTGGCCTGAGGTGAAGGTCCCTGGCGATGCTGGGCTCATCTGGCTGCTGGTGGTTGGCATGGGGCAGTACTGTTAACCATTTTGAAATAATGATTTTAAAACAATTTTAACCTAAAATGCTGGGTAAAGTTACATTCAAAAAGTTTGCAGCCAATAGTAGTTTTTATTTTTTTTTTTATTTAAAAAAATTTTTTTAAAGATTTTATTTATTTTAGAAGGGAGAGAGAGGGAGAGCATAAGCAGGGGAGGGGCAGAGGCAGAGGGAGAAAGAAAATCCCAAGCAGACTACATGAGGCTCTATCTCATGACCCCAAAATCATGACCTGAGCCAAAACCAAGAGTCCGATGCTTCACTGACTGAGCCACCCAGGCGCCCAGCCAATAGTAGTTTTTAAATTGAATGGGACAACCACCATTAGGTTTTAAGAAGAATGTTGTCTTTGGTTAAAGTAAATGCACATGGCTAGCATTGATTTCTAACTTCTATTTTGGTTGACAAGTCTAATCATCATACTATTTCCCTGTTATGGAAACCAAAATATTTTGTTTCCAGGGTAGTGTTCGTCCAAAAGATACTACAGTCTCAGATGAACTCTAAATTTCTCTTATTCATTCTCCAAATACGATTATGATAATAATAAAAATAATAATGACAATAGTAAAAATAATAGTTATAATAGCCACCAATTGTTGAGCACCTAATGTAGGCCAAGCATATCTTCATGATAATATTGAAAAGTAGATGATATTATTCTAGTTGTACAGAAGAGAAATGTGAAGTTCAGAGGGGAAGGTCACTACCTCAAGCAGCCAAAATCTGTCTGATCCCACGACTGCTACTTCCATGTACCGCATACAGTCTAGTCTCTATATAGTTATATATTCCCATGTTAGGCTGCAACTGAATTTCCAAAGAATATTGTAACTTTCCAGGAAGTTGTTACTGTTTAGACAGGGGCCCACTTATTATTACTATTTTCTTCTTCTTTACTAAACTGAAGCTGAACAGAACAAGGACTGCCCTGCTCCCACCCTCTTTAAAGAAAGAATAAAAAATAAAAAAATAAAAAGAGGAGGGGAAGTGTGTCGCAAAACTAGTTATCACATGTGAATGGCCTCAGATGTAGTTAAGCACTCTGTAAATCCTTACCATCCCGGACATTCTGATAAACTCAGTTCTGGGGACATATTATTTTTATTTTGATAATTTGTCTTCGACCTCTTTCCGTTTTACGCAAGAACACAGAAAAATCAATTGGTGTTTTGTTTCATTGCTTTTATTCAATTAAATGCTTCCTTTTACCTTTTTTTTTTCTACCATGCTTCAAAGTAACAACGTGATAGCATCAGCCTTGGATATTAGCCCTCACAGATAGAAATGTTCTTGAAATAAGCTCAGTAGGACTTTTTGTAATACATTACCCATGCTCTCAGACCCCTATCAGTCTCTGAGGTAGTCATAATAAACACGAACTAAAACCTCAAAATCTTCAGGAAATTCTGGCCTTAAAAAAAAAAAAAACTGTCTTTGGAGGTCTCTCCAAAGTTAATGTAATGTTTATAAATTGGGTCAATAATCTATAAAAATAAAAACAGGAATCATTTAAGAAAATAACTAAGAAATCTCTGTTTAAATGGTACTAAAAATTACAGACTTAAAATTTTCCAACAAAAGTAAGACAGTGATTTCATAAGAATAGGACTCCGTAAGGGGAAAATGAGCATTAAATGTTTCAGTGTTTCAAGTGCTCCATTTTCTTATTATAAAGAGAAATTGGGATTTAGAAAAAGAGTTTTTTGACATTTAAATGAAAGTGTAAAGTTTGTAAAGGATGTTTTATAAACATCAGTTCATTTGTTAAAATAGCTTTGAGGCAGTCTTGTAGCCATGTAAAGTTTAGCTTACCAGGAAAAGTTTAGACCAGACACAAAGTATTTTCATCTTACTGATATACCACTTAGAGATACCATGTACTTAGCAATCCTAGGTCACACGTTGTGACCTGAAGTGTATATCACAGCAAACCTCCTCAAGTTCATCTATTTTTATTACCTCTTGGCCACAAAGCACAATGTGTTTCAGTTTTAATTATTTCTAGAAATTACAATAGCCTAATGAACTCCTAATGAACACTTTGCACATTCCAGAAATTTCCAACTCCAAATACTGATGATCTTCCTTATAACAAATCAACTTAAAGAGTTAATTTCCCTGTGGCTTCTACCTTTGAAAACATCTGCTCTTTTATAACATCCTCTTGCCTTCATGTATGTCATTTCTATAGCTTATAAGCTTCTTTTCCTGTCTCCCACCTTTATCTAGAAAAAACTGACCAAAATTTCAAGACCTGGATTAAATGTATAGTAGTTCAAGTTTTTCTGAGGTGATTCTCCTGCTTATACCCCACACCTGCTCCTCCTGCCTTTCAGAATAGCTATTGTAAATTGCATGCCCTTTCATTATTACATGTATCACAGTATTGTTACAATTCACGGACTATGTGAGACTTTAAAAGCAAGGGCCATGTTTTGTTTTGTTTTGTTTTCTTTGTACTTGTATCCCAAATTTCTGGAGCAGTGCTTAACACCTAGGTATCCTAAAAAATTATTTGGTGAAAAATGAATGATGAGAAAAAACACATCTGTTTTCCATTTCAGATTTTTTCAGGAATTTCAGATTTCAGATACTTCAGGAAACTTTTGTTTCCTTCTCAGTCCTCCGAATGAAGTAAAATCATCAGTGCACCTATTTTGTCGTCACTGAAAAATTATTCATGGACATATGAAAGTTGAATAGTAAGAGACTGCTGGCGCTTGAAACGTGCCTTCACCATTTTACTCATCAAATAAACTTGGAAAAGTAACTTCATTCTACCCTCGCCTCAAAAAAAAAAAAAAAGTCCTCGGTCTACTCACGTGTAAAACAGGGATTGTATACTATTTACACCGCATAGGGTTCTTGTGAGGAATGAAGGATCTGATGTACACAGGAGGCTTTGCCCAAGGTCCAGCATCATGGGATCAGCTTTTATAAATGACAAATTATCAGGCTAGCGTCTCATAATCTATTTGCTTTTTAAAAAGCTGGAAAAAAAAAACAACCTCACTTTGTGGTGGCTTCCCCCTCCTCCAACAGCTTTACTGAGATATGAGCGACAAACATATTAATGTGTTCAGGGCTGCAAGATGAAAAAAGTTCTGGTGATGGCTGCACCAGACAACGTGAATGTACTTAATGTCACTGAACTGTACAGTTAAAAAATGATCAAAATGGTAAATTTTCTGTTATGTATCTTTTACTACAATTTTAAACATTTAAAACATACTTTTCCAATGGCATAAAATAAACTTCATATATTAAAAGTGTACAATATTTTTGACAACTTTTGACATATATATACACCTGTGACACCATCACACAGTAAAACAATGAACATATTTATCATCTCCAAAATATTCATTGTGTCCCTATGTAATCCTGCCCTTCCTCCACCTCTGCCCTCACTCCTAGCCAACCGCTGATATTCTTTGTCACTATAGATTAATATATGTCTTCTAGAATTTCATATAAGTGGAATGAGTATGTATTCTATGTAGTCTGGCTTCTTGCTTTGAGATTTACCCATGCTCTTTAAGTATCAACAGATCATTCCTCTTTATTGCTGGGTAGTATACTATTGTATGTATTTTACCAATGTGTTTATTCATTCATCTCTTGATGGACATTTGGTTTGTTTCCAGTTTTTTAGCCATTGCAAATAAAGATGCTATGAAGAGTCACACACACAAATCTAAGGACATATGCTTTCATTCTATTGTGTAAATAACTAGGACTGGAACAGCTGGCTCTCACGGCATGTTTCTGTTTAACTTTTTAAAGAAACTTCTAACTTGTTGTCCAAAGTCACTGAGCCCTTTATATGACCACCAGCAGTGACTGAGAGTTTCAGTTCCTCAGTGGCTTGGACACATGACACCATGGCCTGGAAACTCTCTTGGAAGTAAAGTGAGACAGTGGTGGGGCTCACCTTGTTTATTTCCTCTTGGTATCTCTTCTATTTTCTTGCCTGACTTCCAGTTACTTGCAAACCACTGTTTAATACATTTTGTCCAATATTCCAGCTATTTCTGGGAGGAGGATAGATCTAGGCCTTTTTATTCTACCTTGGTCACAAGTGTAACTCTTGCATGCCTTCATTCGAATGATGTGAACAGTCTGATTCACCAAGTAAACCAAGAAAGATGTGATCATTAAATGAAACTGCAGTCATATCTCATGCTTTCTAATCTTTCAGTTTACAATGGACGTCAAATAGTCTATTATATATATTGTGTTACATTTGCATGTTGAATCTTCATTATAAAGTAGGTTGAGCTTAAGAAAATGCAATTTCTCACTTATTTATCTGGGAAGAAGAGAAGCAAAAGGGATATATCCTGGCCAGTTAGTTGATTATATCCTGGATACATATAACTGGTCAGTTAGTTGATTTTATACTATTGGCACATTTGGATCAGAGAAGACAGTGCAGTGTGGAGTTTCTCAGCTCTGCACCCAATTGTAAGAGCTTAATAAATGAAGATGGTTGTTGGTTTGGGTAGCTCAGAAACACAATTACACATCAGCTGAACTGCAAGAGATACGTCGAAGGAATTTTCACTTATCCTATTTTACCTCTCCTGTGGTTTATCAAGCAACTCTCACTAAATAGGGTTTGTAAAGAGCCCACTTGCTTTGCTTCCCTTGCTCTGGGAGCTGACGAACACATACCACATTATGCTTTGCATCTTTTCTGGTGTCAACAGAGCGCTTCCTCTGTTAAAAGAATATTTCCTGGCTTTGGGGAGTTAGTGTGAGCTAAATGCAGCCCTCCAACATCCCAAGAGGAAGGACAGCCCCTGAGACACTGTGACCTGAGCCACTGGCTAAAGTTTTATGGGAAGTCACAGAGAGGAGAGGTCATAGGCTTCTGGATGTGAGTGTTCTAATTAGTGCACAGTTTAGGATCCAGTCCCCTCATGTTATCCTTCCATCTTTGCTTTGTTTCAAATGAAAGCCAATTTAGATGAGAAAACTATTCTAGACTCTAGGTGAAACCGCTGACATGTACACAGTGAGGTGGTGGGGGTGGAAAGTGACAAATCTTCAGAAGAGAAGTGGGTCCCAGGAGGTTGGGCAATCTCTGGGGGAGCCTCTCACAGGTGGTGAGTGTCCTGAGGCAAAGAGAGGTCCTGACTACAAGATGTGCATTTGTAATAAATCCCTCCAATGCAGGTATAGACTGGGGATGGGACTGCGGAAGTGAAATACCCTCACTACGTATAAAAGGCCTACTTTTCAAGAGCTTCAAACATTAACTTTTTTGGTGCCAGAGGCCCTGGAGTGAGGCAAAACAAAAAAGAATGGTAAAGAGTAAAGGGTGAGAAAGAACAGAAAACTTAAGTGGCATAGGCTGAAGTCTTTAAAACGATAAAGTCAATGTTCTACCATAATTATTGGAAAATCATTTTTATTGTTTTCCCCAACTTTGGATTGTGGCAAAATCACATAACATAAAGCATACTGTTTTGAACAACCATCTTTAGGTGTAGAGTTCAGCGATATTTAGTACACTCAAGATGGTTGTGCAACCATCAGCACCACCCATCTCTAGAGCTGTTTTTATGTTGCAAAACTGAAATTCAATGCCCATTAAACACTAACTCCTCATGCCCCTCATGTCCCCCCAATCCCTGGCAACCACCATTTTACCTTCTGTCTCTATGGTTTTGACTATTCCATGTACCTCACAGAGTGAAATGTCTATCCTTATGTCAGTACCACTCTGTTTTGATAACCGTAGCTTTGTGGCAAGCTTTGAAATCAGGAAGTATGAGTCCTCCAGCTTTGTTCTTCTTTTGCAGGATTTTTTGGCTATTCTAGGTCCCTCGAGATTTTTCTATTTCTGCAAAAAACGTCATTGAGATTTTGAGAGAAATTGCATTAAATCTATAGGTCACTTTGGGTAGCATGACCATCATAACAATATTAAGTCTTCTATGTCTTCTTTAATTTATTTCACTAATGTTTTGTAATTTTCATCATACAAGTCCTTCACCTCCTTGGCTAAATTAATTCCTAAGTATTTTATTCTTTTTAATGTTACTATAAATAGAATTGTTTTCTTAACTCTAAAACTTCTAAATTGGGGTTCTAGTTTAATGAGAAAACAACAGAGCAACATAGTTACATACAAAATTTAAATGTATGTGGGTATTTTAATGTGCCTGTAAGACTTGGTAATAATGTTTATCAGAGAATCCTTTTCTAAAATTAAAAAAAAAAAATGAACACAGACATTCTATAAATGGTAGACATTCTATAAACGGTAGAAACTGATAAAGTATGTAATAGCAACATGAAAGAACAACTTTAAATGGTTCTGTATTTTGTTAATCACAGTGGTCATACCTATGTACAAACCCTATTAACCAGTGAGACTAGATGAGCCCATGGATACCCTCAAATATCTCTGTAATGCACAAATGGGCTACACTTACTATACATGGTATCTGACAAGCCAGAAAATATGAGAAATTTTTGTTTAAACAGTCAATATTTACATTTTCAAAGACATATATAATATTTTTTCTTCCATCTCTAGATAACTTTCCAGGTACAGCATCTCTAAATTTAAACAATAGGTCCCAATTGCTAATCTATAAAAGGAACTCTCCATACACTATTCTATTACCTTCAGACTCAAGAATATTAAATGATCTGAAAATCCTTCAGCTAAATGCACACATATATACACACACACCTACATACAATAGCCCCCACCCAAGAAGGTTTACCTCAACTAACCTAGCATTTCCCCAAACTTAACATCTTGATGGTGAGTTCCCTGAGGGCAAAGACAGTATATCTCTAGCACCTATCAAAGTACCTAGCACAGAGAGATGTCAACCAGCATCAGGTGAATGAATGAATGAATGAATGAAGTTTGGGAAACCAACAACTAAATTGGTTTGGTGCTTTCCATAGGCCACATACATAAAAATGTAATTCCAAAGTAAAATCTGTTTTGATGCCTGAAACAAGCCAGTAACACTATGACTATCCTTTGCAGCCTTTTAAGTCTGGTGTAAGTCTCACTACTCCTAGCACACTTTCACTCCAGTTGTCATCAATCTTCTCCTCTGAAATGTTATAGCACTTTTAGTCTTTACCATATAATTTATACACTATCTTGTAGAACTCACTACAGCATGTTTGATTTATGACTATTTGACTTCTGGTGGTGCACGTTGCTGGTGCTCTGTAAGTTGTAACTATTATATGATAACAAGAATGCAGCACACCAGTAAGCCTCTTGTTATTAATAATTACTGTATGATTAAGAACTTTATGGCCCTTTATATCGATAAGGTTCATTTAAAACCATTATCTCATTTGATTTCACAATAATGGTGCAATGGATATTGGTGCAATTATTCCCATTTTGTGGATGGTGCAGGTAAGAACCAAAGAAGTTAAGTAATGTTTCAATGATTAGACAGTTGTTAGATTATGGACCAAACCCAGCATTTATGACATCCAAAGCCCATTTACTTGCTTCCTGGTCTGTTTTCTGACTTGATCAAACTAAGCCTTGTTCTGACATTCAGAACACATCCAGTTCTCCAGTCTTCCTGCCCTGCACAACTTTTATCCCAGACACTAGTTCCTAGACAATTAGTGATTCAAGAGGCTGAAAGGAGAGAAAGAAAGAAAGAGGAAATAGAAGTCCAAGGGAAGTAAAGAAAGGGAAAGATATTAAGAAGTAGAGACCCAGACTGAAGGACTCTAGGCCTATCTGGCTAGCAGATGTGTTTTGTTTGGCCACCACAGAGCGTTTTTGAAAAGACTGAATTCATTGCCAACTTTTAAAATGGCAAGTGTTCTCATCTATATTTCTGGCTTCTCTTGAAAATATGAGATGAATGGCAAATTAGGCTCAAATTTCTGCGTGGCGACAATTTGCTCCAGCTGAGTAGTGGCCGCCCCCTTAAGACAGAGTGTGTGCCCTCCAGTGTACCCCAGTCCCAACACTCTCTCTTACGTGACTCCAGGTAGCATCGCTCTTGCAGCTTCTTGAGGGATTTGCAGCTGTTTCTTCTGCATAAAGAAATCCGATGGGCTTCATTTTATGGCTGTCTTGGGCTTTCTATAGATATGGTCAGCTTGAATGGGTTTATTTTAACTACTAAAAATTAGAGGGCTACCTGAAGTCAAACTCTTTTTTAGCTGAATAAATTTATTCATGAAACAAATCTTCATGGACTGCCTGCTGTGTACCTGGCATTGTTTAGGAATCAATCTCCTTAATTCAAAGTCATATCTTAGTTTTCCTCTAAGATGACTAACAATTACAATTACTATCTGGTAAAGAGTCAGTCTTATGTCTAAGATACAAACACTCTTAATTATGCATATTCAGGATCAAATTTCAACAATGATTTGGTCATAAAATCCAAGCAGAGCTTTAAGGATTCCCAAATGATGAAATAACCTGTAATAGATCAAGGTGCAGAAGGGTTGGTTTGGATATTCTAAAGATTTATGATTTTGTTTCTTCAAATATGTTACATAGAAAAACATACAAGTTTTTAATTGGGTTTGCCTCAAGAAGCCAGACAGACTTTGGTTTGGAGATAACAGATGAACAAAAGCTTATTCCTTAATTCCTTTATGTGTTACCCAGAACTTTGAATACATGAAAAGGTGAGCGCAAAGCAGATACATGGATAAGCTTCTCTAAATCTTATTTTCATCCCCAGACATCTCTTCAAAGCTGCTATCCCACTCCCTGTAGAAACTCTACTTGGGGTGCCTGGATGGCTCAGTTGGTTAGGCATCTGCCTTCAGCTCAGGTGTCCTGGGATCGAGCCCCATGTCTGGCTCCCCGCTCAGTAAGGAGTCTGTTCTCCCTCTGCCCCTGGCCCTGTTTGTGCTCTCCCTCCCTCTCTCTCAAATAAATAGATAAAATCTTAAAAAAAAAAAAAAAAAGAAAAGAAAAGAAACTCTACTGAATTTCATTAATTCTATATGGGTATGCCTTTAATTTCTGATTCATTACAGTAAAGGAAAGGCAGGAAATTATGGTAAGGAAAAAGAGACCATCAAAAAAGTTTTTATGTGATTTATTACCATGTGTATTAATATCTCGTGGCTGCCATAGCAAATTAGTAAAACTTAGTGGTTTAAAACAACAGAAATTTATTTTCTCACAGTTATGGACTAGAAGTCTAAACCTAGAAGTCAAGATGTTGGCAGGGCCACTCTCCCTCTGAAAGCACTAGGGGTGAACATTCCTTGCCTTTCCCAACTTCTTGTGGTTCGGGGGTTCCTGGGTTTGTGGCTGCAAAGTTAAAATACCTGCTTTTGTCTTCATAGGACCTTTTCCTCTGTGTCTGTGTCTCCTCTTCTGTCTCTTATAAGGGTACTTGTCATAGGATTATCAGGGTAAACCAGGATAATCTCATTTTCAAATCCTTAACTTAATTACATGTGCAAAGACCCTTTTTTCTAAATACAGTCACATTCACAGGTTCCAGGGGTTAAGATAATGGACATATATTTTAGTTGTTGTTACTCCACCATTTTGACTGACTATACTATGTTTCACTGCTTGAGCTCTTGATCACCTTTCAGAAACATTTATACCATACAGAAGTACTACTTCTACTTAATTCAAGGTGATGCTCATGATTAATTCTATAAAGGGTTTAGCATCAAGTCCTTGGTCAACAACACAAGCTTTAATTCTGCCATTATTTCTATATGAAAATTAGATACGATTTATGGCATGCCTCTTATCTGTTTTCTGTAAATATTTAAATATAAGTTTTGCCAAAATAACAATGTAAGCTCTGAGAATCCAAGAACTGTGCCTTATATTTATTTCGGTTTTCTACTCAACACTGAAGACAGTCTAATGTATATAGATAGATATTTATTGCATGCTTATGGATGAGCACATTCATTTCAAATTACTTTGTCTGCAGTTTCTGTAGAGATTGTGCTAAGGATATGAATATATGGGAGGAACAAGGGCAGTTTTTGTCTGAGAGTGTATTTCCTTCAGGGGTAGGGGGATGCATGACCAAGGTTAGCTCTAGGCATATAATTTCTTCATTTTTTCCCCCTCACTGAGTCCTTCTCTTTGGCTGTTTGGATTAATGTACGTATCGGCTTCCAGAAGTTACAGGTAAGAAGAGCAAGCCTATAAAGCCTGTTTGAGAGCAGGAATACAAGAATATGGCTTAGGAATCTTGACGGCATCCTTTGAGTGATTTAGTCAGGACTGAGGCTCTACAGAATGGCCACTGGGAGATATGTCTATAGAACTCAGGGAGAGTGTATTAATCCCTTAGTTGGAACTGTTCTGAACGGCTTTCTTGGAAGAAAGGGAGGAAAGAAGGAAGGAGGGAGGGTCGGAGAGAACTTGTTTGAATAGATATTAGGATCAATAGAAGAGTTATTTTTAGGTTCAGAGCATTCCAAAAGTTTTTTGAGACATAGTAAGGGATGTCAGAGAAAGAGAAATTAAACAAAAGTTTGTAGAGAAGTGAAGAAATTTTGCACTGGGTTGGTGGAGTAGGAAACAGAAATTAAAATATCGGAATGTCATGAGCTAGCTAGTGGCACTTAATAGCAGAGAAATACTAATGAACAAGGAAAAATATATGCTTGTGGAGAAGGCTAGAGAAATATAGAGCCTCAGTGCTGCAATTACAGTATGAATAGCTGGCCAATCTGGGGTTGCTGGAAGGAATCATTAGTGCTGATTAAATGAATAAGGTCTTGCGTTAAAATAATAAAGTACCATAGAGGCATCAGAAGCTGGGCTGAAGATTTGTAGCAATCCTCTTGACGTTTCATTAATTAACCAAGAATACCTTCTCTAAGCCTCTTTGAACCTCCACTGACAGAACTTATGGACACCTTTTCTAAGGTGGAGAAAGAAAACCTAGCATAATCATATCCTTTTGTTCATTTTAAGTAGAGGTCACATAGGTTCCCTTAAGCTCAGTGAAAACATTATCCAGGCGAAGACTCCACTTCACACTGAAATAACTACTAATCCAAAGCCTTAGAGTAGCCTCTAAATGGTTTTCCTTTAAACAAGGAAAACTGTAAAACTCTGAACACTTGGTGAGGAACTGGATGAAAGGCTGGGCTCTCTAGACAGTTCTGCTTGGGAGACATGTGAACTCTACTATCCCTTTTCTGTCTGTCTAGCCAAGGCGTCTCTGAATGCTCAAGGATTGTTTTCAAACCAGATTGATAAGAGACTAAAAAGACCCAGTCTAAGTTTGCTGGACCTTATCCTTTTTTTCCTTAAAATGCCTACCACACTGTAAATGTGAAACACAAATAGGTAAAAATAAAATCAAACGTGGTCAAAATAAATATGTCTTCTCTTGCCAAAATGAATATTTCTGTGATTTCTTTAGAGGCAGAGGCAATGACAAGGTTGAGATGTGTGTCAGGGGGAGGAAGGAGAAACTATGGGTAAGGACCTATGGGCTCCAGAGAACAAAGCTCCCCCTTGTTCTGGAGGGGAGGCCACTGTCTAGGGATGTGTCCACTAGGTGGCGATTTATCTCTTACATTTGTCCTACAATTGAAGGCCCAATCTGCTTAGCATTATAATGGGCATGAGAAAGGAAAACACGGATCATTTGGGTTAAAAATTGCTTTTCCCTGAAAATCAGTTTTGAACAATCCAGATATCACTGTCAGGGTGAAAATTGAGCCCTATCATTTTGAAGATGTCCTAATCAAGGTTCTGAGCATTAAGCAGAGTTGAGGAACTCTGAAGCTGAAAGCAATCTTAGAAACCATCCCAATGATCATCCACTCAGCCTTGTTTTGCAAATGAAGACACTGCGAGCCAAAAATATCAATTCACTTGCCTAAGGTTTTAGTATTAGACAGTGAGAGAGCTAGAATTAGATTCTATAACACTTTATAGTCATCTTGGTCCATTTTAAAAGCTTTTGTCAATAAATGTGCTGACATGCCTGTTAAATTCTAGGCACAGTTCTAGATTCTGGGGATGCAGAAATAGCACCTGTCTTGGATCACCCCTTATAGTATGGTTGGAGAAACGAATAACTGAATAGGCAATAGCAATGCAGAGTGCATTAAACAAGGACCAGTGCTGATGTCTGTCTGTTGCCCAGAGCAGAATGTGTCAGAGGACAAAGCAGGCGTGAGTCCTCAGAAAAGTGAGGCGAGGCTGAGGGTTTGGGAGAGGGGGCGAGTTCAGAAGCTGGCTAGGGACTTCTACCAAAGGCAAAGGCTAGGTATCCTAAGCCAGCAGTTTGATTAGAAATAGGACACATCGTGCCGGAGGTTAACAGTAGGCGGTGCGGCAACCCCTCGCTCCAGGACCCACACTGGAGTCAGACTGCCTCACAGATGGCAAGTGCAGGCAAGTGGCAGACATCAGATGGGCAGGATGCAATCCCGCGGGGAGCCAGAGGGCCAGGCAAGGTGGTGAGAAAAACACCTGGACAAGGAAGCTGAGCAGCAGTTGATCAGATAACAGAGTAAAGACACACGAATCTGGTGTACGAGTCAATGCTCTCCTAGTCAAGAAGCTTCTAATACCCATTGCGCTGGGACAAGAAGCAGTTCCAGGACCTGAGCCGCTCAGAAGCTGCTGGTTCTACACAAGTAGAACCCCATCCACTCTTTCTGCTTCCCTTGATAAAGCTATACAGAGAGACATTGAGTTTACTCACCTGGCAACTGCGACCAGCCGTGGCATTGTTCCCATCAAAAGTCTAACAAAACCTGCACGCAAAATCTCACAAACCCACGCTCATCTCAAAACACCCGAACAAAGATTGGTGAGAGGGGGGAGGGGAGGAGGCATCACAGAGAGTAGGGACATAGCCCCTTTTGAAAAGAAACTGTCTTGGAATCCATTTCTGAAGAATCTCTAGCTACGCAAGACTTACCATATACATGCTGCCAGAAACAGTTTTCAATTGAGAAGAAGCCTTGGGTCCTGGGAAAGACAGAAGCGAAAACACAAAGTAAATTGTGTGTGAGGAAGACAAGTTCTTCCTTTATACTAAAACACGAATGCCGGAGCAGGCCAACAGTAATCCACTCCTACACAGATTGGGCCTGTAGATCTTAAATATGTGCCTGTTTTCTCTTTCAGGGAACTAGCTTTTCAGACCACAGAGAAAAGCCCACAGGGGAGTGTCAGATGCGAACAGGGTAAATACCGGGAGGCAAGGCACCACTAGGGCAAAGCTGAGCTTTCTGGTGGATGCTGACTGTATTTATTATCTCTAACTCCTGTCTTGAAATGTTTCACTCAAACTAAATATAAATCTTGGCTTGTTGGTTTGAATTTACCAGGACTGTTCAAACGTGTCTGGAATATGCCATTTACATGGGATATTAATTTTTGAAGACACGATTTACAGTGTTTTTATCCTCCAAAAACACTGTGGCATTATTTTAATGAAAAACTCGGTATGGTAGAGGCCTTGGGGAGGGCTTGTGGGTTGCTGACATTGTTCTATTTCTTGACCTCTATATGATAGTTCTAGGATATTTTGTCTTATAATCATTCATTGTGTTTATGTTTTATACTTTTTTCCATTGCGTTTCACAGTACCAAAAAAAAAAAAAGGTTTAACAAATGTTACGGTCTGTATTTTTGAATCTGTGAGGCCCTTCAAGAAACTCAGTGAAGTGCTAGCAAATTCAACAGCAATATTCCGTGAGATCCACTGACAATGAAAAACCAGTTTCCAACTACATCATAGTTTCTTTCATAGCTGCACTTTGACAGTAAAGTATTTTAACGTATATTTCCACTGTCTTTTTAGTGACTTGAAAACACTTCACAAACACCTTTTTGCTTTTTCTAGACTCCTGATACCCAGGTGAGGGGATGTTGGCCCAGTTAACCATATCATATAAATTAAGAAAATGGGAATTCTGAAAGCAATTTTTTCATGATTAAACTATCTTTTGAATTCTCACTTCTTAGTTTTAGACTTCCTCTCTGAGGAATGTGTTCCTGGCATAGTGCTATCTGCCATTCATTCACCTCAGAAAAGATAGCTGACTTCTCCAAAAGCATTTATCCTTCTGTGCACTTACTCTAGTTGTGTTAGAGACAGACTGTGAGATTCAGGGGCTCCAGATCCATGTTCACTACACCAGATCTGAGTTCTTAATCCTTTCCTGAATGTTCTGCTAGTTTAAACTGGTTTTCCTGTCTCCCTTTGTTAGACTGTGTATATATCTCCTTTATATAATACTAGAAACAAACCATGTGAGTCTTATACTGCCAAGTTTAGATCCAATCAAAATTTGTGGTTTCTGTTTCAAACCAACCTTGAACCTTTGGTGTTTGGGACTGTTTAATTTTGGCACAGGTTTGCTTCCTGTTTCCAAGAATGACTTATTATTAGGCTCAAAGGCTTCTTGCCTATCTAATAAATTCTTAGAAAGCAAATTATCATGGAGTGAGTGAATTTAGTAAGTTAAACATTCACGATAAGGAAATAAAACCTGGAAGAATCTAATAAGGAACACAAAGAAAATGTACTTGATACAAAATAATTTGTATTTAACAGAAGTCTAAAACTTCCAAAACTAGCTTATACTTTTATATATTTAAAATACTAAAGAGAAAAAAACCTAGTCCTTGAAATTGACCTCAAAGAGAAATGCTGAAATAATTTTACTTAGTTTATTGAAAAAAAAAACAAAACAAAACAGGTCGGGTTAGAAATCGGGATGCACAGATGAAATTTTTCTCTGCCAATAACCAACTACTATATACAAATTTTTAACCTTTGCTACTAATTTAACATTTTTTTCATAGATAAGTTAGTACCTTTTATTTTTTAATACCAAAGTACTTTATTGAATGGAATGGTGCAAATGTACGAAGAAAGCAGAGGTGCCTGTTTTGGGGAGGCTTCCAGAAAGTGCGCAGGCGACACGTGTTAAGTGCACGGTGTTATTCACCATGGGGAGTTGTTCCCACTGGTGATGAGAAGGCTGCCGGAGGCTCCATTCACGCTCAGTACCACTGTCTCCCAGGGTGTGCTTGTCAAAGACAGAGGGTGTGATGCCAGATTTGGGAACCCCTGTCTTGCCTAAGTTTATTACACAATCATCCATTTTTTAAATGGATTTTACCTGCTTATTTAGATCATGTGTCGCAAGAATGTCAAACAAATGGGGGTCCTTTTCATCAGTGGATCGCTTTACAGTTGTAGCAGTAACGGACTCACACACGATCTAGGTGTGTTGCACACATTCCATTGCAGTCAGCCCACATTGCCATCATTAGGGGCAGCTTTACTGATATCCTGAAGCAAATTCGTCCAGCTTTTCGGTTCTGCAGGCCTGGCAGTGGTTGTGGGGCCCCTGCAGGGAGGATGCGGTCATCATGGCAGGTAACTGGGAAGAGGTGGTGGCTGCATGATAGGGGAGTGGTGGTGCCTTTGGGGCAGCTTGAGCATAGAATGTGCCAGTCAAGTTGGGGGCATGGCTCTGAGCGGCTGATCAGGAGCAAGTCTCAGGTTCTGGCCAACCGCAGCTGAAGAAGGAAACTCTGGTCATTCTCTGCACGGAGCATCTGCCCACTCACTACAATTTTTATGCAGGAGTTTCAATTGTCAGAAAATAAGAATAGACTTCTGCTTCCAGCCATAAAGGAGTCATAGGAACCAGGTAAGTCCCTTTCTCTTAAACAACTAGAAATCCTAACAAAAGATGTGAAAGAATAATTTTCAGACCTTGGACAAGAAAAATCACAGGACCATTATCTCAGAGAAGGGCAAAAGAGTGGGGGGCTTATTGCCTGGAAGTAGTCTGCAGGCCACAGCATGGAACAATGTGGAATGTATAAAGCACGCAGGTTTCACTCAGCTGGGGAGACACAGACAGCAGAGCTTGGGAAAGCCAAGGAAGTTAGAATTCATGGGACAGAGTACCAAAGGAAGGAAATACACAGAGAGAAACGAGGAGTGAGAGAGAGCAAACTCTCTAATCTATAGAGGGATCCCCTTAAGTCTTGGGCTGAGTACTGAGGTACACAACCATGAAAGGAAAATAATCAAGACCTGGGAAAGAACCTCTACAAAGCAGCAAGCTAGACAACCGCCAGAGCTCACATAAGACTGGGAACATTTCTAGTTTTTACCAGTTAGAGTAGAATGGTCTTGTAGTATACAGGGCCTTGGGTAGAGTCCTCTGAAGGGTATTGCCTTAGGCATGGGGCTAAATCAGCCCTACACTAAAGGTTGCTCTAGACATGCCCTAACAAAGCTTAAAAGCAAGACTAGAAAGGACCCAGCCAATTTCCAGTATCTTAACTGCAAGCCAGAAACATACTCCTTAAAGGAAAACAACAAAATCCAGCAGACAGTAATGTAAAATTCATAACATCTGTCATCCAATCAAAAGTTACCAATCATGAAAACAAGTAGGAAAATATGATCAATAACTAGCAGAAATATATTAATTATGGACACAAACACATTAAGTAATGGAGATGAGGGGATTAACATACATACCAGGCCATTTAAAACAACAATTTTCAATATGCTTGCACATTCAACAAGGTGGAGGAAACATGAACATGATAAGAGAAAAAGAAGATATAAAAATGCTCAACTAGGCTTCAAAGAGATGAAAACTAGAGTATTTGAAATAAACAAAAAAAGAAAATCATGGGTGGGATTAATGGGTGATTAGATCCTGCAGAAGAAAATCTCAGGAAACTTGAAGTGACAGCAGTAGGAATCATCCTAAATGAAGCAGAGCAAGAGAGAGAGAACCAAAACTAATAAGTTGAATCTCACTGAGCTGTGGGACGGTATCAACAGGTCTAACGTACATAGAATTACAGTCCCTGAAGAACGGGAGAAAAGAGAACAGAAAAATGTTTCAAGCAATAAAGACAACATTTTTCAAATGTGTTGAAAACTAGAATGCCACAGATCAAATAATCTAATTACCTCCAGGCAGAAGAAACAAGGAAAACCCAAACAAGGCATCTCATAATCAAATGCCGATAATCGGTGAGAAGGAGAAAACCTTAAATGAATCTAGAGAAAATGACATATGGCAGAAAAACAATGTAAACGATCACAGATTTATCAGCAGAAACCACAAATTCCATAAGGCAGCGACACTTCTCTAAAGTGCTAAAAGGAAAAAAAAAAGTCGTTACAAATAGAGGTACGAAAATAAGCAGACTTCTTGTCAGACACTGTATAAGCCAGTAAACAGTGCAGCTGCACCTGTAAAGTCCTGAAAGAAAGAACTATCAACACAGAATTCTACATCTGGTGAAGATACGTTTCAAAAAGCAAGATTAAATGGCCTGTTAACAGACAAATAAATGTTGAGAGAATTCATTATCGGTAGATCTAAAACTATCAAATATGTTAAAGGAAATTCTTCAGACCAAAGGAAAATGAAATCAAAATAAAATCTGGATCTGTACAAAGGAATGAGGTCTGTCAAGAATGGTGAATATAAAATACATTTTTTCTCATTTTTTATATGTTAAGACAACTGAATGTTTACAGCAAAAGTAATAGCAATGTACTGTGGAGTTTAGAATATATATACAAGTGAGAAAGATTTGCAACATATAGAAAAATGACAGAATGATCTGTTTGCAGAATATAGGAGTAATTCCCATGAATTAATAAGGACAGAATTAAGTTTCTCACAAAAGAGAAAACACAAATGGCCCATGAGCATTTGAAAAGATTCTCATGAGAAATTAATGAGATGCAGCTTAATATCACAATGAGATCCCACCTAAAATCCACCAATTGGCAAAAATTAGAAAGTTTAAGAACATTGGGTGTGGGTGACAATATAGAAATAGAGACTCATTGTGTGCTGGTGTAACTACTATGGGGGAAAAATGCACTGTCTAGTAAAATTCTACTCCTATGTATAGTCTGTAGAGAAACTCTTGAGTATGTATACTGGGATCTATACAAGAATGTGCATCATGACAATCTTTGTAGCACTAAAAACTTAGAAACTTAAGTGTATGCTGACAACTGAATGGATAAGTTAATTATAGTATAGTTTTACAATGATACACTGTACACCAGTTAAAAAAAACAATTTATGATTACATGCAAAATGTGACTAAATCACAGAACCATAACATTAAACAAAAACAGCAAGTCAAGTATTGCTTATCATTTATATGATACAATACCAAAAACAGGCCAAACAAAGTAAAACACTGTTGTCTTTCCACTAGATCCTTCAGTGTATTTATCATAGCAAAATTAAAGTCCCTGTCTGATAGATCTTACACTTGGCTGTCTTTGCATCTGATTCTATTGACCATCTGATTCTTTTCTCCTCTTGACTGTGGCCCCAAGTTTTTTACCACGTAGCAGAACCCAAACTTTTTTTACTGTGTGCCTACTACTGTGTATATAAGAACAGTGGAAACTGAAGAAATATTTACCCCTAGAAAAAGGCGTGCCCTATTTCTGTCATCCCACCAGTATAAAGGCTAAGTCAATCTGCAGATTAGTTGGGTCTTGGCTTTGTTACAGCTGTACTTATTTAGTCCACCACTGGATTCAAATGACTTGATGGAGGAATCAGGACCTTCCTTTCAGTAGGACCTGAGATCTGAGCCGTCACAACGCTCTAGAGATCTTTGCACTCTATAGCCTAGCTTCCACCTCTTTGAATGTGGGATGTGTCCCTTTGCTTTACAGCTTGTGAAAGCCAGTTTTGGGGAGTCTAAAGAGTTCCCTTTGCTCACTAGGGCTGTTATTGGCCTTCTGTATCCCAGGAAATTTCTTGTCTTAGCCTTGGGAGGGCCGAGATGATGCATTCAATGCAGGCCTTAACAGTCTTGGAAGAGATTTCACTCTCTTGCCCTGCTCGCAGCCTTCAGCAGGTGCTACCATGCTCTCAAGGAAGGCCTGGAGATCCTCGGAGGCATTTCTCCTCATTCTCCTGCCCTGACTGCAGCCTTCAGTGTTTTACCCCACGACTCAGTGAAGCCTGTGGGAATGAGGTGGTAGGTAGGCGGAGGGAGACTTGCTCTGGGTCTGGACTCCTTGAGATCCTAATCTGTCCCACCAGCTCACATGCAGCTGCTAAAAGGTTGTAGAAAGCTTGGCTGTTTTTATGTCACTCGGTTCTGTGACAGACTTCTCCTCCCACTGTGCATTAGACATTAAAGTAGCCATGGATCTCTCTTCTTTCCTGGGAATGGTTAATTACTTTCTGGATTTTAGTTCATTTAGCTTTCTTACATCTTCAGTACTCTGATTAGTTTTAAATACCAAAATTATGTAAGTTATCTGGACTGTTCTCATTGTTAGGAATGACAAACTTGTGACTTACTAAACTGTAAGTGGAAGCAAAAGATGAAATTTGAGTTTTAAAAAGATTCACAAACAAGTCTTTTAAAAATTGTCTGTTTTTTTACCAAATTAAAAAGTATTGCATTTTCATTATTAAAACTCATTTTATATGAAAATGACAAAAATCTCAGATACATAAATATTGACAGTCCCTTAGTGCCACCCTCCAGACTAATCACAGGTAAGAGTTTGTGGTAGTATTACTCTAAATAGCAAACACAATTTGTAATCTCAAAAACAATCTGATTCACCAAGACTGATTTTAAACACAACTGTGTATGTTGCTTGAGGTGGGTTAACACTATTCATTTCTACATGCAATTAGGATAGATGGTGTCTCCGAATAAAATTCCTGTCCTGAAAATTTATGAACAGCATGCAGCAACTTTCCTCTTCTCTTTTCTCAACAAGTCTTGACCCTAGCCTAATCTTATGATAACAAAATTTCATTGTAGCAAAATAACCTTAGCTACATTTTGACTGAAGATCTACACAGATCACAGAGAAACAGATTGGCTGAATGAAACTATAATCAAATTAACATGTAGGCTTGATAGATGCTGTGTTGAGAAAATCTCTAGAAGTTAATACCATTGGGCTGTTTTGTCAATGCAGAGATTGGCATGTATTATTAGTCAGAGTTCTCTAGAGAAATAAAACCAATAGGAAATACATATGTAGGAATTGGCTTACATTGTTCCGGAGGTCAGTAAGTCACACAATTTGCTATTTGTAAGCTAGAGACCCAGGAAAGGTGGTGGTGTAATTCACTCTGAGTTTGAAGGCCTGAGCAGCAGGGGAGCTGATAATGTAAATCCCCATGGAGGCCAAAGGGCTGAAAAGAACAGCAGGAACGGGGGCTGCTGGTCTAAGTCCCAGAGTCCAAAGTCCATAGAATAGGAGCTCCAATGTTCTAGGACAGGAGATGATGGGTGTCCCAGCACAAGAAGAGAGAGAATTTGCCCTTTCTCTGCCTTTTTGTTCTACTCAGGTCCTAAAAGGATTGGATGATGCCTAACCACATCGGTGAGGGTGGATCTTCTTTATTTAGCCTAATGATTCAAATGTTAATCTCTTCCAGAAACACCCTCACAGACATGCCTCAAAATGTTTACCAGTTATTTGGGCATGTGTTAGCCCAGTCAAAATGACACATAAAACAGAGCATGACTGAGGCTGAGAAAAGAGAGAGCCATTCACTTATCTGAAAAAAATTGTGGATATAAAAATATCATCTTTGCGGGCGCCTGGGTGGCTCAGTTGGTTAAGCGACTGCCTTCAGCTCAGGTCATGATCCCAGGGTCCTGGGATCGAGTCCTGTATCGGGCTCCCTGCTCTGCGGGGAGCCTGCTTCTCCCTCTCCCACTCCCCCTGCTTGTGTTCCCTCTCTCGCTGTGTCTCTCTCTGTCAAATAAATAAATAAAATCTTTAAAAAAATATATCATCTTTGCTTTGTTCATTTTTGTTGGTAACTTGAACATTAGGTTTATGAACCTATTTAAAGATAACAATTTTTTTTCCTGAGGAATTCAAATGAATAATAAGTGTAGTATATTTCAGGAACTCCAAGAAAAATTAGAAACACTCAATACTCATGAGTAAAAAGGATACTTTGTGGCTGTGTGATGGTGTGCCCCAATAGACATTTCAGGTTTGGTGACCCAGAAGTCATAAAGGCACATTGTTTTTCTTAAGAAGTATAGCCCCAATAGACTGTCTCAGTTCATGTCTATTTCATTGCTTATTCCATTGAATTGTACAGCAAACCTTTACAGCTTGTTACTCAATCACTCAACAAACATGTATAGACCACCTGTTATATGCTAGGTGCTGTGCTAAGTGCTGCAGGTATTAGGAGAGGAAAGTGAGCAAAATCAAATACAATTCTTGCCCTTGTGTTGTTTACACATTGCTTGGGAAGATAGATACTGTTCCAACAATCACAATAAATAATGTAAAATTACAAGTGGAGATACGTGCTCTCCTTCTAAGGAATGTGTTTTATAAAAGCATATAACAAGAGAATCTGACCTAGACTGAGGTAGTCAGAAAGGGTTTCTTTGAATCTGAGATATACAGCATGAATGAGGATTAACTAAATGAGTGGAAGAGGTCTGGTTTAGATGAAGTGAACAGCATGTGCAAAGGCCACGTGCCAAGTATCACTTTAGGGACTTCAGATTAGTAGAGCTAAGTGGCATAAATCGAGGGAGATGGCAGTTGGAGATGGGGCAGAGAGGCATGCAGAGGTTTGACTATGTAGAGCTTTAAGAGATTGAAATGTTCTAGTCTTTATCCTAAGAGAAACAAGAAGCAATTAGAGGGAATTTGGGGAGGGGTGGGGGAAGGAAGCTGGAGAGTGAGTTACCAGGAATAACATTTTGAAAATACCACCCTATTTTCAATATGGGGTAAGTCTAGAAGGCACCAGCATGAATATAGGAAGACAGCCAGTAGATTTTGCCAGTAGACTTGGTGGGAGGAACAGTCTTCATACCAAAATCTTGTGAGTAAAGAATGAGAGAAATGAGCTATGATTTGAGACATTTAAGAGGTAAAATTGACAGAACTTGATGACAGATTTGAATTGGGGGAGGTAAGGAAGAAGGAAACATCACAGATCACTTTTAGAATTTGATTGGATGGTGAGGCCTGTATGAGTCCTTAGCAGAAGATCATGAATTTAATCTCAGGTATTTTAAGTATGTTAAGTTTTTAAATGAGTTGTAAATAAGCAATTGTATTTAGAGGTCTGGAGTTCAGAGGGAATGTTCAGACTAAATACACAGTAGTAAGATAGATATGTAAAGTATAATGATGGAAGAAGTTAGGGGAAAAATTATAGAGTGAAAAGATAAAAAAACAAAACAAGACAAAACTATGGCATATTTAGTTTTCCAAAAGTGCAATGTGTCTCCCTCCTGACATGATGCCCTGAGAAGGACACAACGTCACTTCTGTGAAATATCTCCCCATAAAGGTTTACCTGATTCTAATCATAAAGAAACATGAGACAATCAAAATTAAGGAACATTCTACAAAATAATATTTTTTGAAGAGTCAAGGTCAAGAAAATGAAAGGAAGCCTGAAGAATTGTTCCAGATTAAATGAGTCTAACATAGTAACTAAATGCAATGAATGATGCTAAAATGGTACAAGGAAAAGCGTTAGGTGATAAAGCCTCTTGGCATAAACAGCCAATCATTTACCACTTGATTATAAGTGACAAAAAGGCAGGAACCATGTCAGACTTACTCATTACTATACACTCAGTGACTACGGGCCAAAATGCTTCACATACATAGGTAGTTAAGAAATATTTTCTAAAATAAGGAATACATAAATAGTGTATTCTTGGTAGATTTTTAGATATTTTAGTTGCCATTCTCATTTTCTGAATTCGGTTGGTTTTTCAGCCACTTGCCATTTCCATTTGCTGAACTTCTTGGTTCCTACAGAATAAATAAGTGGTGAGAGGGTGTATTGACTGTTGCTAATCTTCCTACTGTCCCCTGCTTCCTCCCCGCTAATGACTAAGCCAATGACTTTCATGCCCATAGTCACCCCACGGACATATCATAAGATTGAGAAATTTAATATAGCTCACAACCAGGAGAAAGGGCACTATCTCAGAAAGAGCTGGGTTTTTTCTCATTGAGTCACTAGAGCCACCATCACTCCAAATCCCAACAGGCTTTCAGAACCTTAACCTGGAGGACTGCATAATAATTCTTTTGTTAAAATAAGCCAGTTGATACCTGATAAGGACTATTGTTTCCTATAGGTCGTGGGACCATTTCGATTAATCTGAGTATCCCCCACCAGCACTGGACACAAGTATCTTATACCTGAAGAATCTTGATTATAAACACACACACACACACCCCAACACACAGAGAATACATCTGCTGTCCATGCACCACACTTCACAATAAAGACATTAATTGATCTCATAAGCTTCCTATCTGCAAAAGAGAAGATGGTTGGGGTTGATTAGTAGAAACCTCCATTATGTTTTATTTAATTGTGCTACAGGAAAGGGGTCTGTACCTCCAACTGAACAGACAATTTATGGTTCATTAAATTCCCCTCTCATTTTTGCACTTCAGGTACTTCAGTTAGATGGCAGCTCTATTTTTAATGGTTCATTCAAGCGTGACAAGATGCCAGTGAGTATCTGAAGAAGCAGTAGAATTAAAAGCACCCTTTACATCTGGAAGACACTACCTCTCACTTCTTATAATGCTCAATTGAACCCTGCGGCTCATAAATACTCATAAGTGTGAAAAAAATATCTTAGATAAATGAGCAGACATCACAGAATTCTTTGATGGGTGGCTCAACTAATGCTTCAAAATTAGAAATTTATTTTTACAGACGTGAAATGTTTGCCTCATCTGGCACAGTTGGGGACTAAGTGGCTATTTATTTTTAATTACAGTATGCATAGACTATTAACCCTTTGGTGATTAACTATGACCCACCAAAATGTAAAGCTTGTAAGATGTAAAGCTTAAGACTTTTCATTTTCTGAAATTGAATGATATATTATATATTTGAATATTTTCTTTGGAATAAGTTTAATTTCATGCCAAATATGACCTATGTTTTTACATTTATATGTATATATGAATACACACACACATATATATACACATATACTTAAATTTACACAAATAAGGAGTGTTTAAATATGCAGGGATGATTTTACATAAGCTCCTTTATCATTATCATAATTTCATAGAGAATCAGATAATCTATAATTTCATTGGTGAATAGCTGAGAATCTTAAATTTTTTTCTCTTTGAAGTTAACTAAATACTAAAAATATTACTGCCTCCTTTTAGAGTACTTACAGTATTTTTAAGTTGTTTGTTTTCATAAGCCAACAAAGTCATATAAAATAATTCTTCCAACGCTTATCATTTCAGTGGACGTAATCATTAACTAAAATGTAGCCTTGATGACTGGACATTCGTACTCCTTAAAAAGAAAGTTCCCATTTTCTCTGGGGTTTCTTCATGACTTTGCATATTGTGTGATCAAATACCTTCCCCAATTTATTCTCTAACTTGCTGACAACCAGATTCCTTGGAAACTGAGCTAGTAGCTATGACACTCTTTGTTTTTATATTTTCTCTTTCAAGATGGAAACTAGGGGCTTTAAAAAGCAGTTGAATCACATTTCTTGGTAGCGCAGGTTAATTCCAGAAGAAGCTCAGTGGAAATATAGAGACTTTCAGAGAAAAGATGGAAAAACACAGAGAAGCCAACTGAGATGGATATCAGTGATGCTCACGAGTTGAACCCTAGCTGATGGAAATGATTCAGCAAGCAACCTTAAATTTAATTTTCCTCTATGGGGAGGAAAACAGTTTTTTAAATTTTTAAAAAAGATTTTATTTATTTACTTGAGAGAGAGCATGACAGAGAGCGACAGCACAAGTGGGGGGAGGGGAAGAGGGAGAAGCAGACTCCCCGCTGAGCAGGGAGCCCGATGTGGGACTCGATCCCAAGACCCTGGGATCATGACCCAAGCCGAAGGCAGACGCTTAACCCACTGAGCCACCCAGGCTCCCAAAACATTTTTTTTTAAATGACAATTTATTCATGTGTCTGTTAGCCATGTGTATGTCTTCTTTGGAGAAGTGTCTGTTCATGTCTTCTGCCCATTTTTTGACTTACTTGTTTTTTGGGTGTTGAGTTTGAGAAGTTCTTTACAGATCTCGGATACCAGCCCTTTATCTGTAGTATCATTTGCAAATATCTTCTCCCATTCTGTGGGTTGCCTCTTTGTTTTGCTGACTGTTTCCTTTGCTGTGCAGAAGCTTTTTATTTTGATGAAGTCCCAAAAGTTCATTTTTGCTTTTGTTTCACTAGCCTTTGGAGATGTATCTTGAAAGAAGTTACTGTGGCTGATGTCTAAGAGGTTACTGCCTATGTTCTCCTCTAGGATTTTGATGGATTCCTGTCTCATATTGAGGTCTTTCATCCATTTTGAGTTTATCTTTGTGTATGGTGTTAGAGAATGGTCGAGTTTCATTCTTCTGTATATAGCTGTTCAATTTTCCCAGCAGCATTTATTGAAGAGACTGTCTTTTTTCCATTGCATATTTTTTCCTGCTTTGTCGAAGATTATTTCACCATAGAGTGGAGTGTCCATATCTGGGCTCTCTATTCTGTTCCATTGGTCTATATTTCTGTTTTTGTGCCAGTACCATGCTGTCTTGGCAATCACAGCTTTGTAATATAGCTTGAAATTGGGCAACGTGATGCCACCGGCTTTTTCTTTTTCAACATTTCCTTGGTGATTCAGAGTCTTTTCTGATTCCATACAAATTTTAGGATTGTTTGTTCCAGCACTTTGAAAAATGTCATTGGAATTTTGATCGGGATGGCATTGAAGGTATAGATTGCTCTGGGTCGCATAGACATTTTAACAATGTTTATTCTTCCGATCCATGAGCATGGAATGTTTTTCCATCTTTTTGTGTCTTCTTCAATTTCTTTCATGAGTGTTTTGTAGTTCCTAGAGTATAGATCCTTTACCTCTTTGGTTAGGTTTATTCTGAGGTATCTTGTGGTTTTTGGTGCTATTGTAAATGGAATCGTTTCTCTAATTTCTCTTTCTACAGTTGCGTTGTTAGTGTATAAGAAAGCAACTGATTTCTGTGCATTGATTTTGTATCCTGCCACATTACTGAATTGCTGGATGAGTTCTAGAAATTTGGGGGTGGAGTCTTTTGGGTTTTCCACATAAAGTATCATGTCATCTGCGAAAAGAGAGAGTTTGATTTCTTCTTTGCCAATCTGAATACCTTTTATTTCTTTTTGTTGTCTGATTGCTGTTGCTAGGACTTCTAGTACTATGCTGAACAATAGTGGCGAGAGTGGGCATCCTTGATGTGTTCCTGATCTTAAGGGAAAGGCTCTCAGCTTTTCCCAATTGAGGATGATATTCGCTGTGGGTTTTTCATAGATGGATTTTATGAACTTGAGGAATGTTCCCTCTATCCCTATACTCTGAAGAGTTTTAATCAGGAAGGGATGTTGTATTTTGTCGAATGCTTTTTCTGCATCAATTGAGAGGATCATATGGTTCTTCTCCCTCCTCTTATTAATGTGTTCTATCACACTGACTGATCTGTGAATGTTGAACCACCCTTGCATCCTGGGGATAAATCTCACTTGGTCATGGTGGATGATCCTTTTAATGTATTGTTGGATCCTACTAGCTAGGATTTTGTTGAGGATTTTGGAATCCATATTCATCAGGGATATTGGTCTGAAATTCTCCTTTTTGATGGGGTCTTTGCCTGGTTTGGGGATTAAGGTAATGCCGGCCTCATAGAATGAGTTTGGAAGTTTTCCTTCTGTTTCTATTTTTTGAAACAGCTTCAGTAGAATAGGTATTATTTCTTCTTTGAATGTTTGGTAGAATTCCCCAGGGAATCCATCAGGCCCTGGACTCTTGCTTTTTGGGAGGTTTTTGATCACTGCTTCAATCTCGTTACTAGTTATTGGCCTATTCAGGTTGTCAATTTCTTCCTGTTTCAGTCTTGGCAGCTTATAGGTTTCCAGGAAGGCCTCCATTTCATCCAGATTGCTCAGTTTATTGGCATATAGTTGTTGATAATAATTTCTAATAATTGTTTCTATTTCCTTGGTGTTAGTCATGATCTCTCCCCTTTCATTCATAATTTTATTAATTTGGGTCCTTTCTCTTTTCTTTTGGGTAAGTCTGGCCAGTGGTTTATCGATCTTATTAATTCTTTCAAAGAACCAACTTCTAGTTTCGTTGATCTGATCTACTGTGTTTCTGGTTTCTAATTCATTGATTTCTGCTCTAATTTTAATTATTTCTCTTCTAATGTGTGGCTTAGGCATCGTTTTTTGCTTTTTCTCTAGTTCTTTAAGGTGTAGAGTTAGTTGGTGAATTCGGGATTTTTCTATTTTTTTGAGTGAGGCTTGGATGGCTATGTATTTCCCCCTTAGGACTGCCTTTGCAGTATCCCATAGGTTTTGGACCGATGTGTTTTCGTTCTCATTGATTTCCATGAATTGTTTAAGTTCTTCTTTGATTTCTTGGTTGACCGAAACATTCTTGAGCAGAGAGGTCTTTAGCTTCCAAGTGTTTGAATTTCTGCCAAATTTTTTCTTGTGATTGAGTTCCAGTTTTAGAGCATTGTGGTCTGAGAATATGCAGGGAATAATCTCAATCTTTTGGTATCGGTTGAGACCTGATCTGTGACCCAGTATATGGTCTATTCTGGAGAAAGTTCCATGTGCGCTCGAGAAGAATGAGTATTCTGTTGTTTTAGGGTAGAATGTTCTATAAATATCTATGAGGTCCATCTGGCCCAATGTATCATTCAAAGCTCTTGTTTCCTTGTTGATTTTCTGCTTAGATGATCTGTCCATTGCTGAGAGTGGAGTATTGAGGTCTCCTACAATTAACGTATTGTTATCAATATGACACTTTATTTTGGTTAACAGTTGGCTTATGCAGATGGCTGCTCCCATGTTGGGGGCATAGATATTTACAAGTGTTAGATCTTCTTGTTGGATAGACCCTTTAAGAATGATATAGTGTCCTTCTGTGTCTCTAATTACAGACTTTAGTTTAAAATCTAATTTGTCTGCTGTAAGAATTGCTACCCCAGCTTTCTTTTGAGATCCGCTGGCATGGAAGATGGATCTCCATCCCTTCACTTTCAGTCTGGATGTATCTTTAGGTTCAAAATGAGTCTCTTGTAGACAGCATATGGATGGGTCCTGTCTTTTTATCCAATCTGCAACCTTGTTCCGTTTTATGGGAGCATTTAGGCCATTCACGTTGAGAGTGATTATTGGAAGATATGCATTAATTGTCATCATGTTGCCTGTGAAGACGTTGTTTTTATAGACTGTCCCTGTATATTTCTGTTGTATATCACTCTTGGGGGTCTTTCTCCTTTTACAGAACCCCCCTTAATATTTCTTGCAGGGCCGGCTTAGTGGTCACATATTCTTTCAGTTTCTGCCAGTCGTGGAAGCTCTGCATCTCTCCATCCATCCTAAATGAAAGCCTTGCTGGATAAAGAATTCTTGGCTGCATGTTTTTCTCATTTAGTACCCTGAGTATGTCTTGCCAGGCCTTTCTGGCTTGCCAGGTCTCTGTGGATAGGTCTGACATTATTCTGATGTTCCTCCCTCTGTATGTAAGGAATCTCTTCCCCCTAACTGCCCTTAAGATGGTTTCCTTGGTTCTAAGATTTGCAAGTTTTACTATTACATGCTGGGGTGTTGGCCTATTTTCCTTGATCTTAGGAGGGGTCCTCTCTGCCTCTAAGACTCAAATGTTTGTTTCATTCCCCAGATTAGGGAAGTTCTCAGCTACGATTTGCTCAAATACATCTTCTAGTCCTCTCTCTCTCTCCACTCCCTCCAGGATTCCAATTATTCTGACATTGGAACACTTCATGGTGTCACTTATTTCTCTGATTCTATTTTCATGGATTCTGAGTTGTTTTTCCCTGGACTCCTCTTTTCCCTTTTTATCTATTATATTGTCTTCCAGGTCGCTTATTCTCTCTTCTGCCTCAGTTACCCTAGCTGTTAGATTATCTAGATTGGATTGGATCTCATTGATAGCATTTTTAAGTTCTGCCAATTCACCTTTTATTTCTGCCCTTAGAGACTCTATGTTGCCATTAATTGATTTCTCCATTCTAGCCATTGTCTTCACAATTGCTAGCCTGAATTCCATCTCCGACATCTTGGTTATATCTGCATCCATTTGTAAATCTGCAGCATAAGTCATAATCTCTGAGTCTTTTCTATTTTGGGGGATCCTCCTCCTAGTCATTCTGTTGATGGGTGTTTGAGGGAATGTATAGAGTCCAAATTATTGACCAGAACCCAAGCAAGACGCACCTGTTTTCTTGGGACCTTAGGGTTGCTGGTCTCTTGTTTTCCCAGCCTGTCTTCTGCGGGAGGGGCCTGCCACGCTGTTACTCAGGCAACCCTGTTCAGGCAGAGTTGCCCTGTGCCCCTGTGGCAGGGGATGGGCTCAGTGGGAATCAGTTTTGGGGGCTTTTGTTCTCTGGCGGCTTTCCCTGGTGGCTTTCCATGTCTCTTCCGTGAGTCAGAGCAGAAGAGACCGTTTCCAACCCTCTGCCTCAGAGCAGAGAGATCGCAGTCTGTTCTTCAGTGAGCTCTCCAGGCCACACTGTCCCCGTTTCTGTTTGTGCTGCTATAAACTGCAGCGTCCTGGATTGTGCGCCCCTCCGCAGCACTCCCAGGCCTGCCTCCAACACGTCTCTGCCCTTTGTGCTTCTAAAACCGCCAGCTGCTCCCAGTTCTCGCTAGCACAACCCCGCCACTCCGGGATTCCGCCCGGGGGCTGCAGTTCGCAGGCGTGACCCCACCGCTCCGGGTTTCCACCCCGGGGGCTGCCCTAGAGTCCTTTCCCCGATGCTACCGGTCTGCGAGTCTGTGCCCGTCCGCAGCGTGTGAGGCTGTCGCTCACCAGCGGTGTAGGATCCCCACAGCCAGGCACCCTTCCGCTGCCGTTTATCCTCTGGTATCGGCCTGCGGAATCATGGATCCCCACTTCGTACCTCAAAACCAACTGCCTGCGATATTCCGTTTGTAGAGATCCAGATCTTCTTACATCTCAGGCTGGTTTCGTGGGTACTCAGAGTGGTCTGGTAGATATCCAGCTCAATTCCATGGACCAGTTGAAATAGGGTCCCCTACTCCTCTGTCATCTTTCCCCCCTCCCTCACCTGCCTTTATAAATTATGTTTCCTTAGAATCAACTGTAGGTTCCCTTCTACTACTAATATTTTTCATTATATAGAAAGATCTATATAGAGATATATATGTTGATATATATGGAATTCAATATAGGATAAGAATTCTACATATATGTAATAGAGATCTCTATATAACAATATATGCTATAGAGATATCCACACAACTATATCTATATATATCTAGAGAGAGGAGGGAATCAATAAACCAAGTTTCACAGGATATGGATTCTAACTAATTTATTCTTGAACTAGCTTTCTATACACATACATGTGTATGAGCATGTACATGTACCCTGTATTAGTGCCATTGTTCATGAAATGTTTTTGGATTTCCTTCTTGCAGGCACAAGGTAGGACAGCACTTCTCTGCCCCTTTGAAGCAAGATGAGGCCATGTGACTTGCTTGGCCAGTAAAATATGAGCAGAAGTGGTATATTTCACACCAAGGTGGAAATTTTGAGAGCCAGTGTTCATCTCATCACACTCCCTTTCTGTTACTGTGATGACCATGGAAGCACATAATGTCATGAAGTCTCTGTCAGCTTGGGTTTCTGAGTGATCTGGATAAGCAGAGCCTCCTGACAGCCTGTGTTGGGCATGTGGTATCACCCAAGAAAGACATTTGTGTTGGCAAAACCACTGAGATATGGACTTTGTTGCTGCAACATAATCTAGTCCAGGAGTTGACATAATTTTTCTGTAAAAGGCTAGATAGTAAATGTTCCTTTTTTTTTTTTTTTTAACAAACTTTAAAAAAATTCTTAATTTCCAGACTGTATAAAAAGAAGCTGCAGACCAGATTTGGCTTGTGGGCCTTAGTTTTCCAATGCCCTAACCTAGCCTGTGCTAAGTGTAGAAGGCATCTATCCTCTCTCTGCATCACTTTCTTCAGCTGTGAAATAGAATACAACTGTCCTAATTATCCTCTCAGAGTTTCCCTGAGATTAAAAAAAGAAGTCACAATGAAATTATTTAGGAAAAAAGTAATGTTATATGCTGTGCAAAGTGTTATTTCAATTTAAATAATGATACAAAGCAATACTTCCAAACAAACACAGTTAAAAAGAAACATATTTTCGAGAAAACATAAGAGACTCTTAATCTCAGGAAACAAACTGAGGGTTGCTCGAGTGGAGGGGGGTGGAAGAGATGGGGTGGCTGGGTGATGCACATTGGGGAGGGTATGTGCTATGGTGAGCGCCGTGAATTGTGTAAGACCGATGAATCACAGACCTGTACCCCTGAAACAAATAATACATTATATGTTAATTTAAAAAATAAAAAAAAGAAACAAATTTTCTACCCTGAATTCTATTTACTCATGAAGATACCCTATTTCTTTTCGTTTTGTTTTTAGATATCCTATTTCAAATGAAGCTTGGCCATGCCATAGCCCAACACTTAAAAAGGTGTGCTTTGTAGATCACTGACTCTTTAAGATGCCACACACACACACACGCGCGCGGTTCTTTGGATGAATAAATTGAGGCAAATCTACGTACTCTTTAACATAATATCTATCAATATCCAGTGGAATCTCTCTTCAGCCCAAGACATTTTGAGCAGCCTTGCATGGGCTCTTCCTGGGTACTGAGCTCCTTGAAGTTAAGCCATTGCTAGCTTAACTGGTCAAAGTCAACTTATCCTGCTTCCTCAAGATCTGCATTTGGTCAGCTTTATGACCTGGCTCTTGGCTTACAACATCTCCAGACAATGTGTGTGGCACGCTTGGGCTTGGGCTTGGACAGCAGTTTTTGGCAATGGTAAAGATTAATTTCATGCTAAGGTATGGATCTGCAACAAATCCAAGTTCCCTTGGCTTTGAAAAGAAACACTCAGGAAATAGCACTATATGAGAAAGGCAGAGGGAATATTGTTGGTTATTTGAGTTTTTACCCATCTAGACCAAGTGGTCCGTATGAATCAAGAGAATATGCAGTAGCACTCTATAAAGAATGTCAGGCTTTTAAAAGCAACAAATAGAGCCCTACGGAGACCTGGTCATCTTTGAGGGACATTACGTTATATTGGATTGCTTCACTCTCATGTGGGATAATCATCTTGATTTGCTATGTTATCCAAACCTAATTCAGTATGCACCCCTAGAACGAGGAACAAATGTTTCCCATTTAGAACTGCATTAGAATGTTTTAAATCAGCAAATCCAAGACAGAGGGAATCATGAGACAATAAAGAAATTAAAAGCTAAATTAAATATGCTTCAGATATATATCTATATATTTATATTATATTTATTTCATATATATCTACACATAATTTTATTATGTGCCTGAAAGAAACTTGAGGAATGTGTTAACTATGCCAGAATAGATATTTCTACTTCAGTTTACATGGAATTATAGAATGTTATACTCATTATGATTTTGGTGATTTTCCACAAGATATAATGGGGAGAAAAGTGACAGAGTATCTTTAAGGTGAGAAGTAATGGTCTATCCCATGAATAGAAATTGTCTCCAACTGAAACGTTCTAGAGTTCTTCATGCATCCCCATCCTTTCTGCCCTGAATCATCTAAGTCAAAGTGGCAGAGTAATAGCACCACTGGAAACTGGAGTCAAAAGACCTGATCTCAAGTAAGAATTTTCCAACAAATAACAGTGTGGGTTGAGGAAAGTTACTTAACCACTCTGAACCTTTACTTATTGACCTAGAAAATGTGGTTAATGATATCTTTCTCCCTGTACCTGATGCAAAGATTTTTTTAATGTTTATGAAAACTTCTATATTATGTGCTTAATAAATGTAGATAGGAATCTGGATCAGTCATATGTTTGAACCAAATTATCAGTAATTCAAAATACACAGATTAATTGCCACTTTAAAACCAGGACTATAGGACAGGTGCTAAGGGGTGAAAATGTGTTTCCTGGTCATGCTTGAGCTGCAAATTAACAGAAAGCCAGACTCAAGCTTAAACTCTGATAAAAATGTATTTTTTTTCCCCCTCAAGAGGAAATTAAAGGTAGTGTGGCCTTCAGGGCTGGTCATCATACATCCAGGTTCTTTCCCTTTTTCCTCTGTTGTCCCCAACCTTAACTTCATCCCAAGTCTCTCTCTGCAGTGGGAGTGAAAGTAGCTCCTTTCAACCATTTGGTTAAGTCTCTCCTTTGAGTCTGACTGGGCCAATTTAGGTTATGCATTCCTGAGCAAATGACAGCCAGGGGAATGTTGTATTCTGATTGGCTTAAACACTGGTTCTTCCAGCAATACCAGCAAGGAAGGTGAGATTATTGTAATTGGCTTAATCGAATCAGAAGCTGCTTCTAGAATTAGGGTCACCTCTAAAACCATATGGCTGCTTCATGTTAGGGGGTCAATCATAATATTCCTGTAACCAGCTTTTTCTAGAAGACCTATAGAGGTCTTTTAAAATAATTGGATGCGTGTCACCTTCAAAAACCAATAACCCACTCAATTTAGAGTCAGAAATTTGGAATGTAAAAAATTATCTTCTCTTGCTTGCTTTATCTAAACTAATCATGCAAATTAGCCCAGACCATGCAAAGGGAAAGAAATTTAGCTTATTTTGAGAGAAACCAAGCCTTAGGAAAGAAGGTATTTGTTTGTTTGTTTCCTAGTTAGGAATTAAATATCAGTACTGTATCCCAAAACAGGGGTCTTCACCACCCACTGATGTGTCATAAGTTTGATGTTAATAAAAATAAAAGCTCTGGCTATGTAACAATTTTAGTCACATGATTTTGTAGGGTAAAAACTCGATGCTTGAGTCCTGGTTCTTGCCCTCTCTGTGTGACCCACAGCAAGTCACTTGACTGTTCTGTGGCTCAATTTCCTGCAGTGTAAAATGGAGATAAAAATAGCACCTAGTGTATAGGGTTGATATGAGGATTAAATGACTTAATATATGTCAAGGGTTTATTACATGGCAGGATGTGGAAACAGAAGTATTGGTAGTTATCATATTGTTATCAGTATTTTTGTCTTCTACTTCAAGATGGTGAGCTGTCTTAAGAGGCAACCCACAGAATGGGAGAAGATATTTGCAAATGACACTACAGATAAAGGGCTGGTATCCAAGACCTATAAAGAACTTCTCAAACTCAACACCCAAAAAACAAATAATCAAGTCAAAAAATGGGCAGAAGACATGAACAGACACTTCTCCAAAGAAGACATACAAATGGCTAACAGACACATGAAAAAATGTTCATCATTAGCCATCAGGGAAATTCAAATCAAAACCACATTGAGACACCACCTTACACCAGTTAGAATGGCAAAAATTGACAAGGCAAGAAACAACAAATGTTGGAGAGGTTGTGGAGAATGGGGAACCCTCTTACACTGTTGGGGATGCAAGTTGGTACAGCCACTTTGGAAAGCAGTGTGGAGGTGCCCCCAAAAATTAAAAATAGAGCTACCCTATGACCCAGTAATTGCACTCCTGGGTATTTACCCCAAAGATACAGAGGTAGTGAAAAGAAGGGCCACTTGCACCCCAATGTTCATAGCAGCAATGTCCGCAATAGCCAAACTGTGGAAAGAGCAGAGATGCCCTTCAACAGATGAATGGATAGAGAAGATGTGGTCCATATATACAATGGAATATTATTCAGCCATAGGATGAATACCCAACTTTTACATCAACATGGATGGGACTGGAGGAGATTATGCTAAGTGAAATAAGTCAAGCAGAGAAAGTCAATTATCATATGGTTTCACTTATTTGTGGAACATGAGGAATAGCATGGAGGACATCAGGAGAAGGAAGGGAAAAATGAAGGGGGAGAAATTGGAGGGAGAGATGAACCATGAGAGATTATGGAGTCTGAGAAACAAACAGGGTGTTAGAGGGGAGGCGGGTGGGGGTGGGTTAGCCCGGTGATGGGTATTAAGGAGGGCACTTACTGCATGGAGCACTGGCTATTATACGAAAACAATGAATCATGGATGACTACATCAAAAACTAATGATGTATTGTATGGTGACTAACATAACATAATAAAATAAAATTTAAAAAAAGATGGTGAGTTGTCTTTTGAAGATATTTGAAGATAGACAAGAAGAGGAGATACTTTTTAAATGTATTTTCAAGATTATTATTAAGAATTTGCTTTTAACTAAACCATACTGTATTTTTCATAATTGTGAGAAACACAAATCTGGGAAGACATATTTCAGGCAAATAATGAAAATTTAGCACCTCATTGTGTATGCACCACATGGCTGTAAAACTTCTCAGGACATATTCATGCCAGTCCCAAAGTAAAAGAAGGAATCCAATTTGTTTTAAATAGCATTTGGGTGCAATTTTAATGGCCAGTTATTCATGAATTTAACTTGACTCTGAAAGTACAAAATTATCTAAAAAAATTCTCTACGTATTATAAAATAACTATGCTTAAGGGACTGTTATCTTTGGAATATTCTTTTAATTCTGGTAGTTTTGAAACACTATGAGTGGTTTATGCTGTTCACCAATAATATGATTCCCATGTTATTTTTAAAGTTGTTAAAATAATAGTTAATCCAAGTAATGATCTAATAATAAAACAACTAGGATATTAACATAGGCTACTTTGTATAGTGTGCTAGAAGGATGAGTGAATGAGGCCAAAGTTATAGATTCTACTGAAGTCTGATGTGGTCTAATTTGAAAAGCGCTGTTCTACAACCAGTGCACTTCCAGGCAGCCCCCTGGGATTGCAGGCTTTGAGGACGAAAGAGAGACCAGGCAAGGTGGAAGGGGTATAGCCTGCACGTGTACAGCGTTAGAAAAAAATCCAGAGCTGTGTCTTACAGATGGTAGTCAGTGGCATTATGAGTGATAATAATTCTAACAATCGCAGTTTACTGAGTATTTATACATTGAGGGTATAAATACATGCTAGATGTGTTGACAGATGTTTTACAAAGTTAATTTCATTTGACTTAATCTTTGCAACAACACAATGAAGGAGGTATTACCACCTCTTTTCCAAAGATGAAGAACACAAAGCTTAGAGAGGTAAGGAAACTTGCTCAAAATGACACAGCTGATCACTGGTAGAAGCATCACACTGCATGTAAGAAATGCTCTTCTTCTGGGCACCTGGGTGGCTCAGATGGTTAAGCGTCTGCCTTCGGCTCAGGTCATGATCTCAGGGTCCTGGGATCGAGTCCCGCATCGGGTTCCCTGCTCAGTGCAGAGCCTGCTTCTCCCTCTCCCTCTGCCACTCCCTCTGCTTGTGCTCTTCTGTCTATCTCTCTGTCAAATAAATAAATAAAATCTTTAAAAAAAAAAAAAAGAAATGCTCTTCTTCAAAGAAAGGTTCTTGAGGATAGGCCTACAGAGCAGGTGACAGGGCTGCTGAGCTTCCTAAAGCATTGATGTTGGCTTTCCAATATTTTTTGAGCTATACTATATAGTTGCTGTTTTCAGACAGCTGCATCAAAAGAAAAAAAAATCTAGAAGTGCAAAAAATCTCTCCCTGATTTTTTTTCCTTGGAGGAGGAAGACTAGATAATGACGGTGATTATGATAACAATAATAGGTATTAGTGAGTACTTACCACGGGCCAAAGCTATTTTAGCACACTTAATCCTCCCAACAACCTCAAGTGTAAGATAGATATCATTTTACTCTCATTCTACAGATGAAGCAAATGAGAATAAAAAAGCAAAGTAATTTTTCTCTAAGATCAAAAAGAAGAGCAGGGACTTAAGTAACCTCCGTATAAGGTCAAACCCATTCTCTGAGATAGTGACAAAAATAAACAGCAAATAAAAATTTACATAATTTGGTGGATTTGCAATAAAAACTGCACCCAACTTCCTATTACTCCATCTAAATTTATCCTCCCCAATTTAGCTCTCAATGATTTATCAATTATTTCATGGCATAGCACATTATGTCTGTAATGAAAGCCTCCGGTAGAAACACACATAGCTCCTGGAAGACAAAAATGCAGAGAATGGAATGTACAAGATTCTCACACATTTTGAATGGGATGCAGATTCTTATTTAACTTCTTTTTCATCTAATTGGTGAAAAGTCATAACTGTGCTGACACTTCCCTAAGGTACCTGTGATCTGTATAAAATGCTTAAATGTACTTACTGCATGTGTGCATTCAGCCATAAAACCAAAACGGAGAACAATTCAAATTAAATTTCATCATTTGTTCAAATATGTGTCTCTCTGGTCACACCTTCTTAATGAATGGTAGCAGACAAGCAACACAGCTAATAAGTTATTTTAATAGGGTGATGTAACGGCGTGTGAACTGTTACCTCCTGGGAGAGTAAGTGACAGATTCCAGTTCTCATTACTGTGTAGATTAGTCTCAGAGAATTCATTAGTGCCCAGTGTGGCAGCTCTGCTGAGGGCCCTTAATTTGGAAAAGAGACAGGAGGCCTGTGTGGCCAAGAAACTCTAAAGACAGATGAGCTGGAATTGAAGGTTTTTAGGGCAAAGGACTCTCTTGAGAAGATGGTAATTATGCACCTAGCTTTCCAGGCATCGGTGACAGCTCTCTTCTCTTCAGTCTGTGTCAGTATATACACTAGGGACAACAGCAGACTCCCGGATCCCCCCTCACCTATGGGGAGGCAGGTTGAATGCAGAATGTTTCAAAGGCACCATACATCCAGAGGACTTACCTCCATTATAAATGGCTTTTTTATTTTACAGACTGACAGTGAGCAGAAGTAGCATAGAAAAATGCAATCTACCAGTAATCCTATTTTATTTTTAGGTAATGGTCTTAATCCTCTCCACCAAACCACCAAGCAAGCTTGGTGTGGATTGATTTAAAAAAACGCTATGTGCTATTTCTGCCACATGCTGGTAAAGATGTTGTAAAGATGTTTGAACTAGCTTCATAAAAAAACACAAAGTCCTGACTTCTGGACAATTAAAGGTGCCAATGTAGCACTGTTCATATACTATTAAAAAGCTTTCAAACTTTTTTTTGACTGAAATCCTTAGTAAGAAATATGTATTACACACAACCAATACCAATATACTTACAGGTATTTATATGGGTGAAGTTAACGTTTCAGTACATGTGATGTACTCTTATCTGTGCGGTCCTATTTTAATCTCTGCATTTACAGTATTCTATTGTAGGCTATTGTGTTTTTTAAAATGTTGGTTTTTAAAAATGTCGATTCTTTTTATTTTTTTTAAACTTTTTATTAACATATAATGTATTATTTGTTTCAGGGGTACAGGTCTGTGATTCATCAGTCTTACACAATTCACAGCACTCATCATAGTACATACCCTCCCCAATGTCCATCACCCAGCCACCCCATCCCTCCAGCCCCCCTCCACTCTAGCAATGTCGATTCTTTTTAAAAACTGATTTTACCACTTACTAATAAACCAAGATCTATAGTTTGGAAAACTGTATGAAAGAACCAAGGTCTCAAGATAAAGCCCTTTATGTATTAATTTTTGTAAGAATTGCAATTTATTTATGAGTACTTATGATAGGCCACGCACTCTGCCATTACTTTCAAAAAACTTCTAACTTATTCTCAACAACAAAGACAGGTATTATTCCACTTTTCAGATGCAGAAAATCAAGCTTAGAGCAGTAAAGAAAGTTGCTCTAGTGCCCACAGCTGGTAAGTGGCGGAGCGACACTGCTGGCACATAGTAAGCACACAGTAAGCACTGAATGAATGGATGGGTGGGTGGATGGATGGATGGGTGGATGGATGGGTGGATGGATGGATGGATGGATGGGTGGGTGGATGGGTGGATGGGTGGGTGGATGGGTAGGTGGATGGGTGGATGGATGGGTGGGTGGATGGGTGGATGGATGGGTGGGTGGATGGATGGATGGATGGATGGATGGATGGATGGATGGATGGATGGGTGGGTGGGTGGGTGGATGGGTAGGTGGATGGGTGGATGGATGGGTGGATGGATGGATGGATGGATGGATGGATGGATGGATGGATGGATGGGTGGATGGATGGGTGGATGGGTGGATGGATGGGTGGATGGGTGGATGGATGGATGGATGGATGGATGGATGGATGGATGGATGGGTGGGTGGGTGGGTGGATGGGTGGGTGGATGGGTGGGTGGATGGGTGGGTGATGGCTGAGAAGGAGGCACAAGCCTGGTGACCTTGGACTATTGGATGTATTGACAACTAATCTTCATTGTAGCATTCCTTTCTGGACCACAGCCTAACACTATGGTTTTCAACTATCTCAAAACAAAAATAAGAGTTTTTATCTGAAAATGCAAAAGTTCTTTCTTTATTGGGAAGGGTGATAGTAATAATAATAATTATAATGATTGTGGCTAATACTTACTGATGACTTAGCATGTGCCAAGACTACTCTAAGTTTTTTTTTTACATGTACCAATATAAAATAATAGTAGCCAGCCCAAAAAGATTGTTATGGGGATTAAATTCATTTAATTATTCCATCAACCCTATGGGACAGTTACTGTTATTATCTATTTATAGTTGAGGAGACTGCGGCACAAAAAGATTAAGTGACTTGTCTAAGGACACACAGCTAATAAAACCCAAGACATCTGCCTCAGAGCCTAAACTCAACCTTTACTCCTGACTGTAATCATTAGAAATCAGCCAAATTCTTCTCGTATCACTAAAGCAAGGTTGACTGCTTCCAAAGAAAGTACAGTAAAAAGTGCGAAATGCTTTGCTGGAGTGGGCCATTCAGGGTAAGCCATTTAGCTCTCCTAACATGCTCCTAGGTTCTTAACTTTAGAGCATTTTTCTGAGAGTTTGTATATGGCCTATGTTACCCAACACAAATATTGAAGATTATAATTTCAGACTATCTTGTATTTCATGCCTCAGTATTTTATAAAGTTAGTGTTAAAACATACCTTTTAAGAAATTAGTCATGATTTTTTAAATAAAATCAAATTAAGAACTATTTGCATAGTTAATAGCAATTCATTCTGCTAAGACAATGTTGGGGAGACAAAGAAATTCATTCTCAGGTATAATCATGAGTACCTTAGGACTGGGAAGAACTGTGGTGAGGACATTTCCTTGACAGAATTTAAGGGATTAACAGCAGAGCTTGAAGAGGAAGCCAATTTAAAGTGAGGTGACAGGTTTACCTGCAGATCCCATAAGGAAGCAAAAGAACACAGCAAAGAAGGTTGGCGAGAAGTCAGGTGAGTAATGCAGAATCCTACAAACTAATTTGTAAAGAGATTTTCTCCCTTTGGCCGCAGGTTATCTCCTACATTTGTTGAAGCCTGTAAGTCCTACCACATAAACAGTAGATGAAACTGGTTAGAGCTTTTATAGCAGAGAAGGCCAGTGCCCAGAGATACACATGACTTTCCTTTTCTACCCAAGGCCAGCACTACGTCACATTTCCTAGCCTCTTGACATTCTGACCAATGAAATGTGGGCAGAAGCAATGTGTCTGGTCTCTAACAACCTCTCTTGAGATCCTCTATTCTCTCCTTCCTTATCCACCTGCTAGATGACACCAGACAATCTTGTGATAAAGAAGAAAGCAAATCAGGTCCTCGAATGACTAGATGGGGCAGAGCCACCCTCACAACCTTCACTAGAGAGTGACAAGAGTGAGAAATAAACTTGTATTGTATTAAGCCATTGAGATTTTTATAGCAACTAACATTACTTACCTTAACTAAAGCAGTGCCAGAGTATGAACACTGGTGTAAATGCTGTATTTTAAATAAAAGATTATGATTGGCATTTAGTGTTGTAAATTAGGAACACAGGTATTGTTCACACATGTGGCCTGGTCTGCTCTTGTTTGGAGCCATGACTGCTCCCAGCCCCCACCCTGGCACAGCAGAATGTGTAGTCAGGTCGGTTCTCTCTCCACTAAACTTGCTGGAACCTGCTGAGGGCCCCGCTGCCTTCCCCTTGACAAATCAGACACACATACACACATATATAAATATAAATTATACATATTTATTTGTCTCTCTTTATCTGTATATATGCGAATACGTATTTAAATATCTCTGCTCACTCTATCTAGCCACCTACTATTAAACAAACATGGTTCCTTCAGATCTCACAGATACTAATCCAGCATGGCAGTTTTCATTCTAGCCTTCACTCCTGTATCTGCGACCTCTCTCTCTGACGGCAAGAACCCTGGCTCTCAGGATCACAATGTATTTACCTTTTTGTTCACCCCTAATAATATACACGTACTAAGAATTGCAAAATGTCCCGTGTGAAGAACAGCCTGACCAACTAGAGCATAGTAGTAATGTACCGTTTGTTATGCAGTCATGAGATGGTGCCACTGGAGACAACATGAACGGATCTGGAGGGTATTATGTTAAGTGAAATAAGACTGAAAAAGACAAATACTGTAGGATTTCACTCATAAGTGGAATTAAAAAAAGAATAAATAAATAGCAGACTCACACCTATAAATACAGAGAACAAACTGATGGTTGCCAGAGGGGACGGCAGTAGGGGAATGGGAAAAATGGGTGAAGGGAAGTAGAAGATACAGGCTTCTAGTTATGGAATGAATAGGTCATGGGAATAAAAGGCAGAGCATAAGGAATATAGCCAAACATATTGTGGGTTTTTTTTAAAGATTTTATTTTTAAGTAATCTCTATACCAACGTGGAGCTCGAATTGATACCACCGAAATCAAGAGTTGCATGCTCTACTGATGAAGCCAGCCAAGCACCCCTATCACCAATGATACTCTAAACAGCACTGTATGGGGACAGATGGTAGCTACACTGTGGTGAGCACAGCATAATATATAAACTTGTCGAATCACGAGGTTGTACACCTGAAACTAATGCAACATTGTGTGTCACCTATACTCAGATAAAAAAATAAAATTAAAAATAAAATAGATAAAAACATGTTTTTCTTCCTGAAGAAAAACGAACAAAAGAATGAGGACAAAGATAAAACTCTGAATAAAATTAATGAGTTCATTATGCTTCCAATAATTAAGATTGGCTCAGAGAGCTGGCCTATTTAGCATTTTTTTTTTTTTTTTCCTGAAGCCAGTTGATAATTCTATTGGCCAAGCTATGACTGTTTTCCCTGTATGCTGACAGAAGAAAGCTCCACTGAGAATGGAGTTTAAGTATTGGATGCAGAGAGTTGATCTTGTGCCCGAAATGTCTGTCTCTCTTTCTTTACTTACTGACATGTAAACAACATATTAATGATTTCAAGGGGAAAAGCATTGTCAATCATCTCCTTCTGCCCTGAAAAAGAAATTTGAAGAACATTTTCCTCATTCAATGAAAGAATCTGATTGGAGATCCACCGTATATGCCATTTAAAGTAGGAATTAGACTGGTCAGTAAAAGGATACAGTTCGTGACATTTAAAATTTCTATCTGAAACATTGTCTTTTACAAAAGGAATCTGAAAATGTTGTAACTCTGGTTAGCAATCTGGCCAAATTTCATTACCACTGTCATTGGTAATTGCCTACTGATGTGAATCCACTTAAAATAACTGTGACACCAAGAGAAAAATACAGGCTGAATCTGTGTATCAGCGTCCTCTGCCCTACATCTTCTCACCAATACCATTTACAGCTCCTGTTGTATATACTATTAGTATCCACATTTTACAGCTGAGGAAAATTAAGCCTATAAAAGTTAAGAAATTGCCTAGAGTAAGATATCTGGGCATGGGTGGGCATGAGCTGGTATTGAACCAGATCTACCTGATTCTAAAGTCTGTGGTACTCATGAACACTTTGCTAATTTTCTTCAATCTTGGAATGTCATTTGTCAATTTTTTAAATAACTGTGTAGCCATTTACTACACATTCATAATTTGCTTAACCAAAACTCTATCAAGTTGCATTGAGGCTGTTGCCAGTTTTTTACTATTATGGAAAAAATGCAACAGCTAAATCCTTACAGCTACTTCTTTTCCCATTTGTACCAAATGTATTTACCAGATAAATTCCTATGTACTGTGTAGAAAAGACATATAATTGACCGATATTTAAATTGCTATATACCGCAATAATAAAAACATCTAATCCATTGATAGAAAATTCAATATACCATGAGAGCCTTAATTCTTCTAGAATTAGTAAAACATAGTTTTTCATTTCTTTGTAGACAGAGTGTATCAATGATCCTAGAGACCATGAAGTTGGCATGAAAACACAGTACATCAAGAAAGTGGTACATAAAAAAAAAAAAAAAGAGAGAGAGAGAGAGAGTGGTACATAGTTGTTCGAATATGTATATTGTAGGCCAGGATGATGTGAATTTTAACTTAGGCACCACCATTTATTAGCTGTGTAACCTTGAAAACATTATTACTACTCACTAGGCCACAGTTTCTCATGTGGGATACTCTAGTCAGTATTTTCTATAGGGCTATTTTGATCATTATATAAGAAAATGCATGCAAAGCAGTTAGTAGAATACCTGACACATAAAAAGTTCTCGATAAATATTCATTATCAGTGTATCTGTTAGTTCTGTACCTTTGTCTTTTGTGTGTATGACATCACTTTTAGTATCCAAATCTCCATGAGTTAATATATTATTATTACCTTAATATATTATTATTTCACCCACTCATTCATTCAACCATATTTATTGACCATTTACTATGTATCAGGCATTGTTCTAGGTGTTGGGGATACAGTGGACCCATAGAAAAATGATTCATATTTAACAGCCATCAAAGTTCTATAGCAACCAGAATGTTTTAATGTATTTTAACTTAAAAAATAACATCAGTTAAAATAATATCCTCTGAAGCAGAATTTAGGACATTTAATTATAACTTTAAAGATTTGGTGTTATTTTAAATTGATTTTGATACTTTTCTAAAAATGAAAAATGACACCACTGTTTATGGGTCAACGGCTAGTGGGAATTCTTTTTACAGCTGCCTTGTGTCATTTATCTTGATCAGACACTAAAGAAGCCATTTCTGGGTAATTTACAAGATCATTGTGTCTTTTACACCCAGGCTTCCGGATCACCAAAGAATACAGCTTAACCTTTATTTTCATCTATCCATGGAGAAAAATAACATGTAACAAGGTCTCATATTCTACATTTCAATTCATTTGCTTTTGAAATACCACTTGAACAAAAATATCAATTGGTAACAACTGCAGAAAAGAGGGAACTTAGATGTATATTTCAACAGAGATATACATTTTTGAAAATTCAATAATTTAGTATCAAATAGAATATAGTTTTCCTTTTAGTGTATTTCTAATCCTGCTCTAGGTCTATCCATTATTATGCATATATATTACACATCTACAAATATACAAAAATAAATGTAAAAAGTATACATGTATACTTTTTTTTTTTTTTTTTTTTACACCACCAGCAGTGGTATTTGGTGGATAAGTAGCAATCTTCTTATTGTTATTTAAGTCTACGTGTATGGTTTGGAGAAGTTAGTAAGGGATCAAAGTCTGCCCAGAATGATGTCATAACAAGGTAATATGGAATCTGATTATGTGCAAAGCTGGATATTTATACAAAGAGGTCAGAAACCAGCTGGCTACATATAAACTAAAGAAAAACCAACAAACGTCCTAAGACCGTTCTTATTCTTGATCTGCTATGGACTTGCAAGCTTAGCACAATTTTTTAAGACCTAGATATTGAGACTGTCTTCTAAGTCAGCACAAATCCACTCAAAAATTTTGTGTGGCTTGCTACCCAAATTATCCTGGAAGCAATAAGAAAATTTGTTTATTTTCCCTTTGCATGGTATTATTTAAAACTTATAATATTGTTTTGAAAAAACTGTAGCAACATTTTACTTCTATGATTTAGGGAGAACATCCTTACAGATTCAACAAAACAACTTGGGGCTATTTTTATCTGTATTTTATTTTTATTCTATAGATTTGAACATTTGTTCAAATTGGTTTTGGGGTGGAAACTCAATTCATTTTTCTGGACTACTGCCAATATTGGAAGAAACACTTATCTGAAAAATCAGCTCATGATCGTTTGCCTTCATCTCTTCTTCCTTCCTTTTTATTTCCCTCCTTATTTCCTTCTTTCTCTCATTTACTTTCATCTCCCACCCCTTCTTTCTTTCTCCTGACTCCAAAGATTAACAATCAATATCATAAAAGATTAGGTAGATAAAAACTTGGGTCACTATAATTATAGTGCAAAAAATTCAAAATTATTGAATTGTTAAACTATTTTGTCTTCACCAAGTATATTAATTCTCTTCACAGGATTGAAGATGTATTCTAAATTGGGTAATGATTGATTACAGAAAGGAAAAGAGGAACCAGAAATGTGATATTTCTGGATTATTCCATAAAAAATGATGACAAACTGAAGCTGTACATTCAGGCCTAATAACAAGACTAGAAATAGGCTAGGATCACAATTCCAACATTAGACTGAAGATAAGATTTGTTAAATTTTTTGGTGGAAAGGTAACTAACTGCTCTATTCATTCTACAATACCTTCAATAATTTTTTTTTTTTAACTCTTGATGCCAAGATTAATGCAATGCCATCCAATTTTTGTGAGGATAAAAAGCCCTCAGCCTGGTGTATGGAGCCATTCGTATTAGAATGGTTAAACAACATAAAAGAAGTCCCACACAGACATAATCCATGGACTTGATCACAATGTATATGAGCTTATCGATGGACTTTAACATCTGATAGACTCTAAAAGCTTTACAGAGCCACAGAGATATTTTGACATTTATAGTGAAACTCTTTTCTGAGCATTTGGTTTTAACGATCTTGAGGATCTTCTAGTTTAACTTTCTTTCACTTTTATAGACACTTGATTAAGCCAGCCTTTCAAAATAAAAGAAAAATGGTTAATGATCCCCTCTTAGCACAACACAGTGTAGCAAAGGACCACAGGCTCAAGTGCCAAAAGGGTAAACACAAATAGTTGTAAAATAACTGTGATGTAATAACCCACATTTTTGTCACTGGGATTCAGGATACCCAGACAGAAGACAAAATGTCAACATACACTTGGACTGGGCAATTCTGTCTAGAGAAATTAATTCCTCCATTCCCCTTCCTCCTCTTTTTCCCCAATGTCCATCCAGTCTGCTTTACCACTCCTTGAAGTTAAAGGAATTGATGAAAGAAAATCTGTTCCATGACGTTAACTAGTTTTTCTACTTCATGAGTAAAATGGCTACATAGCTTTTGCTTCTTTTTCCCAAGACTAGAGGGAAGACTAAGAAGTCTCAGAAGATCCAGACACTGCACAACAATCCCTACAGGGATGCGAAGCCTTGAATTTCTCAGGAGAATGTAATGCTTCTTTGGCAAATAAGGGAGGGCAGTATGTGAGTCATTCACTCATAGTAAGCTCCAATGGAAGTTTTGTTTTATATTTCTCAGAGTGAAAACAGCTTCTTTCTTCTCCCCCCCCCCATAATTATAATATTCTGCGCTTACTCTTAAAATATCACAGAATCTAGAAAGGTAAGAGAAGAGGTCTCAACTGTAGCTTTGCAAGCTGTACAACCATTTTGTTGCATACTCTTCTACAATTTTTACTATGCAAACATACACAGAGTTGCTTCACAAAATACATACTTTCTGAAATTATTGTAGTAAAAAACACATAAAATAAAATTTACCATCTTAAGTGTACAGTTCAGCACTGTTAAAGTTTATCCACGTTGTTCTGGAACAGATCTCCAGCACTTTTCCACCTGTAGAACTGAAACTCTGCGTCCATTTAAATAAAAGCTCTCCCCCAGCCCCTGGTAACTACCAGTCTACTCTATGAGTTGAAATATTTTAGATTCCTATAATTCACAGCGCTCACCATGTGTAAGACTGATAAATCACAGACCTGTACCTCTGAAACAAATAATACATTATATGTTAAAAAAAAAAAAAAAAGATAGTAGGAAGGGAATAATGAAGGGGGGGGAAATTGGAGGAGAGACGAACCATGAGAGAATATGGACTCTGAGAAACAAACTGAGGGTTCTAGAAGGGAGGGGGGTGGGTGGATGGGTTAGCCTGGTGATGGATGTTAAGGAGGGCACGTACTGAATAGAGCACTGGGTGTTATACGCAAACAATGAATCATGGAACACTACATCAAAAACTAATGATGTACTGTATGGTGATTAACATAACATAATAAAATTAAAAAACAAAACAAAACAAAAAGCTCCTATAAGAGAATTTCTGAGTCAAAGGCTATATGCATAAAAAGGAATCTGTATTTCAAGTAATACATGTGCAAGGTACAGATCAAACATTACAACATTTCTTATTAAAACAAGTCTTTTTATTCTTTTCTTTTTATTTGACTATAGTTGACACACAATGTTAACATTAGTTTCAATTGTACAAGACAGTAATTCAGGTAAGTTAATACATTATGCTATGCTCACAATATGTATAGCTACCCTCTGTCCCCATGCATCACTATTACAATGTCATTGACTATATTCCTTATGCTGTGCTTGTATTCCCATGATTTATTCATCCCATGACAGGAAGCCTGTCTTCCCCTCTCCTCTTCACCCATTTTGCCCAGCTCCCACCCCCCTTCCCTCTAGCAACCATCAGTTTGTTCTCTGCATTTATAGGTCTGATTCTGCTTTTTGCTTGTTTATTCATTAAAAAAAAAAAAATCTTCTTTTCCATGCCTCTCCATCCTCAGCCCAATGCCCCAATAGATCCAGAAGCAAATTTTTAAAATTGTTTTGGTTTCTTTCTCTGTCACTTAACCACAGTTATTCTAGATTACTGGTTCTCAACCATGACTACACACTGGAACCACTTCAGAAGCTGTTAAAAAATACTGATTTCTGTACTCTATCCTATTTAAAGCATCATCTCTTAAAGTGGGGCTTGGGCTTGGCCCCTTTCTAAATAATATTTTTTTAAAAGCTCCCCAGGTGATTCCAATAACCCATAACCAAAGCTGAGAATTACTCTTTTAGAGGAGTGCTATTCAAACTTTAATGTGCAGGTAAGACACTGATGGATCTTGTTAAAATGCAGATCCCATTTCAATAATTCTCCCATGGGGAGAGGGGCTGAGATTGGGCTTTTTCTTTTTCTTTCTTTCTTTCTCTTTCTTTTTTGTGTTCAGTTAGCCAGCATATAATACATCATTAGTTTCTGATGTAGGGTTCAATGATCCATTAGTTGCATATAACACCCAGTGCTCATCACAACACGTGCCCTCCTTAATACCCATCACCTGGTTACTCCATCCCCCCAGCCCCCTCCCTTCTGTAACCCTCAGTTTGTTTCCTGGAGTCCAGAGTCTCTCAGGGTTTGTCTCCCTCTCTGATTTCTTCCCATTCAGTTTTCCTTCCCTTCCCCTGTGGTCCTCCGTGCTACTCCATATAATTGTCTTTCTCTGCTTGACTTACTTCACTTAGCATAATCCCCTCCAATTCCATCCATGTCGATGCAAATGGTGGGTATTCATCCTTTCTGATGGCTGAGTAACAGTCCATTGTATATATGGACCACATCCTCTTTATCCGTTCATCTGTTGAAGGGCATCTCAGCTCCTTCCACAGTTTGGCTATTGTGGACATAGCTGCTATGAACATTGGGGTGCATGGGCCCCTTCTTTTCACTACATCTGTATCTTTGGGATAAATACCTAATAGTGCACTTGCTGGGTCATAGGGTAGCTCTATTTTTAATGTCTTGAGGAACCTCCATACTTTTTTCCAGAGTGGCTGTACCAGCCTGCATTCCCACCAACAGTGTAAGAGGGTTCCCCTTTCTCCATATCCTCACCAACACTTGTTGTTTCCTGTCTTGTTACTTTTTGCCATTCTAACTGGTGTAAGGGGGTATCTCATTGTGATTTTGATTTGTATTTCCATGATGGTTAGTGATGTTGAACATTTTTTCATGTGTCTGTTAACTATTTGTATGTCTTTTTTGGAAAAATGTCTGTTCATGTCTTCTGCCCATTTCCTGACTGGATTATTTGTTTTTTGGGTGTTGAGTTTGACAAGTTCTTTATAGATCCTGGATACCAGCCCTTTATCTGAAATGTCATTTGCAAATAACTTCTTTCCATTCCATGGATTGCCTCTTAGTTTTGTTGACTGTTTCCTTTGCTGTGCAAAAGATTTTTATCTTGATGAAGTCCCAAAAGTTCATTTTTGACATGATATTTTATGTGGAAAACCCAAAAGACTCCACCCCCAAGTTATTGGAACTCATACAGTAATTCAGCAATGTGGCAGGAAATAAAATCAATGCACAGAAATCAGTTGCATTTCTATACACTAACAAGTAACCAAAGAAAGAGAAATTAAGGAATCAATTCCATTTATAATAGCTCCAAAAACCATAAGATACCTAGGAACAAACCTAACCAAAGAGGTAAAGGATCTATACTCTAGAAACTACAGAACACTTATGAAAGAAATTAAGGAAGACACAAAGAGATGGAAAAACATTCTATGCTCATGGATTGGAAGAATAAATATCATTAAAATGTCTATGCGGCCCAGAGCAACTTACACTTTCAATGCAATCCCTATCAAAATACCACTGACATTTTTCACAGAGCTGGAACAAACAATCCTAAAATTTGTATGGAACCAGAAAAGACCCCGAATCGCCAGGGGAATGTTGAAAAAGAAAACCAAAACTGGGGACATCACAATGCCTGACTTCAAGCTCTATTACAAAGCTATCATCATCAAGACAGTATGGTACTGGCACAAAAACAGACACATAGATCAATGGAACAGAATAGACAACCCAGAAATGGACCCTCAACTCTATGGTCAACTAATCTTTGACAAAGCAGGAAAGAACATCCAATGGAAAAAAAGATAGTCTCTTCAATAAATGGTGCCGGGAAAACTGGACAACCACATGCAGAAGAATGAAACTGGACCACTCTCTTGCACCATACACAAAGATAAACTCAAAATGGATGAAAGACCTCAATGTGAGACAGGAATCTGCCAAAATCCTAGAGGAGAACATAGGCAGTAAACTCTTCGACATTGGCCACAGCAATTTCTTTCAAGACATGTCTCTAAAGGCAAGTGAAACGAGATTGGGCTTTTTCTGAAGTGATGTCAACACTTCATTTTGCTGTATGAAGATGCTAGATATACATGTATTCTATTCAACTCCTTTAGACAATATGTGGTGACTTCCTGAGACGAAGACAGGAGTTTGCTCATTTTTATTTTTATTTCCACGTCAATATTTGTTATATTACTTTTAGCTTTAGGTTACTTTTTGGCAATAAAACTAAATGATTATTTCGTTTTCCAATTTTGACAGTATTTCTTGATCTTGACCACTCCTTAAAAGAAGAGATAGTCTTCTATTTTTTCCATCTTTCCTCCCAGAAAACGTTTGGTTCACCTCTTGTTAGCTTTTGCTTTGACATGTAATCCGAGTAGTTAATTATTTCTGTTCTCTGCTGCAAATACAAATAAATCTTCCATGTTATGTCATTAGGTTGTCTCTTAAGTAGAAAACCAACAAAGTGATTTGCCAGTGTTATGCTTTAATACAAAAACAGATATATACCATGCCAATCGATGCACTAGGATTCCAGTGCCTTTTCCATGGGCCCTTGTATAGGAATTGGCCACTCAAAGAATATTATTTGTAGCATGAAGGTCCATGGATTCCTTAAAAGCATAACATTTAGTTTTCATCTCATTTTGATCAATATTTTGTAGTACAATCTTTCCCCTGGAATTTCTATTACTTGCTACTCCCACCCCTTTTGTTACTTGCTTTTAGTTATTTTCCACACTCTAAGCCATATTAGCTATTCGGTAAGGCACAGACTGTCCCTGAAGCCTAACCCTAGGGCTTACTGTCCCATTCTCATCAGGACTGGGGGCTCCTAGGCTTGTGGCTACCTGGAACATTCCTTTATACCTTTTCTGGGTCAGAACCATTGTTCTCACCTGCCTTGGTTACTGATCTTTTCTGCTAAAGACACTCAAGGAGCTTCAGAAGAGATGACACCTAGATGATAAATGTACTTAGGGCTTGTATCTTTGAAACTGTATTTCTAGAGAATTCCAGATAAAAAGTTTTACTTCAGAACTTTAAAGGCATCAGTCTGAATCCCTTTCCTTTGTGAATTGTGACTTTTTTCTTCCTAGAGGCTTGCAAGGTTTTCTTTTTAATTACATTGTTCTGAAATTTCACCACAATGTGTCTAGTTGGGAGGTCTGTTTCCATTCACTGGGTTGGACACTCAGTGAGCCATTTCAAACCAGAGTCTTATTGTTCTTTAGCTCTAGCACGCATCTCTTTTATTATTTGGTTGAATAATTTGAACACTTCTTTGCCTCCTTCTCTTTCTGACGTTTTCATTAGTTGAATATAGGCCCTCATTTTTTCTTCATATTTTCCATCTTTTGCTTTTTATTTAATGTTTTGGAAGATTTCTTTGGTATTATTTTTTCTAGTATCTCTACTAATTTTTTTTATTTTGACAAATTATATTTTAAATCTCTAAGACTGCTTTCTCATTCTCTCATTCTCCTATTTCTCGTTCTGTAGATGCAGTATTTTCTTGGATCTTTTTGAGAATATTTCTTAGGATGATTTTTTAAGTTCTTTTTGTTCCCTAAATTGTTTCAGCTTCCTCTGAGGTTGTGTTTCTATTTTTTAGAATTTGGAACTTCTCTTTTTATATGGCTAGTTCTCCTCACGTTCTAGTGACTTCTCTCTGTTATTAAGAAAGCAGGCCTGGGTAGATGGAGTAGATGTTTCTGCTTTTGTAGTGGCGTAAGACTGTTCTCCTAGCGGGTCTCCCCACTTTTGAAATTTTTTCCTGGGTTGGGCCAGGCAGTGTCGACCAGTAAACTATGAGGACCAATGGTAGTGGGAGCTGGCTGTCAGGCTGAGTGCCTGCACAATGCTCAAATGATAATGGCTTCCCTCTGAGGCATCAACAAATTTAGAAATGTTATCTTCTCCCAGTATGCCCACTTCCTTTAGAAAGGAGTCATCATATATTTTGCCTGGGGGTAAAATGTGAGCGGCCTGCTTACATACGTTGGAGATAGGGTGCTGACTGGAAGAATTCTGGACATATTCAGACCTTTGAGTAATCTGTGTTTAGCTCCATCTTTGACTCTCTCCCTCTGTTGTGTCTACTGACTCTGCACCCAAGGCATTCCAGGAGGTCCACAGGGCAGATAAGCTTTCTTCATCTACAGAGTTGTCAGAGGGTATTCTAGGCTTACAATTTCTCTGCCCTCTTTTTGTCTAATGGCTCCCGTTTACCTTTTTTGTATTCCAGGAATTTATTAAATAGCTCAACCTTTAGTGACACACACTTTCCATTCTCGCTTGTCTGTTGTGCCAGGCAGTTGCCTTTTTGCTTTTAGTCATTACTCAATGTTTCCCCTGCTCTGCTCTCCATCACAGAGCAGTGACCAGCCCCTGTAAGTGACATTTACATGCCAATTGGCTTCCATGGAGTTTCAGCCAGTGGGAAGCACTGGTAGGATACTGGAGAAAAAGAACAAGGAAGAAGGCAATATATTTCTCCCTTCTCTTTCTGCCCTGGGCAGAATCTCTAGAAGTGTTGCATTTCTTCTTTCTTGTCCAAAACCTACTGACCCCAAGCAGCCCCTTTCTTTTTTTGTTTTTGTTTTTATTTTCTTTTTTATTATTTTTTTTTATTATGTTAGTCACCCTACAGTACATTATTAGTTTTTGATGTAGTGTTCAATGATTCATTATTTGTGTATAACACCCAGTGCTCATTACAACACGGGCCCTCCTTAATACCCATCACCTGGCTACCCCATGCGCACACCCCCCTCCCGTCTGAAACCTTCAGACTGTTTACTCAGAGTCCATAGTCTCTCATGGCTCACCCCCCCTCTGATTTACCCCCCTTCAGTTTTCCCCTCCTTCCCCTAATGTCTTCCGTGCTATTCCTTATGTTCCACATATGGGTGAAACCATATAATTGTCTTTCTCTGCTTGACTTATTTCACTTAGCATTATCCCCTCCAGTTCCATCCATGTCAATGCAAATGGTGGGTATTCATCCTTTCTGATGGCTGAGTAATATTCCATTGTATATATGAACCACATCTTCTTTATCCATTTGTCTGTTGAAGGGCATCTTGGCTCCTTCCACAGTTTGGCTATTGTGGACATTGCTACCAAGCAGCCCCTTTCGGCATGGTTTCAGCTCCTGCCATGCAGGCCGGGCTTCTTAGGCTCCAGCAACAGTAGTTTCTTCCTTGACCCCTTCCTTGAGCCCTAGTAGTGGCAGTAATGCCTGATGTTGCAAATTCATCTGGCTTTTTAGATGTGCCCACACTTTCATAGATAGGTGCCTATATTCAGTTCTCTCTATTGAACTACTTGGTTCAATTTTCTTGACTGAACTTGGGAGATACAGATATAAAGGGAGATTCTATTCTACATTTCTATACTTTTAATTCAATAAGGCCTTGGAAGAAATGAGAGGCCAATGCATATGTTTAGTCTGCCATCTTGAATTGGAAAATATATACATTTTGAAGCTTTTGATACATATTGCCAAAGTGCCTACTAGAATGTTTGTATCAAATTACATTTCCACTAACAGTGTGATGGTATCAATAGCCCGTCACCCTCAAAACACAGGGGACTGAGGCTTCTTTTTAATCACTGCATCCAATCTTTGTATGGGGATCTAATGAAAACTTCAAGTTTTCCTGGCTCAGAAGATTTCATATTTGTGTTGTTCTAACAGCTGGAAATGATCTATGAGGAGATAGAGCCAACAGCACTTGCCTAACATTTGATTCAAGATGGTTGGCCAAGTTACTAGGGAGCCCAGAATCCCAACAGTATGAAAAAGACACAGAAAGCAGCTTTTCCACTGTCTGCTTCTGATATCTAAAAGGAAGGAATTATTCTGGCTCTCTAGAAAAGTAAAATTCCCCAAGATAAATAAAATCATTGCTGAGATCCAAATTATTAAAGCATGACTCAAAGAAGAGAGTATCTCACAAAAGACTGAGTTAAAATCAACTCCTAACATCCCTGCTTCCTAGCTTAAAATTTCACTGGAAAAAGTTGCCACCTGTCTCCACGAGGATCTCACGGAGATTTCCAGCTAGAGAACTAAACACAGGAGTATTGGAAATAAAGAACCTCCGATTTCACCTTATGGTAGTGGCATAATGGCAGCCCTCACTGAGATGATGTGGAAATATCAATCTGGAATCTTGATTAGCCACATCTGGCCATGACTCAGTGCATCTTATGGTGGCTTTACCCAATACTCATTTTCCCTGTAGTATTGCTCTCAATATTTACCACCTTATCAACTGCTAGTAGCCGTCCCACTCACTCCAGACCTCCTCTGTGCCTCCCATGTGCCTTGCACTTGCATAGAGAGTATACTGAGATATGCTTTGACACCAACTAATAGACTGCGCTCTAAAGCACATCATTTACACTTTGGTCTCAGTTTTCTTATCTATCAAATGAGCCTAAATGATCCTGGAACGTCCATCCAGCTCCGAGCAGGAGCTATGATGGTTGGAAAATATGTGTCTTTAGTAAAGCTATTTAAGCTAGGGACATTATATTCACAAATAGCCTCAGATCTGGCCATTTGATCTTGTCTTCCAAAAAGGTTGTTTTATTTTTTATGTGTTTGAAGCATGATTTTAAATACTTAAAATATGCTACACTTTTTTTTCTATCCTCTTCTGGCATTTCTCTTCTCCTTCTTGTTTTAATATTCCAGGAGCCTCAAAAAATGGGAGTATCTCGGCTCTCTCTGGACGTCTGAGAGGGCCAGGCCCTATTATTCAGTGAGTCTATTCACATCTCTCTCACTCTCCCTATGGTCCATGAACAGGTTATTGTGGGATGGAGAAGAGATTTGGTTTTATGAAGTGATGAATTGGTGTTCTGACTAAACCCAAATGTTTTGGTGACTGTTGGGGTGGAACCCAATAATTCTGCCAAGTTGGGATTAGCACCAGTGCTACTTCCCCCTTGGTGGAGATTCAGCTCAAAATCACAGCAAAGAGAGATGAAAGAAATCCAGCATGCAAGAGTGGACTTCAATTGTCATAACCACCCAAAGTTTTTTTCAAAGTTTCAAAGAAAGAAAAATGGAAAACCTCATCACACACATTAACACACCATTTGTAATTTGCCTAATGGATATCTTTCTTGAAAACTGTTTCTAATGAGATGGATGAAAAGCTAAAGTGGTCAATAGATCAGGCCAAATGAGGCATAAAAAACATCCCTAGGGCTTTTTAAATTTCATTTCACCACAGTCTTTGATATACATAGTTTCTTACAGGTCTTCTCAGTCACAACTTGTTCCCTTGAACCCTAAGAATCAAGGTAAAGCTCAAAAATCTTTTTACAAAATAATCATTTATCACTCTAGTCTCAAAAGTTGTAAAATGTACTAAATACATATTTTACTTTGTATCTTAGGAATTTAAATTTAATCTAATTAGCTCCTTATTGAAGATGGGACATCAAAGAATTTAGTATGACTAAAACATTCTTTGTCTGTTGTCCTTTTATCTATGTATAGGTTAAGTTTTGAATGTCAATTTGCTTTTTCAGTTCATCAGAGTATTCCTAGAGGAAATGACTAGCAGGGGTCAACAATGTATGGTACAGGGTTCCAGAAAACCAGGTCCCTCTTGCTCTATGCTAACTACTTGAATCAAGTACACAAACTAATTTGTCCACACAAGATACCACTTCTAAATGAAGTCTGTCCCTTAGCATTCCCTATTGCTCGGCAAATACCAATTCTAACCAAGATAACAGAGTTATCTTTATATATTTCCAAGATTAAATTTTGCTATCTATTCTCAGCCCAAGTAAATACACGACTATGTCTTCTCTGTATTACAGGTGATGTCAAAAAAAAAAGGTATGTTTCATGGGTACAAATGGCATCTCTGTTTTACCAAAACTATTTCTCTGGGAAGTAAGGAGTATTTTTCGAGTCTTCTATCCATACCTGGAAATTTAGAGTCTCAAAGCAAAAACAAAAACAAAAAAACCTGAAAAACTTCATTAAATGATATCCACCAACAGGGAGACATGAAGAAAAGCAAGTCCGCTTTATTTTACAAGTATATCAAGGTTCATGATTAAAATGAGCCCCCCAACCAGGCAAAGGGCTGGTCTTCAGTACAAGGAAAGCCCTTTTGTCTGGCTGTAGCCTTTGACACCGGTGGGGAACATATTAAGTTGAGTAATTTAAGAAATCCTGCGGGGGGTAGGGGGTGGGGGGGAGGGGCACAACCTTCCGGAAAGCGCTTTTACACTGTGGATTATGCTGGGCTACTGCCTCTGTACAGTATCTGCCTTATCTGGTGCTTAGACAAGAAGTACATGTGAGCAGGTCTCATTCGTGAGGAAGCTGACTTCCAAAGAGAGGTTAAGTGGCTAGCTTGAGAGAAGAGAGCTAGGCAGTGGGAGATCCAGGATTAGAACGTCAAAGTTAGTGACTCCAGCCCACTTTACCCCACTGTGACACTATCTTCACACTGCTGGGGGAAAAAAAAAAAAGTGTTGCTGGAATTATCTGTCAATGGAACAGACATTTGTGCTATTTGCAGTCATTTGGGGAAATGTTTCTGGTTAACAGTAAGAAACATTTGCGTCTCCTGTTTCGGAGATCATAAAGAATGGGGTAGGTATGGGATTCATTCTTTTTGGCAGCTGTGCCCTGGAGGGAAAGGGAGAGCCAGAATTATCTCACAGACAAATAGAAGGGAACAGCAAGTTTTACACCCACTGGCTTTAAAACGACAGCCAGTTCCCCTTGTGACGTGGGCCTCAAGCTGAGTAATGCACTCCAGAGCTGTTCTGCCAACCTCTCAGAATGTAATCTTTAACCCCTTTTATTTTGGATCCGGTGACACTGTGGCATCGGACAAATGATACACTGTCAGGTTAAAAACAACAAAATTTAAACTGCTTTTATTCTTCTTCACATTCAAAGATGCAGAAGCCAAGGCCAGTGGTAACTGTATGATAGCGTGTGGTGGAAAGGGTCACGTCAGAACTCTGTGACTCACGCATGCCTACTCACTTCTGTATGGCCAGAAAATTAATCTCTTCTTCAGAATGTTGGGTGATGACTAGCTTTTCCACCTTGATAAAATACTTGGTGTTCAAAGGTTAATATTCTATGTGATAGGGCAGGACCTCACAAACCTCGCTCTTGAGTAACTCACATGGTTTCTGCTGTACTATGAAACCACCAATATCTATAATATTTTTCTTTAAATTGACACACTCTATTATTTTAAAAGATTATATCACTACTGTAGATGGATAAACAATATATAATTGGCCTTAAATAGATGGTAGCTATAAAATATATATACAATCTGTACAGAACAGTGCTTTAAAGTTTATGTAAATATTGATACCTTGTGCTAAAGGCTCTGAATGTGAGGCCAAATACACTCTCTCTGTTAAAAAGTAAATGAAAAACAGAGGGAGGGCAGGGGACACTGTAAGAAGTGTTCAATATATGCAAACACTAAAAACACTAAATTAAGATTTCTTCTTTTGTGTGATCAGAAAGATTGAAAGAAAACTGATAAAAAAAACAACTTTTCATTATGGGAATCAGAGTAATGATGCTGGGTCATTGTGCCATCTCGTGTGCTCTCTCGCTTCAGGAAATATTTCAGTGAAGAGTTTTTGTAAAACATGCCTAAATTTTAAAGCGCATGTTTTTTTCCTAAGTAGGCTCCACGCCCAGCACAGTGCCCAATGTGGGGCTTGAGCTCACAATCCTGAGATCAAGACCTGAGCTGAGATCAAGAGTCAGATGCTTAACCGATTGAGCCACCCAGGCACCCCTGAAAGAGCATTGCTCACTTAGACCCTAGTGAGAAAGAGAACTCAGACAAGGATGGGTGTTGCTTTTCCTTCACAGTCAATTCCAGTCAACACAAAATATGAATTACGTGCTCAGCTATTTCAAGTAGTTTATTATCTTATTGGTGAGGAGACACAAAGACATTTGAAACAAATAACTACAAAACAAATCAACACCCTTCAGGCGGCATGCTAAGTAGTGAGGCAGAAAAGAGCAACCGAAGAGCCTTTAGGTTCCTCTGCATGAATAAAGCACAAAACGACACTCAGTAGAGATACACAAATTAGCAACGGGCAGCATCTGGATGGAAGCAGCCCCGTGGGGCTCAAGGCATGGTGAGCAGAAGGCAAGAAAAAGAAAAATGGGATTTCTGGTCTTACTTTCCTGCCCCAGGGGCACTCTCTGTGTTCAAAGGAGGGAGAGAAGCCCCAGACTCCTAAAGAATTAGACCTTAGACATTCCATTTTGTTTTCCATGATCTGATGGTGTTTGTTGTGTCAACTATGGACTAAGGAGGGTGTTAGCACAAGTATCCTGCAGAAACAGAGCGAATAAAGCAAGTTTGTTTGTTGAAACATATGGCAAGTGTTTTAAAGAACAGATCTTTGTAATGCAAATAATTATCAAAATATTAAAGAAAATGCTTTGCCTCTTGTTTAAATCATCATCCAGTGGCTTTATACATGTTTTCTAGCAAGTAACAATGGCAAATGTCCAATCTCTTCTGAGTATGAAGACTGTATCATGCTAGACATTATACTTTCAATGTCTGTAGACTGAGAAAATACATAATGATCAAAGGCTTCTATTAATTCAGCAAAGCAAGTAAGTGAATTTATATTTTATTCATCACCTCATCTACAGACATTTAAAAAATAGTTCTGTGTGCGTATATGACATATTATTTATTTAGTCTACCCATACTGAATGTGCATATGGATTTACAGACTCCTCACAATAAATTCTGCTACCCCCGGGGGTCCAAGACCTACTGGTTGGTAACCATGGAGTAGGACAGGCTTATGATTGATGGCAGTAAGGAGGGCCTGGGGCACATCTGCGGGTCCTTCATTGCTTTTATCATCATGACCCTCACGCTTTCTTCCTGAAACTCTGTACTCCTCTTTGTTTACTGAAAATATTTTCTGTATAAACTTCAACAAGTTGGTTATGATTTTCCACAGTGGGAACATTTTTTTCATGCTAAAAAATGAATTTGTGCTTTAATTGGAGACCTTCACAACTAGGAGAAAAGTCATTTTAAATTCCAGAGGCACCAGGTCTTCTGCTACATTTACTAATGTCCTGAAGCTAGGTGGTGAACATATGGGTGTTTGCTGTGTGATTCTTCATACCTTTGTGACATCCATATTTAATAATAAATAAAAGCACAAGAATTTCCTGCACAGTTACAGCTCTTTTCCTTGACATTGCTATCACAACAAGCCAACAAAATCTACCGATAAAATTACTTGCTACACAAAGCATAGTGATGTAACACTGTAAACTTACTTTCTGAGTGTTTTCTGGAATTTTAACTCATTTGTCCTAGCACATTTTATCAGGACTTGCGATTCAAAATGTGCTCGTGAACTTTTGCCCAAAAGTGCATTCCTTCTTTTGGGTCTGCCTTTTGCGTGACGCTAAGGACCTTTGTGACTTTCTTATAAGCAGTGTCTTCAACGGGTCACATATATGTTCCTGCAGCCTCTCCTCTCTCCTGTAGCAGCAGGATCTTCCTCTTACTATGGCACAACTTACAATAAACTTGTCTACGTTTCCTGTCTACAGATACTAACAATGTCAGGACCAAGCCACTTCACTCCAACTTCTATCTCTGCGATACCAAGGAAATTGCCCTTGTCATAGTCACAGACCACTTCCACATGGGCCCAAAGGTCACTTTTTGGTTTTCGGCACACTTGCTCTCTCAGATGCATCTGACACACTGACACTTCAAATAGTTACTTAAGTTTGTTTCCATTATACTCATGTATTTATTCATTCAGGAAGACCCAAAGAATAGAACAGTAATAAAGACTGGGTTCTTGTGTTTATGAATGACTGTGACAGAGACAGAGAAGCAAATATGCAGTTACAAAGGTCATGTACACTAGATGTGCTAATGCTGTGGTGGGGAAAATAGGGTGTGAACACAGGACCTATGAGGAATGCCTAATCAGGATTTAGAAGGTTTCTGAGGAAGTGACATTTAGTCCAAGACTTGAAAGATGAATAGGAATTAACTCAAAGAATGGGGTAAGTATAGCGAGAAAGGGTACCCAAGACAGTGGGTACTGAGGAAGCTTTCTGAGGAAGTGACATTTAGTCCAAGACTTGAAAGATGAATAGGAATTAACTCAAAGAATGGAGTAAGTATAGTGAGAAAGGGTACCCAAGACAAAGGGAAGAGCACATGCAAGGGCCTGGAAGTGAAGAGAGCACATGGAAATATGGAGTAACTTAGTGTCAATAAAATGCAGAGGGTTTTGTTTGTTTGTTTGGGCAGGGGAACAGTAACAAAAGAGATAATAATAAAAATGTCACCAAAATAGGGAGGCATCACATCATTGTCTTATAAGACAATTTAAGAATACTGGAATTTTTTATTGAAGGCACTGGGGAGCAAGTGAGGAATGTGGAACTAGAAAATGACTGAACCAGGAGAAAGGACCGGAAAGGGGCAAGGTTAGAGGGCAAGACTTGTTAGGAGTCTGTGACACTGATCCAGACAACAGTGGTAGTGTTAGTGGCAGTAGGCTTAGTGGGGATAGAGAAAATCGGCCATTATAGAGAAGAAGCAACAGAATTTGATGATTGGATGGGGGCCATGATGGAAGAAAATGTCTGGTCACGAGATGGAAGAGTCAATAATAACAACTATGATAAAGGTGGTGCTTTTCACCAATGTGGAAAGCACCCAAGTAGGAATGACATGTGGTTAAAAGCAGAAGTGAGATTATGAGTTTAGTTGGAGCTTATTGATATGTCAAAAGCAGAGACACACTTGGACAGGCAGTGAGGACCCTGAAGAGGACTGGCTCTCCTCTATCTCTCTCAAAGATAAGGAGTGAAGAAATAATGAGGACTTCTCTGTTCCTAGGAGCTTTCTCAGGAAGTGTGTCTAAGTGACCCGTAACACAAGATGTAAAGTGTGGGGGCAACACGCTTCTAGCATGGAATCCACCTTTCTTCTAAGCAGGAGGACGCTTCCCACTACAGACAGACAGAAGCCACAGCTCCAGATCCATGGCTCTGAGAACTAGGGTATCAGGGAATCTCTAACAAGAATCAGACAGGTAGCGACAAAAGACACATGACCTCATTGCCAAGTCTTTGGAAATAGGCTTTAAGAGGCCTCAGGGGTCATAAAGGGTAAGGAGTTTAGGGGAAGCAGAAGTAGCCCTAAAATAGCTAAAACCCAAATTGGGGGCTCTTGTCCTTTCACAGGATCCTGACAAGGTCTTGGCAATATATCCAGGTTTGGGATCAGCAAATTGGGCCAAGTTGGAAAGACGATAGATGAAATATAAGGGAAGAAAAAGATCAGTTTTCTAAATCTCAGCTTTGTTGGCTTGTCCATTTTATTTTGTATTTTAACGGTGCGTATCACTTTCAGTGGAGGTCTCTCATTTCTTACAAGATCATTGCTTTTGCAATCTTACCTGGAGCAATACGTAAAAAGGAATATATATGTAAAACGAGGATGAGTATTTCAGTCCCTTTTAAGAAATCACTTAAATTGCTAGATGTTTGTTTTATGCCAATAGCTTCCCAACACCCTGACTTGAGATATTGTGCCTCTCTGTGCTGTTAGCAGGACAAAAATCAAAGAATTCAAATATTATGGTTCAAGGGAACCATTTTTCTGTTTTCAACCTGAGTTTTCCAGTTTATATTCCCATTATTTATCTATCGAGGGCTATGTCTCTCTCCATGCTAATACTTTATATGCCAACACAACTTGCCTCATCAAAAGGCTATCAGTACACTATGAATGCAGTGTATTTTACTTTAGGAAGTCGGTGGGGAATTCCCAGAAAATTATCATTAGTATATGTTAAAAGCTGAAATTTCTTCTGCAAATGAGTTCCTTTCTTCTAAGATTAGAACTATGGCAGGAGCAACAAGGACGAGAGCTTGTGGATGACCTGAATTTCTGTAAGCAGAGCATAGTCAGCTTCACCACAGTGCCTTGCACAAGGGTGGCCACCTCCCTTCTGCTCTATTAGTCATCATTAGCCACACCAGGGAGTGGTTTAACTCAGTTTACAAAAAAGCGATTGTTCTGAGTCTACTCTCAGGGGACTGTCTGGTCACAGGCACCAGTTCTGTTGCATCGGGCATCATACTGCGCCCCTCTCTCTTTCCTAATTGTTCTGGCTGCACCGGAAGTGGCAGCGGATTAGCTGCAACAAGCCTGCACCTTCAATGCAGCTCTTCTTGGGCACTGTGCTAAGTGCCGTTTCACGTGAACTCGTTTATCTTCAGATCCACCTGTGATGTGAGATTATTGGCTGCATTTTAGAAATGACAAAACTGAAGTTCAGGGAGAGGAAGACATTTCCCAAGGGTCACCGAAAATGGAGGTTTGAACTCCACTGTTTTGACTCCTGAATCTGTTCTCATAATCTGAATCTTGAAGCTGAATCTCTCAGTCACTGGACCAATGGCTTGCAAATTTTGTTCCCAAAGGGTGAGGGGGAAAGAACTCTTGGATCCTACCCCAACTCTTCTTTTGTTGCTTTAGATACTTAGGTTCAGTGTAGAGCTCACTGAAATAAGAAAGCACAGCCACGTTTTAAGAACAGTTTGAAGTTCCTGAGTTTGCTCTGCTCTCTCAGTAAACCAGCTCCTTACCTGACATAGAATCCAGAACTGCCTGCTTCATGTGCTTTAGTGTCTGACTAAAAGAAAAGCCTCACTGATGGGCCACAAAGTCTAAAATCTCATGTCAGTAATTCTGGGTTAGATCAATGAAGGTCTGTTAAAGGGATCATATAACAAGACAAAGGGCAGCCAGTACAAGGCCACTGTCCTCCATCTTTGGCATCAATTTATTAGCCACCTTGTCATGCTGGAACATCCCAGGACAAGAGAAATGGGCAGGTACATTTTGTTAGTGGGATGGCTGGAAACATGTTATAATAGTGGGGACCTAGTGAAGAGATCATGAGAGATCAAGTGGGACAGATCGAGAAAAAGCAAATGTAACAAAAACTTGGAGAGAGAGAGAGAGCTCCTATTTGTTGCGTACTTAAAGGGCAACTAATCAGATTTAATTTATTACAGGCCACTCTAAGAAACCACACGCTGAGACTGGCTACAGTTTTTCCTAATGACAGTTTTACAGCTAAAAAAATATCATTGTCTTCATTCTAGAGACAGCTATCATCTCACAATTCAGAGAAAAGGTTGCGAGAATTTATTATATGGCATGGAAAACTTTTGGACTCAAAGTAGTATTATTATCTAATAGATAAAGGAAGCCCAGATTTTACAGGAGGAATGTGTATTAGACACAAACACTCAGCACATCATCTGCAAGGGATTTCCTGCATTGGACTGTACTTCAAAGTTTTTGGACACCAAACGGCAAAAGCAGAGGAATCTGCCATTTTGATGCCGTAGATAGCCTTTCTATTTTGGGAAAAACAACCTATATGCCTGTCAGTTATGAATAATAAAGAAAGTAAGTATCTCTATTCTTGAAGCCAAAATAACGACCTGGATTTAGACCCTTTAAGCCCAGAGGATGGGTCTTCCATTTAGTTGTATAAATCAGATACAATTTCACGGAGTTCTCTTTCTCTGCAGATAGTTTTTGGGGTGGAGGAGAGCAGAGTCCAGGGCAGAAACTTGTTTTTGTCATTATATGGATTTAGGCTGCTTTACCAAAGCATATTATTGTTTATTGTTAGGAGGACCCTCTTAGAGCACACAGGTCTATGGTGTGTGTGTGTGTGTGCATGTGTGTGTGTACAATAAATGCAAGTGTTGGGGTGCCTGGGGGGCTCAAGTCAGTTGAGCCTCTGACTCTTGATTTCAGCTCAGGTCATGATCTCGGGGTCATGGGATCTGGCCTGTGTCGGGCTCCATGCTCAGTGGTGACTCTGCTTCACATTCTCTCCCTCTCCCTCTCCCCCTGCTTGCCCTGTCTCTCTCTCTCTCTCTCGAATAGATAAAAAAATTTAAAAAACGCATGTGTTTGCTATTGTTCCCATATGTCAAGATCTTATTTTCAGGGAATCTGAAGACTACAAGAAATAAGTCAAGCAGAGAAAGTCAATTATCATATGACACTTATTTGTGGAACATAAAGAATAGCATGGAGGACAGTAGGAGAAGGAAGGGAAAAATGAAGAGGGGGAGACCGGAGGGGGAGACGAACCATGAGAGACTATGGACTCTGAGAAACAACCTGAGGGTTCTAGAGGGGAGAGGGGTGGGGGTGGGTGGGTAATAAGGAGGGCACGTATTGCATGGAGCACTGGGAGTCATAGGAAAACAATGAATCATTGAACACTACATCAAAAACTAATGATGTACTATATGGTGACTAACATAACATAATAAAATAAAATAAAACAAAAAACAAAGCAAAAAAAACAACAGAAAAATGAAGTTGGGTATGTCTGAACTTGACATTTTATAAAAGATTCTTGATTGGGCTTGGTACAGCTTAAAATGGACTGTAGATGCCCCATACTTACTGTAATAAATGGTCCAATAGCCCTAGTTTGGGAGAAATATACTGATATTGAACAATTTGCCTGCTCAATTATATAGGTTAAGGCTGACTCAGAGGGAGAGTGTGGGGCTTTCCTTGGAGAATTTATAGAATCATTCTGGAAAGAGACAGATTCTGGGATATGCAGTGGCACAGGAGGCAAAATTTAGGATAAGGAGAGAAGGAATTTTTTTCCTTTGGAGCCTCATGATGAACGGGTGTAGAGGGGACACTTAGTAGAGGAGAATCACATTTAGGGGTGTGCATATGTGTGTGCTAGATGGTGCATGTTGATAAGCTGGTTCTTGCAACATGGTCACCTGTTACTGGTGACCATATAGGTCCAGCCACAGTACATTAAATTAGTCAGTGTGATGCACTTTCCTTGTATTATTCCCAACCTTTGAGGTTTTCAAGTAACGGTGTGAACAAAATGATGACTGCAGAATGACTACCAAATTTAGCAATATGGAAGATACTGGAGAGTTTGATAAGATCTTATTTAAAGTAAATAAGCTTGATCTGCTGTGCTATGGGAATCAAAGAAGGCTTGCTGCCCCATTTTGGGATGAAGAAGGATAGTAGGGAGGCAGTATGGTGCAGCAGCAGCAGCTGAAGGAAACCTATTCTAGGGAGATAAAGGAGTGAGCAGTGGCCCACAGAAGGAGCAAAGACCTAAGCTCTGAGCCAGATGGTTGGCTGAAATGATAAAACGACAACCAGGATGCACCTGTAGAGGGAACAACCCAACTGTCACATAGGGTGAAGGCTCAGGTCTTTATTTTGGATATTTAAAAACATGGGGGCACAAATATCTCTTCAAAACAATGATTTCATTTCCTTTGGATATATACCCAGAAGTGGGTTTGCTGGATCACACGGTAGTCCTATTTATAATTTTTTGAGGAACCTCCATAATGTTTTCCATAATGGTTAAACCAATGTACATTCTCACCAACAGTGCACAAAGGTTTCCTTTTTCCCACATCTTCATCAGCACCTGTTATCTTTTGACTTTTTGATGACAGCCATTCTAAGAGGTATGAGGCGATATCTCACTGTGGCTTTGATTTTTATTCCCCTGAAGATTAGTGATATGGATCATCTTTTCATATCCCTGTTGAGTATTTACATGTCTTCTTTGGAAAATATGTCTCTCGGGTCCTTTTTCCATTTTAAAATTGGGTTATTTGTTGTTTAAATATAAATTCCTTATATATTTTGGATATTAATTCCTGATTAGATATGTGATTTGAAAATATTTTCTCCCATTTCACAGGTTGCCTTTGCATTTTGTTGACGGTTTCCTTAACTGTGCAAAAACTTTTTGACTGTAGTCCCATTTGTTTATTTTTGCTTTTGTTGCTCATGCTTTGTGTCAGTTCCAAAAAATCATTTCTAAGACCGGGGCGCCTGGGTGGCTCAGTTGTTAAGCATCTGCCTTCGGCTCAGGTCGTGATCCCGGGGTCCTGGGATCGAGCCCCGCATCGGGCTTCCTGCTCCGCAGGAAGCCTGCTTCTCCCTCTCCCACTCCCCCTGCTTGTGTTCCCTCTCTCTCTGTGTCTCTCTCTCTGTCAAATAAATAAATAAATAAATCTTAAAAAAAAAAAATCATTTCTAAGACCAACATCAAGGAACTTACCCCTTATGTTTTCTTCTAGGAGTTTTATGGTTTTAGGGCTTACATTTAAGTTTTTAAGTCATTTTGAGTTGATTTTTATGTATGGTGTAAGATAAAGGGTCCTATTTTGCATGGGTCAATCCAGTTTTCCCAAGATGATTTACTGAAGAGATTATCTTTCCCTATTGAGTATTCTTGGTGTCTTTGTTGAAAATTAGTTCATTGGACCATTATTATTCACAGCATCCAAAATACAGAAATAAAGTAAGTGTCCGCCGACAGATGAATGAATAAAGTAAAATGCAGTATATAAACACAATGGACTATTATTCAGCCTTTAAAAAGAAGGAAATCCTGTCATTTGCAAGAATATGAACGAAACTGGAGGACCTTATGGTAAGTAAAATAAGCTAGACACACAGAAAGATAAATATTGTATGATCTCAATTAAATGTTTAATCTTAAAAAAAAAAGTCAAAGTTATAGTAACACAGACTGGAATAATGGTAATCAGAGTCAGGGGGATGGAGGAAAAGGAGAGATATTGATCAAAGGATACGAGCTTTCAGGTTTTAAGATAAGTTCTAGAGACCTAATGTATAGTATGGTGAGTACAGTTGTCAGTGATGTTTTGCATACTTGCAATTTGCTAAGAGAGTAGATCTCAAATGTTCCCACCATACACACACACAAAATGGTAACTATGGGAGGTGATAGATAAGCTCATTAGTTTGACTATGGTAATCATTTCACAATGTATATGCATATATCAAAATATTATATTGTACACCTTAAATATATACAAATTTTATTTGTCAAAAATAAATAAAACTCAGAAAAAATAGTAAAGTTAATTATCTCATTTTTAGCCTTACACTGATGGGTCTTGGATATATGATTTGTACAAAGGAAAGTAAAACGTGAACACTATAAATTCTGAGAGTCTGATATAATTTAGACCAATCTCTCAAGTTAGGTTCAGTGAAGGGTTTGTTCTACTAACAGGTCAGTGAGTCTAATTAATAAAACATCCCGTGCCTTATTGCTCTTGTAGTTACCATGACAAACATTTAATCCATTAACTCAGAAAAATCTATTAACAATCTACTGTGTACAAAGCACCACTCCAGGCAAAGGAGATAATAGGGGAGTACAAAATAGACTAAGTCCCTCTTTTAATGGTGTTGGCAATTTAGTGAGAAGAGACAGTCAATAAACAAATGACCACATTATATAATATGCCAAGTTCTGATAAGTGCTAGGGAAAATAATGAATCAGAGCAAGAGAAACAAAAGTGTGGCAGGTAGAGAGGGAAAGGTGCTATTTTACATAGGATGGTCAGGGAAGACCTCCCTGATAACATGGAACCTGAGTAGAAACATGAAAGTAAGGGAGTGACTATGTAGTTATCTGAAGGAAGAGCATTCCAGCCAGAGGAACAGCATGTTCAAGGCACAGTGATGACATGACTGTGGTTGGAACAGAGAGAAGGCAAAAGAGGGCATGGTAGGAGGTAAAAGCCAGAGAGATGGAGTTGGGGGCAGATGGTTAGAACCTATAAGAGATGGTAAAGATCTTGGCTTTTACTTGGGTGTGCAGGGATGGCACAGAAGAGTTTTGAGCAGAGAAGCAACATGACCTGATATTTTAAAATATATATATATTTTATTTATTTATTTGAGAGAGAGAGAGAGAGAAGGTGCATGAGCGGGGAAAGGGGCAGAGTGAGAGGGAGAGAGAGAATCTCAAGCAGACTCCACACTGAGCAGAGAACCTGATGCAGGGCTCAATCCCATGACCCTGAGATCATGACCTCAGCCGAAATCAAGAGTTGGACGCCCAATGGACTGAGCCACCCAGGCGCCCCTGATCTGATATTTTTAAATGGTTACCGGCTGCTATGGGAAGAGACTGCAGGGAGACTAGTCGGGTGTGCCATATATACTGCCAATAACCCAGGTAAAAGAGGATGTTGGCTTATTCTAGCTCTGAAATTGGTAAAAATGAAAAAAAGAAAAAAATCAGAATCTGGGTGTCTGTTGCTCAGAAACTGGATACAGGATGTGAGAGAAACAGATGAATCAAGGATGTCTCCAGAAGAGTTTTTGCCTGGGCAACTGGTTGAAAAGATAATAAATTCATAATAATTTCATTATTTACGAAATGGAAAAAGCTTGTAAAGAAGTATATTTAAGGAGAAAATAAAGAATTTAATGTTAGATTTACCATGTCTATTGTACATCCAAGAAGAGAGGCCAGGAGGCAGTTGGCAATTTTCACTGTGTAAAGTTACTTAAAGCCATGACTAGATGAGATCACTTAGCCAACAATATGAAGAGAAGAGGTCTGAGTACTGATCCCTGTATAGAGATTGGGAAAATTAGAAGGAAGCAAAAAAGGAGTAAAGAAGGAAAAGCCAGTGGAATAGGAAGAGAACCAAGAGACAACAATGAAGCAGAGACCAAGTGTTTTAAGTTATCAGTGTTTCCATGTGACTAAGATGAGGACAGAAATGAACAATGACTTTAGCATGGTTCAGTTAAGACTATGATTTGGAGATTTAGAGACATTCTAAATCTAGGATGGTTCACTAATGAGGCAGAATAATATCTATGTATTAATAAGTCAACTCACGGTGAAAATTCATGAGCCTGTTTAAAAAAAATCATCAAAGATGACATAGCTCGTTCCTTCTAAGTCATCTGATCAAGATATATCACCAGTGGTACCAGAAGGCATATGCTGAGGAGTGGTCTGTCTACAGTTTAAATCAGTTACTATTTGGAGCTAGAAATTTTCTTCTAGAAAAGTGGAAAGGTGATTTATACTTATGGGAACTAAGGGAGGACACACAGTTTATCTGTTGACACAGTCCCTAACACTGAGGGTATCAGAAAGACCATCTCAATGACTATTTTTCTTTAGTTGAAGTTAGTTGTAAGGACTCCATCTACTCCATTTTATTCTATTTAGATTTTTGTTCTTACCTTGGCACTTTGGGATAATATTTCTGAATGCAATTGGTAGTAAGTCTATGAGATGGAGTTTGTTCTTGATGGGCACATTTCTCTAGTCTGTAAATTGTGGGCCAAAAATAGAATGGTAGCTCTGAAAGTAAAAGCCAGGCACAAAGACGTTTGTTGTTAACCTTCACGAAGGGCCCTATAACAGTTTAAGTGTCTCGCCCTTCTGGGACTAAAGACATCATGCTTTCCCATGACCTGAAATGGAAAATCATTCCAATGTTTCTGGGACGGCATAGAACACACACCAGGTGAAGCTGTCATAAAATATTTTACTTGTTTTATCTTACTTTTTCCTCTTGCTAGTTCCCTTTATTTTGGCAGGAGGTGGGATGTGATGACCTAAATGAGGCTTTTCCACATCTAATTTCCAGATTCAGGGACAAAAGGTTTACTTTCCTATTTAAAAACATATGAACTTCCAGAAGTTACCCAGAAGGAGTCCCACTGAAGGCAAATGTCCTATCAGTTTTAGCATGGTCTGCAACAATTTATTGGAATGGGGTTTCCATTACCTCTTGAGCAGACTGGTCAGATGCAGGAAATTTACAGTACCGTAATACGTGGCATTTCCTGAGGTGATGGATCTGCCATCTAATAGCTTCTGAGCACAAGTCTCATGAAGCCTAATGTTTTTTGCATATAAACCTGTAAATGCCCACTGCAGATTTCACCAAATAAGCCTCCTCTGCATACAAGGTTCTAGAAGTCTATGGCAGGCCATTCAAACAAAACTGTGTTCGCTTCTCTTCACTTTTTTCCTAAGCTTACACCCCTGGGTTTTTGTTAACATTTAAAAAAGATATTTAAAACTGCACTTCAGCCACCTTGTAAAATGAAAGAGTACATTGTACAGGCACCAAAGGTACACGTCAGTGCTTTTATCAAATTCAGGGTCCTGCTCTGCTGCACTAATTGGAACCATGTGTTGAAAATGCAAGACGGGATTTTTTCAGCTGTTCTTTAATTAAATGGAATAAAATAAGGACAAAACCTCACATTTCTTTATAAAGAGAGGCTGCTGGGTTGTTCTCTTTGCAGGACTGAGAGAGGATCCTGAGTGGGGATACCGGCCCCTGCGTCAGGGCTCCAGGGCCCTTGGTAGTCATTTTAATATTTAAGATATTCTCAAGGATTTAGCCACATTCAGAGAATGCCTGGTTGCAAATGCTTCTCTGATAAGGGGAGTAAGGGAAGTGATAGAAAACTGAATTATTTTCAATTACAGTGGAAGACTGACTCATGAAGATTCTTTTTGATATTTGTATAAAGTTCAGTCACTGCAGAAATCATCAGTGAGGTGGAGAAAGTGCCTCCTCATGCACCCGCCCACTGAAATCTATGGAGAAATAGCGGACAAGATGAGTGTGTGTCTACTAGCAAGACTGTGAAAAATACTGTCTCGAGTTCTCTGATGAAACTTGAAAAACAAAATGTAATTTGATTTTTCTTGAAAGTGTTATTTCTGCCACTTTATTTTGGGGAAAAGGATACTCTATACCTTTTAATTGTCCTGGGATCAAAATCCCAGGGAATAAAAGGTTAGCTCACAATGTCTCTTTTCAGGATTTAAGCCCCTCTTTCATGATGCTTTATGGTATTTCACATCCATTGAGTGGCACCAGTGTATTGAACTCCACTCCCTCCCTCCTGCACAGGTTTTGGATCCAGAACTGGTACCTTTGCATGAAGTGCTGAAGCCTTAGGAAGGAGATGTGAATACTGCTTCCAACAGCACGGTGGCACCTACAGCCTCCAGAAAGAGGTGTAAGAAGTGAAGTAATGAGGACAGCAACAGCAATTCCTCCAAAGGTGTATATAAGCCACATTCTGCAGGACATGGGAAAGTCAAAGCAGGGCTGGGAATGTTCAAGAAAGGAGGCCAATTTCCCAAGAGGTTAAAAAATCCTGAAATCACTCCTAAAGGAAATGATGAAACCACTCTTGCTTGTATCAAAGCCCAAGGCCCGGGCACTAGAAAGGGGTCTCTCTGTTGTGGGCCGGTTGTGTCACTCTACCATCGGGAGTCTTTCAACTTCCAAAGATTGTTGGAAAAGTTTAATCTGTGGATATTGCTTGGTATGAAGTGGAGTTTGACAATCTTCCAGACAGGCTGGGAACAGCATCAGAGAGTTACACAACCTGCAGAGAAGTGGGAGACCTCTGGGTGCCTGTGGTTTTGCTTACATTTTCTTTGAGGTAAGCTACTTTGAAATTGCTCTTTCAAAAGCACAAATTGCATCAGGTCACTCCTTTTCTTCTCTTAAGATCCTTCTATAATTGTCCATTCGCATTAAAAATCAGTGAGGAGCCACACTACCTTCTCAGCCTCACACTGCATCTTTTTCTCTCCCTTCACTCCAGCCACAAAGCACTGAAGATGCCACACTCCCCCACTCCTCCGTGCCTCACACATGGCCAAGTGTACCTCAGCCACCTGGCATATCCTCAGTCATCCCAGAAGTTCAGCTCAAACTTTGTCCATCTCCTCTCTTAAAGTTTCCCTCACCCACAACCTCTTCTGCCTGTACCCTCCCAACAAAATAAATGCAGGCCGATTCTTCCTTGTGCCCTCTGAGCTTCCTGGGCTCCTCTCTTAGAGCACGTGTCACATATCTTGATTGTCTGTGTACATGTCTGCCTCCTTCCTTGGTCTAGACTTCCAGGCACTATGAGACAAGATGGCGTTACTCATTCTTATATCCCCAGTGCCTGGCAGAGCGCTTGACACAAAGTGTTCAGTAAACATTTGATGACTGAATAAGCACATACACATTAGCATCTGCATTCTTCTAATCATAGTTGAGAATTTCATGTAAGCTGAAGGACATAGGACAGATTCCCATGTCCTTGCACATAGCCCAAATTTCAAATTCTTGAGATGAATGATTACTGACACATAGAGTGGTGACAGTGAAAACACACATTGTGTTACTGAAAAAACTTAACATTTGCTGATTGCATGAGATTATGAAAGTTATTGATATCATATATGATAGGTTAGGGCTATAATGGAAAAATCAAAGGAAGAAAGAAATGCTCTTCAGAAATGGCAATATTTTATATGGAATTCCTCAGGAAAATACTAGTATTTGTTTTATCATATACTTTCTTTTTTCTCTTACCTTCCTCAAATACCATAATTCTTGCAGAACATAAAATTCTTGTTAAACAAGCATAGCCTTTGGATGACACATTATTGAGTCTGAAAATCTGTCTCCATGTCAGAAGTAACCACACTTTGAGATTCCAAATCATAAGGAAAGATGACCAGTTATTGCCAACATAGAGTTGCAATTTTATCTTCTGGGGGAGAATATGAATAAATGAATTAATGGGTGGATACATAAACATACTTAAAGCTCTGGGATAGATTTTTCTTTCTCCTAGACAGCACTTGGGCAGACACTTACGATGTTTTCCTCTGGAGTTCCTCCTTTTTTATATTTCTGTGGTAAATCTGCCTCCCTTCTGATTGTCACATTATTTTTTTAGATAGGTCAATACCTTCAATTACGTCTTGCTCTGCGTAGAAGTCATGTCATCTTTTTAACATGACATTACATATATGGTGGGGGCAGACGGTATTATTTCAACACTTAACACTGGGGACAGTGTTACCTGAAAACATGTTGCATAACTATTTGATAAACACATGGGGTGATCAAAATAAAGAGAGAGCTAAACAGTTCTTCATAAGAAAATAAGAAAAGCTGAGAGAGGATGGACAGTATGGCAGGAGGTTGGTCTCTAAGGTGACACGTTGCCAATGGAAAATTCAGGCCGTAGGAAAGCCAGAAGACTTTAGAGTCACAGTACAATCAAATATAAATTGCTCATTTTCTTTGAGGTAAGCTACTTCTCTCTAACCCAAACCTTCAATAAACTCCACTATACACAGAGATTTCTCAGTGCTTTTGTCATGGAAGTCAAAGGAAAGGAGGGGATTTCCATGGCTGAGTGGCCATGGAGCAGAGAAAAAAGAAAATTAGTTTTACTACAAAACATAAGTGAGATTCCAAACCCAGTGGAAGCAGGAATTCAGAGCAGAAATGGCCATGAAAATAAATCCTACAGGAATTCATAAAAATCTTGGGAAAAGTATGAGACTTCAGAAAGAACCAAGAATGGGGAGCTTGAGCTAATAAATTTCAGAGAGTCAATTTAGCTGATCATCTGGTTTTACATAACTGTATGCTGATCCATTATACGCTGATTTGATAGTGTAACAGTAACATTCATGATAAGGGCTTCGATACCTGCTTCACTGTCCTAAGTGCTTTATCTGCATTATCTTATGTAATTTTCACTGCATGGATGAGAAACCTCAAGTTCAGAGAAAATAAGTCTGTTGCCCAGACTCAGACGGTTAATAGGTGGCAGACACAGTGTAGAAACGTGGCTTAATCTTGTTCTCAAATCCACATTCGTAATTCCTACTTATTTTATTAGTGAATTCCAGCCAGAAGACACCAGATATTTGTGCCATGTATATACTAAAAGCTACTACAAATGTAAAGTTGTCACTGTATGTTATTCTATATGAACTTTATTAGTCAGCTATTGTCAAAATACCATTATATAATATACTAGCCCAAATCTTAGTGGCTATGAATAGCAAGCTATTATTCTCATGCTCATGGTCAGCATGGTTGACTACAGTTCAGTCTATTTAGAATGGGGTCAGATGGATGGTTCTTCTAAAGGTTTCAGGGTAGTGAGCTTGACTCCAGATTAAGACTGAGCTCAGGTCTGCTCCGTATCTCACCAGGGGCCTAGGCAGGAGGGATAGCAGCTACCTGGGGCATGTTTCTCTCACAGCAGAGATGAGATGCTCCCAGAGGAAAAAACAGAAACATGTAATATCTCTTAACTCGCACGCTCAAAAACTGGTATATTTTTATTTCATCCACATTTTATAGTCCAAAGCAAGTCAAAGGAGCTGGTAGTGATGGCGAATAAATATTTACTGACAATAATTTAATCTTCCATAGTAATCTAAGCACTCCTCTGTAAACTTAGTTCCTCAGAGAGATATACTATATCTCTTAAAGGAGTAGAACAAGATTGTTTCCAACATTACCCAGTAGAGGCTCTGGAAAATTTCAGATAAATTCCCTAAATGTTTGCAAAGCACAATGACAAAGCATACTGCTCCCATCATCACTACCAGCATCTCATCCTCATAGGGGATCTAGAAGTCTCAGAAAGTTTTCAATCAGACCACATATGAGAGAAAGAGACAGAGAACCCATTATCATCATATAAGAATACTACAACTTGATGGTAGTCTTTTCACTATTTGGTAAGATCAAGAAAAATTATACTGTTTTGTATTCTTTAAAGGATTAGCATACACATTAATCTACCAATGGTGGCAACTTGGCGGCACCTTACATTTAAAATTCATTTTCAAATAAAATTTACAGTACTGTCCTATGTTGCCAAAGATCACAGACATTTCATACTATCACTAAAATCCATCAATGAAAAAAGAATCCATCAGTGATTTGAAAACACATCTAATGTAGGTAAGACCTTAGCTATAATGGCATTTTAATGAATTTTAGAATTTATATTATAAAAATGATATAAATTTTAATTATAAAAGTGGTTTTACTTTCCCCTCATATTCCAAAGTTTGTCTATACCAATCTACTCTAAAGCTCACTTGAAATATTCTTTTAATGGTAGTGTTAACTCGTGACAACTTGTTAACTGAAGAAAATAAAACTTAATTAAAATGTTCAGTGGAGAATATATTTGATTTCCTTATTAGTTGGGTACTTTTTGCTTTGCTTTAAAGAACCATTTCACTAATAAGACCTCAAAAAAGGAGCAGTAATTCTTAGAGATATGCCTGTACTGAAACTGGCTCTGAACTACAGAAGGACCTGAAGCTGCTCCAGGCCCTGGCTACTCTCCCAGTCAGTCTCACCAGTCACATGGCACCTCTATCTGCCTTCTTTTTCTTCTAATCCATCTCTGTGCTAACTTACATAGCGGCTTTTTCAGTGAACTCAAGTTCAGCCACGCCATGAGGGTCCCATTTCTTTCCCCGGTCTAGTAAGCTATGGCTCGCGTTGGGAGGCGATGCAGGGGCAGGTGCATAAAACAAGGGTGCCATATTGGACACCCCTTGTACACCACCTCAAAATCCTCAATAGCCGCCATTTCTTTGGCAATCAGACCCAGCAGGTTTTGCTCTTCTTCAGGCAGGCAATGGCTATTGTGCTGCTCCTATTTCCTGTCTAGGGCCTCCCTGAGATTGCAGCTTTGGTCACCTACAGGAACCCGCTATGTATTCAACAGGGCCAAGTGAAATATGTGGGAACGAGGCTTCCAGGACACCCTTTACCAATGGAAACAGCAACCCATGGATAAACGCTTCTCCCCTTCTGCCCCTGGATGTATGGTCCTGAGATAACTTTCAGAAGGTACCTCAGAAGATCCTGGGGGGGTGGAGCATATCATCCATAGGGCTGGCCGCCTTGATAAGGCATCATTGCACCGATTTTTCCTCCTTTCCTTTTAAATGCTTCTAGTGCAGCACTCCCGCTCCCTGGGATCAGATATCCAAATAAATTGCCTGTATGCAAGCCCTTATCTCAGGCTCAGTTTTCAGAGGAATGTAGAGTTAAGACAGATTCCTACAAGGGTCTTGTATGAGCAGCTTCCATAAAAATTATCTAATCCACCTACATATATTTGCCTGGCTGTGTTATTTCTAAGATAGTAATTAAGTTGGAAACTGTCTCTAAACCAAAAGTAAGTAGTTCAGGACTAGCCTATGTTTCATTTAGTGGAACAGTTGCCACCAAAATTGCTCCTGCCCTTAATGAGAATAGCTACTATCAAGATAAGGGCAGGCTCCAATCTCCCTCTCCTCTCCTGAAGAACCAAGAGCCTTCAGGGACAAAGAGACCCTCATTCAGAAAATAAAGTTCCCTCTGAGATTTGAGATGAGAGTTTAGGATGAATGACCTCCAAAAGAGGGAAGAAAAATCAACATATGAACAATAAAATTCATAATGAATTTTATTTGAATGCAGAGGAAAATCAGAAAGTGATAGTGATAGTTGGTAAATGAAATGACATGTGGATAACTGAAAGGGAGAAAGTGAGTAGAAGGTAGGCTGGGGAGTGTTTTAGGTTGAGAAGATCAGAGAGGTGGTAGTTAGTAGATCAGAGGACAGGAGATGGTCGGTCAATTATGTAGCAACCACAAAATGCTTGTCATGTATTTTTCAAGGTATCCTTTTCTGATTATTAAAATATAGAGAAAAATCATTGCAGGCTTGCTCACAGAACACATGCAAATGAAATCTGCCCTCCTGAAAAGGATTCATTGGAAGTTTTCAGAACAGCAGTGAAAAATTTTAATTCAGACAATAGCTAGAAATGGATAAATAGTTCTTTTGTGACTATCATTCTCCCTTACAAAATGTGTTAACTACCTATGTTTTGCATTTCCTGATGTATAGGCAAATTCATGAGGTCTTTCATGAATTTAGATGTCAGCTATTTAATATCATTTTATTAAAAATGGATTCTAAATAATACTGAGTGCAAGAATTAGAGACAACAAAAGGAGGAGGGTTGGCTGCTTCTGGGCAGTCTCTGTAGAGGACCCACTGACTGGTTTTCCTTTCTCATTCCCAGATATCCAGGAAGGGCTCCATGACATGAAGATTTCTGGCACTGTATATCTTCCCATGGAAGTGTCAGCTCAAACTATAGAGCTCAATTCTTGTTATGTCTTTATTACATAACTTAGTTTCACACTAAATCCACCTGGTCAATATTCCTCCCAGAAAGCCTTCTAACTTGTCTCCTTCATTCTAATGACTCACAATTACAAACTCGAACATTAACCCCAAGGCCCTAACCCCAGTACCTTCTGCACTCTCTCTGATCTGGCAGACAGCTTCATCCTCAGCTCACTGTCCTCAACCCTACCAATTTCTCCTACCCCCCTGGTTGGATCTTTTATCTTCTATGGATCCTCACCCATAACTTTTAATTCTTTGTTCTTCTCTTTATGCCACTTATCCTACCATACCTTGATATCATACTTCGTCACAGAGTGGTTTGGGGCCCCAATCTCAACCCCCTTCCATATACTTCCACTCGTTGAGAGCAGGCCCCAAATTTCACTTACTAGAACATAAGCTCCACATCAACAGAGCACATGTATTACTCATTGTTGCATCTACTGCCCAAAATAGAGACTGACACAAATGCTTAACAAATATTTGGTGATGGATGGATTTATCCTTTAATTCTCCATGTGGCCCAGTTCTGTATTTTGTGCATAACTGATCCTTTATAAACAGTTGTTGAATCAAATTTACCCAATTAAGAGCTACCTGGCTCTAAAACATAGGGTCTAGTATTTTATAAATTTGAGTTACAGGTCACCAAGAAAAATTCATCTAAAGTAGTTTCCTGACCTTTTTAAACTACATAATAAAGACATCTCTTCCTGAGATGGGACTTTTTCTTTCATGAACTTCCCTAATGAGGCCTAAGTCATACCATCTGATTATAGACCAGAGCCAAGAATTATACAATTTTAAGTTGAAAAAAACTTCAAAAATGCAAACACCTTGTTTTACAACAGAGATCAAAAAAGGTCAAAAGAATTAAAAAGAAAACAAAAGACATGCTGCATTACAACTTAATTCTCGTGCCTTCCATTTCAGGGTTTTCCTGCAACAATCTGTTTTTGAGTACAGACAATGGAAAATGTGAGGAAAAGTCATGGCATAGAATGACCAGATCTGGATATCTTAACACCAAATCTATAGGTATCTGTCTACATAGCACAAAATGTAAAACTATCCCTTCAATTTCTCCACATTAGATATAAAGGAGGGAACCATAAGTATGGGCTTATTATGTCCTGTTCTAACCAGCTGAATCAATCTGACACACAATACTGGTTGAAAAGATCCACTGCCCTGGAAAAATACTATCAAAATTTTGTAAATATTATGAACTTTATAGATTCTGTTGTTACAATTACTAGGAAACACTCTTTGTACATCACTCTCTCACTCTCCCACTACCAGTGAGTTAATAGCCAAAATTGTTTTCTTCTTCTCTTTCACTTAAAAAAATTGTACATGTCTGTATACACACACACACACACACACAGTTGTATACTAACTTTGGTTATTCAGATAAGATGACATTATTTTGAGATTCTGGTACTTTATGTACAAAATCCCTTTGGAAAATTCCAAGACAAATCTCAGATTATATGAAACTCATTATTATAGTGAAGTTCCTATGTAACTGAGTAGAATTTCAGACTTATAAATTATGTCTATAGACTTATAATTATATTTTTATATTTTACATATTTACATTTACATTTATTTTAAAGTTTCCCCTCTTAAATGGAAGCCACTATAGAAATAAAAATGAAGTAAAATTTCTATTTAAAATGTTCTTTTGTTCCATTGACTTAATAAAATCCTATTTCTGATATCAACAATATGTGTAATCCTTTCTCATTCACTCTCTGTGATCAAGCCTACATGCATACATATTTATGCATATATTATTTATAATTAATCATAAAAGGTACTTGAGCTTTCTAAACAATTATTTCTTTGTATCAAATCAACTGACTAAATTTCAACCTTAAGTTTCTTTTCAAAACAGATTAATAAAGAAACACTTCGAGTGCCTATGTTGTGATAGACATGCATTTATTCATTCAACAAATGCTTACTAAAAGCCTTTGTGAATCTTGCGCCCTGTTGTAGGAACTGAAAATAGATAAAACAGATGGTCATGCCTTTGCTATGATGGGCTTATTTCCTACTGGGAGACATGAAAGAGAGAGAGAGATGAAAAAATAACTCTAGGTAGTAATATGCACAATGAAAAAACACTCCAATGAGACAGTGACTGGGAGTGTGCTCATCTTTAGAAAGGGTATTTCAGGGAAAGCACCTCTGAGGAGGTGACATTTGGTTCTAGACCTGAAAGAAGAGAAGAAACCAACCATATAAAGATGAACATTCTGAGTATAGCGCCCAACAATACAATTGTTCTGAGATCTGGCCTCCTTGAGGGACAGTAAAGAGCAAGGCAAGCAAAGAGAAAGGAGCCGGAAATCAAGGGGAAAGATAGGTAGGGGCCAGATCCTATCAGACCTTATACGCTGTGGTAAGGAGTGTGAACTTTATTCAAAGGGCAATGGATTACTACTGGAAGGTTTTGATCCAGGCGTGAAATGATCTTACCTAAAATTTAAAAAATTCAGTTTGTCTGCATTGCAGAGTAGGAGATGAGCAGGGAGACCAGTCCGGAGGCAGATGTAGCAGAGAGAGAGAGAGAGAAGTAGACAGAGTCAAGCTGTAATTTGGAGGTAAAAATGCCAGGATGTGAAGATGAGGGAAGCAGAGGCACTGGGTTTTTAGCATGGAGCAACTAGGTACATGGTTGCACAATTTGTTGGATGGGGAAGACTGGGGGGAAAAATGATGGAACACATTCAGATCTCCACTTTAGATGTATCTAAACATCCAAATAATCATCCAAAACAGACAGATGTACTCAGTCAGATTTTTAAGAAGCTCCTTTTGCGATAAACTAATGATAAATTATACACCTGACCTTTGAACAACATGGGTTTGAACCGTGCAGGTTCACTTATACACAGATTTTTTTTTTTTTCAGGATTCTAGTTAAATGTATTGTCTCTTCCCTAGGATTTCTTAGTAACATTTTCCTTTCTCTAGCTTAGTTTATTATAAGAATCCAATATATAATACATATAAATACAAAATATGTATTAATTGAATTTAAATTATCTGTAAGGCTTCCAGTCAAGAGTAGGCTCTTAGTAGTTAAGTTTTTAGGGAATCAAAAGTTATACACACTTTTTTGACTACCCAGGGTATCAGTGCCCCAACCCCTACAGTGTTCAAGGGTCAACTGTACATATATATATAGATAGATAGATAGATAGATAGATAGATAGATAGATAGATATACAACTACGGAAATAGAACTCTTCTAATTTTGGAGATATTAGCATGCGAATGGTATTTAAAGCCAAAGAAAAGCTAGGGAGACAATGTAGGTAATGAAAAGGAAGAAAGCTGAAGATTAAGCCCAAGGCACACAAACACTTAACTGTTGGTCGTCAAGGACAAAGACTCAGGGGCCAAAAAGAAAGGAATACAAACAGCCTATGTTATTGCAAAAGTCAGGTGAAAAAAATGTTTATTGAGGAGAAGTGATTGACTATGTCAGGTGTAGCTGAGAGGCTTAGTAAGATTAGGACTGAAAATGGACCAACCATTGAATTTAGCAACACGGTGGTCACTGTTAACTTTGAGAACCACAGAGAAAATGGATGTTCAACTGGAGAGAAGTGAGGACAAAATGAGAGGGTAGGAGGTAGAAACAGTAAGTTTTTTTTTTTTTTTAATTGTGCTAGATGTTATTGAGGATGATAATATCGCACGGTCCTTATTTTCAAAGAAGGCCCTTAATGTGTACGAAATCTTTCATCAACAATCTCTGAAAAATATATTTTTGATAAAAAAGCGGTTTCATTTATATTAATAAGCACCTTGCAAAGCCTGTTACTATAAAAAAGGAAAAAGCTAAGCTAAATAACATATTTTATTAGGAACACAAAATCTTCAATGCATCAACAATTTTGTCATCAGATTTTGAGATTGTGTACAAACTAAAAATAAATTTTATACATCACTTCACAAATTAAAATGCTCACTGTTCAGAATATGATTATTCAAAAAAGAACTGTAGACATTTTCTTTGTCCTATTTCTAAAATCTTCCTAGACAGGATGTTAGACAGCTACCACATATAATATGTGTGAATTAAATAAGATAAAATGTGTCCTTTGCAATAAAAAGTCTGAGGTTTTATGTAATTACAGGCATGTGAATGAATAGTTTAGAATAATGTACCACTGTCATCAAATCACATCTTCATATACATGTATAATCCATTTTGCACAATGGTTTCAATTCAGTGTGTATGTAATTAAATTGTAAGGTACAGTAATAGCTGCTGCTGAGTTGAAATCTTGCTTTTTTAAAGAAATGAACAGAAAACATAGTCTCGTGAACATCAAAGTACCTTTTTGAGACAGTTAAATCTCATCAAAGAGGTCTTCTGAACTACTGTTTCTTAGAGTTTCTAAAGACATGTTTTCAGCTGAGCTGTGCTCCTTTTTTGACGTCTCAGGTAGTGAAGGATCAAGCCTAGAGTAAAAAAAAAATCAAGAGAATTTTATTCTAGAAAATGCCATATAGGGTAAAAGAAAATTAAGAGATACATAAGTGAAATAAAAGTTAAATTCTATTTCAGAATTGGTTTAGAGACTCATTTCCCTACGCTGCATTAATATAAAAAAAAGAGATGAAGAGAATTTAATTAACTGCTTTTGGATTAATCTGTCTCTATTCTGAGCTAACAAAAATTTAAGGGCCTACAACAATACTCATAATTAAGGTCAAGAAACAAAATATCCTCTGTGTAGTAAGCCTTTTTATGCCAAGATACAGAAGGTCTCTCAACCCATTTCTTTAATAATCCCATCACAATTTACATCTTCCTTTGGCTCCCTTAAATTCTACCTATTAACATGTATTTTAATCTCTTAATATCAGAAAGTTCTGATCACATGAATTTCCTTTAGTGGTCTTTCGATTATAAGTGTATATAACTGATAACGACTTCACATTTTAGCAGTTGTTGGTGAAATGTTGGTCCACATTCACTTACTGAATTTACATATCTTTATTTAATAACTAAATTTTATTCCATTTCAGTATTGGAGTTACCACATCAATGGGCTGATCTCTGTATTTATGTAAATGTTCTCTTTGAGTCCTAGGATAAAAGGCATGATGATCCCAGACTGTTAACTGGACTTATAAAACGGTAAGTTGCAGGGTAACAGCTCAATCAGAAGGACTCTTGTATAAACCTTGTCAGTGGTTCTTTGTGGAACGTAAAGAAAACATGCTTAATATTGACAATTAGAGGTGGCTTCAGGGGCAGTTATGACTAGGCTGAGTCAAGCCACTAAAACTCAGTAATGCCCCCATATTTCCAACTTAAAAGGCAGAGAGAGAGTCATAGCAGCTGGGTATAGCTGAAAGAGAATGGTACTTGAAGTCCAGACACCTACATGTGGATCCAGGTCTATTTCTTCTTAGCTCTGTGACTTTAGACAAGTCATTTAACCTAACTAGATTTCTGTTTTCTCACCTGTAAAGCTGGAATAATATCTGCCTCAGAGGTGGTCTAAAGATTAAATGAAGTATCATATATGAAAATGCTTGTAAATTCCCACAAAACGTTTGGAAACTATTATTATTAGCCTCTACAACTGCATAAACTACAAAAAAAAAAAAAAAAAAAAAAAAAAAAGCTCAGTCTAACAGCTTCTTTAATTTAAAAGGATAACCAATTAAAAATCCCCAAACACTGACTTTGTTTAGATTATGAGTATTTCAAAAATCCAGCACCCACACTTAGTCGCAACAGATTATCAAAAATGAATCTGCCACAGGGTCCTCCTTGGCCTCCCGGCTGCATACAATTAACCGTGGTTGGCTGCCACTAGACCTGCGACGTGTTCTGTCTTATCCTGAGCAAGCCAAGTTCAGACAACGTTACGCTCACAGGAATGCCAGGGTGCTAGGCATTACTGCATTATCAAGATGACAAGTCCTCCCTCTGGGAACTTCAATGTTAAAATTAACAATAAATACGGACACAATTATTGTAACGTGTAATTAAATATCTAAAAATATATTTCATAGGAGAAAATGATACAGTACAGAATAAAAGTATAATTATTACATGCATAAGTTTTCAATGTCAACTCAACACATTTAAACATTTTTCTCTGGCCCCAAATGTCTCAGAGTTGCTTTTTCTCCTCCTGGCAAAATGGAGAATTGATTTTTTTTCAATTAAAAAGTCAGACCTTGAAAAATCTCTGATTTTGTTCATAGTTTACAGCCAGAACACAGAGATCAATCGGTTTAGTTTAAAGAAAAAAAACTGGCATAAGACAAAAGGTCCACTCTGAAGTGACAAGTCTGAAGGACATGGATCCCTATTGCTCCATTTATGATTCCCATCTCTATCTAAAGTCACAAGGAGCTCAAGAATTAGATTCTGACTCTTTTGTTTTTAGTGCCTAGTACATAACAGATGTTCAACAAAAGTTGTTCAATGAATGGAGATCATTTTTCTACAGCTTTTTTATCTGTGGTAAGTCAACAGAATAAATTTAGAACTCTTCCCACAACCAAAAGAAAAGTTTAATCATTTATATAAGTAATAAATACTCTAAGATTTCTTATAAATTCTAAAAAGCATAAAGAAGAAAATAAAAATGTCCATCATTCTATTTTACATTATTTGTATTTTCATGGTTTTCATTTTCACACAAATGGGATCATTCTGAAATACATAATTTTGTTTTTAGAGAATTTTTTTTTACTCTACACATTAGCAAAGTCTCTGCATGTTAAAAGATACATATCTACATTAATCATTCATTTTATTTTGGTTGTACTAACCATTAATCTACTGATGGATATTTGGGTTGTTTCCATTTTTTAACGCTCTTATAAACAACAAAACAATTAATATCCTTAAACATATATCTTAGCATATTTATCACATTATTTTTTCATGAATATGCTTATTCCAAGAATTCATGCTTAGAGGTGAAATTTGAAAGCAAATAGCTCAGAGAATCTGTATCTAAAGTCTTAATAGAAAGTGAGCTAAACAAGTAATTTGAAACTTGAAACTTGGGAGTTCCACCATAACATTAATTATGGCCATTTTAAGTCATAAATGTTCCACAAAGACTTTCCAAATTCAGGCTGATTTTTCTTTTCTTTAATCATTTAAGGTAACTAATGTCTTTATCCTGTATTTCAATATATAATTTTATTCATTTAATCAATATTTGTTTAGTATGTACTATGAACAGCTCATTGTGTTAGGGGAATAAAACAAATTGATAAAGTTATCAAATGATTCTTGCCCTCAAGAAGCTTTCAGTTAAACTTTTTGCTTTTTCTCATTTTTAAAAAATGTGTCTTTTCATCCTAAAAATTTTGTAAGTAGCTTGAAGTAACTATGTAATATAATTTGCTCACAAACAGTGATTTATCCTTTTAGGAATCTCTATAAACATTGTATCAAGATTTAGGACTCAAGAAGATTTTTTAGATAGTTTTTGTGGAAAACATTATTCAACAGGAGGAATTCTGAATCCAGGGTCAAGGATTTTTATTTATTCTTCATCACTTTGAGATTTTGGTCAGGTGACTGCACTTTTCTGGATCTCAGTTTCTGAATTTAATTTGTGGGAAGTTAGGATTACTATAAATGATCTTGGAATTCTTCCAGTTCCTGAATTCTGAAACAGTTATACTCAGTTGAGCATAGGCTACCTTCCAAAACATAGGTTCTCAATAAATATCTGTGGAATAAGTGAATACTGTAAATTAAAGATGAATGGCTAATGACAGGAAGAAACCACCTTTGTAGAGTTTAATGCTTAAGTATAAGGACATTTTTAAATGAAGGGAATAAATGAAACTAGATGATGACAGCTTTTACTAAAAGAAGACTTATGTTCTCAATAACACAACTGCATAGATTTCTGTTTTATTAGCTTGATTTCACACTGTATGACAACACACACATATACACAACTACACAGGAACTACATTCTGAATCAAAACATCAAAACTGCATGACCACCATCTATTAACAATGAACAATGTAGATCAAAAGTTAGATTTGTCAAAAAATGTATCTCATCCTGGGAAAGTCTCTCTAAAATGTTTGAATGAAGATTGGCTTCTCTTTTAACTATCTGGGAGTTGAATTACCAACATCTTTTGAAATGTTATTTCCAGTTACTGGCTCATTTTGTAAGGGCATTTTCTCAGCCTAGTTTAATACTGGTGTTACCATGGCTGGAATATCAACCTTTTCTTACTCAAATGAGAAACATTAATATACTTTGGAGTGAATTACTTGCATTTTGTTACATATTCTGAGAATAATATTCCTGAAACACGTCAAGGTGCCAAGCTGAGCAAAATGAGAGATCCAGAAAAATGTGAAATGATTAATGGCACTGGGACACTTGAAAAATCATGCCATTCGACTATGACACAAACGATGGTTCTGAAATAAAAAATCAAAGGTCAATTTTTATGTGGCCTAACTATCTCTCTACCCACACAATACACCCATAAAATTCAGGAGAATGTCTTTAGGATCTTAGGATAGATAAGTTTTGTTTTGTTTTGTTTTTTAAGCAGAAAGGGAAACCATGAAGATTGATCAATTCAATTACATTAGAAGCATTAGAAGCAAATACTTCTATTAATCAGTAGATACCTTAAAGAGAATGAAAAGACAAGTTACAAACTGAAAGGAGATATTGCAACATATGCTACTGACAGAGGATTACTATCTAAAACTCCTATAACATTTTAAAAATCCAACATAATTTAACAATGTTGCCAAAGACCACAGAACTTCCAAGAGAAGGGAACAGTGGGGGCAAATAAGCATATGATAATAAACTCAACTTCACTGGTAACCAAGGAAATGAAAACCACTATGAAATATTTTACACCAGATTAGCAACAATGAAAATGTTCAACAATAGCAGAAATCGTGGAGGACATGGACTATAACAAGATAAATTACTACTGGTTAGAGTATAAACAGTGAAATCATTTTGGATAACAATCTGGCAACAACTACCCAGGTATATGGAGACCTATATACGTATACCCAGGAATTCCATTCCTACACACACATTTTTTTTTTTTTAAAGATTTTATTTATTTGACAGGGAGAGACACAGAGAGAGAAGGAACACAAGCAGGGGGAGTGGGAGAGGGAGAAGCAGGCTTCCAGCGGAGCAGGGAGCCCGATGCAGGGCTCGATCCCAGGACTCTGAGATCATGACCTGAGCCAAAGGCAGACGCTTAACGACTGAGCCACCCAGGCGCCCCGCTACGCACACATTCTAAAGAAACATTTGCATATCTATGTCAGGAGATATGTGCACAAATGTTCATTGGTGCATTTTTTTTAATACTGAAAAACTGAAAACTACCCAAATGTTTCTCCACAGGAAAATGGGCAAATAAGTCACAGAATTTTTACACCCCATGGTGTAAATACAGCTATACATGATAATACAGCTGTACACATGAATGAATCTCAGTGTTGAACAAAACAGCAAGGCACAAAGGAATACACATAATATGATTCTATTATTCAAAGTTCAAAAACATGCAAAACTAGGCAGTATTCCTCTCTGAACACCAGTATGTTCGTGTGTGTGTGTGTGTGTGTGTGTAGTGTGTTAGAGTAACAGTGTAGGTACATAATAGTTCTTTGCTGTTCCATGACAATGTTCTCAGATTTCTGGATCTTCTAAGTTTGGCTTCTGTGAAGATGGTGAAATAGAAGAGGGAAAAGTTTAGTATTAGGTGTAAAGGGTTTGCTTTTAAACTTTTAACTTAGATTAGGGGTAAAGGGCTTGGTGAGTCTCAAGAGCCTGCAGGATATGTGAATGGGGATAGATGGTGAACAGGTAAGCCATTACATAGATGGAGAGCTCAGGGGAGAAGATGGGACTTTGTGTAGAGAGACAGCAGTCACTGCCATATTACTGGCACTGCAGGCAAACGAGCTGAAGAGAACTACACTATCAGAGAAAACAGTTCAGTGTAGAATTCTGGGGAGTATTAAAATTGCAGGGCAGACAGAAATGATGAAAAGGAATGGTGTGAGAGATACAGGGAGAACCAGAGAGAAGCACTGTCATGAGAGCCAAGGGCCAAGTTTGTTTTGTGTGCTCACATGTTCTTTCCACATGCCACCCAAACGCTGGCTTTCTATACAACTTTGCTCAATCTACAAATCCACGTTTTCACCCACTATGAATTATCTGGAGTTGAGAAGAATAGCTGGGAAGGATGCTGCTATACCTGTGATTCATTACAGAAAAGAAAAGACCATGTTTTCTTTTGGAAAGAAGGAAGTCTTAAATTCTTGGACTGCAGCAGCCACGGCAAGAATCTAGCAAAATGGTCAGTTCCTGCCTGGCCACCAAAGCAGATCATCCTAAAGTAGCTGTTTCTCTCACATTTTATTCATATCTATGTATATGTGTATATATATATATATATGTGTGTGTATACTACCAACTTCCCTGGCATCCACCCACCTCATCTCTGACTTCCCCTGGGATCAGGGTAAAGGTCAGATGTGGTGTGAGGGATAAAGAGGAGGGGTAAGGTAGGGGCAATGTACTGGAAGAGAATCAGACCTGAGCACTGGCAAGGACATACATTATTTGGTAATAATAAAAGCCAAATAGCAAATGATTTGTTTTTTAGGATGTAACAAATCAAACCTTCATCAAAAGGACCACAAAAAATAGCCAAATCAAGGTATTCTGTACTTGCTACTATTAAATAACTGGGCAGCTAACATTCTGACCTTGACAGAGTTCCCATTATGAAATAAACTCAATTACAGAAACATTCTTTAAATGGAAAAGTCTTAAATGTATGCTTAAAGATTTGACAACACCAGAGTTACCACAGTTATTCTCAAATTAAATTTCAGTATCTAAAAATTTTTTGATCTTAGAAGAAGTGGGAAAAGTAGCTTCAAATTTCTAGTTGACCTTATAAAAACCAAAAGCATATCCTAAATAAATTAACAGATTGAAGTCATCAGGACTCAGTAAAACAAGTGTTGAATGTTGTCTGGAATTCAGTGGGCCCAGACAACATTGTGTTGGCCTGGGAAAATGAAAGAAGAGAAGCTGAAACTTTCTTTCTGGCAAGTGAAATGGCAATTAAATAGTGTTAGTTAATTTCAATTAAATTTCTAAAGATATCTCTTTCCAAAGAATATGATTTTGCTGTTCAAATTTACTAAGAGCAAGAAGAAAACAGAAATATGCTTTTGAAATAAGTAATTCTGATTGAAACAAAGGAGAATTATGAAGAGTGACTATACTTAATGCTAAGATGCTTTATAGGTATTGGGAAAGAAAGATAATTCAAAAATTTTCCTGTAAAATGTATATATTATGGATTTGAAAAAAAGATTCTGTGGTTTTACATAATGCAATGTTTAAAGTCACAACCATTAAGAAATATATGTCCCCAATCCACAAGGATGCTAAAATTTATGCAGAAATTTCATAATAAATTGGAAGATTTTGTTACTCTTACTGTACTTTATTTAGATAAATAATATTACTCTGATAATTCATCAGATGATTAATATTAGAGTCTATACATGCTTTGAAAAATCAATACCTGAAAAACCCTGTATCAAACCTCACTTCTTCCTACATTCATTGCACGTTGTGAAATGGTGTGACTTTGCTACTGTTGATCTATGCCTATAAAAGTAGAAAACTGTCATCTTGGTAGAAAATGATTCTCCCCAACCTTAATTTTAAGACAGGCCATTGCTTATTACTGCTTCATGTGCTACAAATGAAGCCTCCCTCACAAGACTAGAAAGCTTCTCAGGTGAAGAGACTCTGCTTTACCTGACCTAGCTCATAAACGTTCTAATAATTGCATGTATTTGTTAATGAACAAATGACTGAGTGAGGTAGACAGTATTAAGAGAAGCAAAGTCTCAATAAACAACCTCCCCAAAGCCACACAGCCAGTAAACATGAATGTGAGCAACAACCAGGCAATCCAGGAGCCAGGATATTAGTCTACATTTCCCTCACTCCAAAATCCACACCTATCATGCTACACTGGTGTATGGGAGTCACTAATTCTTACTTCTAGTACAGACGAAGGCAGCTTGGTGTTAAACAGTGTATCTCAAAAGTTGTTCTATGAGACGCTCTCAAAGAGTGAAATCTGTGGTCCAGAATATTTGAAAAATAGGCATTTTTCTCCATGAAGTCCTCTTAGTGTTTTATGTGCATATTGTACATTAAAAGCTATGAAAATTCTTCCATAAATAAATTTGTTAATTAAATTATTAAGTAAAACAAAAGCAAGGTACAGAAGAGTATGTGTAGATAATTGTGTGTGTGTGTGTATTTATATGTATACAGAATAGCTCTAGGCTGGAAGGATTTGCAAGAAACTAGTAATGGCCAACTCTGGGTAAAAGAACTTGGGTAGAAGAACAAAGATACTTCTTGCTGGATATTCTCTTAAACAGTTAAGTTTTTTTTTTTTTTTAAACCTTATACATAGATCATATCTTTATGAAGTGTTTAAGAAAAAAGAAGCTTGTTTAGCCTGGATTTTGGACGTGAACTTGGAAGTGGAGGCCTTTTTCTTCACTATCTCTCAACTATTAGTATCCCAAGAAACCAGTGTTCTCTGGAACAGACTGCATTACTTGCTTCCTTGAGAATACAACATCTGCTAGCCTGAACCCCTAAATTTAGTGGTCCAATGAAGGAAAATAAAAATACAGAAAAAAGAGACAGAACTCTACTTTTGGTTACCAAGAGAAATGGAAAAAACCATGGGTAGACACTAATACCCAGCCATGGAAGTTAGTGATCTCTAGTTTCACCACAGTGTGGAACCAGCTGTTTGAGTTTCCAGCCGCTGCTGTAACAAATCACCATAACATAACGGCTTATAATAACACAAATTCATTCTCTTACCATTCTGGAAGTTGCTGTCTGACCCAGATTTCACTGGACTAAAATCAAGGTGTTGGCAGAGCTGTGTTCCTCTCTGGAGGCTCTAGTGGAGAATTTATTTCCTTGCCTTTTCCAGCTTCCAGAGCTACCCCATTCCTCCATCTAAAAAACCCAGCAATGTCAGAAGGACGCTGTCTCACAGCGCATCACTCTGACCTTGCTGCCTTCATCACATCTCTTTCTCTGCCTCTCCTTCTCTCTCTCCCATTTAAGAGCCTTGTGATATATTGGACCTGCCAGGATAATCCAGGATATTTAGCTACTTTTAAGGTCAGCTGATTAGCAGCTTTAATTCATCTGCAACCCTTTTGCCATGTGATCTAACATAGGCTTTGGTTCCAGGAATTGAGACATCTTTGGAAGGGTGGTGACCATTCTTCTGCCTACTCCTACCTTAACTTGGTTAGGGCTCAATTGTTATTCTAACCTATTAGCTTAAATATGGTTCAGGATAACTTAAAAGACGAACAGGTTGTGTATGAGGACATGCCAGGCCCAGAGTTAAAAGAAACCCTCAGCCTGGCTGGAGGAGGCATCTGCAAGGTCTATGCAATAGGAACTAAAATTCCAAAGAACCTACACTATATCTTCTCATCCAGAAATAAACTGAACCGGATTCCCTGAGAAAGGCTGGCAATTACTATCATCCGTCATCTACCCATCCACTATTTACTGAGTGACTACCATAGGTCAGAGACCCAGAAGACTGTATTAGATGTTTAGGATACAAAGGTGAGCATACAGACCACCCAAGGCAGAAGCAGCACTCAGCTGCTGAGCTCCCCTGAAATCAGGCTTACTGCAGCCCTTGTCAAGGCTGAGTTTAGAGGCCTGTCTACAGTGCCATGTTTTATTACGACAGTTCAAAAGAGTAAGGCTGTTAAAGAACTATGGAAATGCCACCCTCATGGGCATGTGACATGTGCTGTCAGTCATACAGGGCCATGTACTTAGAGGCCCTCATCCCTGGCTTACTGCTCTGCTATTGTTATCTTGAAACTGTTAAGAATTTTGAACAAAGGGGCTCTGCCTTTTCATTTTGCATTGAGCCTGCAATGTATCGTAGTTTGTCCTGACCACAAATTTTGAGTGACCTCAGTATACCAGTTCCAAACCGCACCTAGCCAATTGCTGAGACTTCTGGACCGATAAAACAATGGGATTTTTAAAAAACCAATTATGTGCTGATGTATGGACTCATTCTGTCCTAATCAGAATCTAGTTTTGATCCTTAATTACCATAAACACCAGTAAACCTCCTTTCTATCACTTAAAACACACCTGCTTTTTCTCTTCTGGGAAATACTTGGTGAATTTTTATTTTTGCCTGCATATAAATAAACATGTATTTTCCTGATAAATATATACTCTTCTTTATTAGGCTTTTCCTTCTCCTTCCTTTCCTCCTCTTTTTTCTTTTTAAAGCGCCACTGTCTTTTGTTTTACAGTAAGAGAACTCAATTTCTACTTTATTTATTTTATTTTTTTTTAAGATTTTATTTATTTGCCAGAGAGAGACACAGCGAGAGAGGGAACACAAGCAGGGGGAGTGGGAGAGGGAGAAGCAGGCTTCCCGCGGAGCAGGGAGCCCGATGTGGGGCTCGATCCCAGGACCCTGGGATCATGACCTGAGCCGAAGGCAGACGCTTAACGACTGAGCCACCCAGGCACCCCTCAATTTCTACTTTAATTAACAGTTTTTTCCATTATTCTAGTCCTTGCTAGTGGGCTTTATTCTTAGTGTTCTTAAAATTACCCAGTCTAATTAATTCCTCCACTCGCAGAGCAGCAAGCCTGTCATTAGTGCCATTGTGCTGTGGCTTACCTATCTCCTTCCCTTTGGATTTATTGCTTATCAGCCTGCTCCAAATCCTTCCTGAATATCTTCCTAGGCTTTTCATGGAAAAGGTGAGTAACGATGATTAAACAGTCAGACTTTTTTAAAGAAGTCGAACTATTTTTAACATCACTAATATCATAATAACTTTTATATAAAATGAGTAGAGTACCATATAACTGATCCATAAAGTACACAAACCAAAACACCACTTCTTCACAAAGTGTGCTAATGCAACTTGGTTTTACGGGTGAAATGCAAAGAGAGTCACCGCTCAAGTTCTGGGAGATGTTCTGTTTTATAGAACCATGCCAGAAAGGAGCCAGAGCCCTGGAAGAAGGCAGATGGAAATAATCTACAAACTTCTGTGGATTTTGATTCTGAATTATAAAGATTACACTTTTCAGTTGATTTTAAAAAAAAAATTAACCAAACTGTAAAGTAAAGCCAAGCTGATTAGGGAGGCGGAGTGTTTTAAAAACTCATTTTATCTCACAACTGGTAGCAATTCACTGTTGTAGATAAGGCAGTACAAGGCATGGAAGATGTAATCTACGAGCTCAAAGTGACTGAAGAAAGACCTATCTACCCTTTTGACCCTAGAAAAATTTATTACATGGATGATGTTCTGATTCTAGTAAAAGTTCAAATGTCACCACTGAACTTCTATTTATCACACTAAAAATACATGAAATAAACTCAAATGTTATTTCAAAGTCAACCAAAACCACACAGAAAGCTGTTGACTACAGTTGTGTTCTATGTTTACATAACTATATTTACTAAACGAATCATATACATTTTCTCATTGTAGTATCTTCATCATTATATAAATTACCAATTTTTTCAAGATTTTGTACTTAACTAATGTTTATTTTGAGGAAGGAGAGGAAATATGACACATGGTTCCATCAGTATATTAACTTATGCAATTTAATTTCATTTTTTAAATGTCCTAGTGTAATCAATGCCTTAAGAAAAATATAAAAATAGTATTATTTAATCATAATTTTCCAAAATTCATAGTGGAAGAAGTTTTTACACAGCATTCAGAAGTATCATTAACAAATTTAATTAAATCAGTGCTTTGTAAAGGCAATGGTTTGATTTGTCAAAAGCAGGACCGGCTATAGCATTTAATTATTAAGGCTTGAGCAGACAAATTCAGGAAATAATCGATTAACAATTCAAACAACCCTTGTTACCTAATTGATCTTATTTTGCTACCAGAAGGCCAGCTCAGCCTTAATTGTCTGTCATCTGAACTATATAATTATTAACTTTTCCCCTATCTTTTCATTTCTTTCTCCTTCAGCCCATCTTCCAACTGCTGCTAATTAGTTATCTTTTTATGACACAAGTCTGATTATTATCTCTCACTCCTACAATGCTGTAGTTGAAACTCCCTTGGCATAGCAAATAAAGAAAGAAATCATTGCATAATTTCTGGCTTCATGGCTATCTTTCTGGCTCTAACTATCCAGTGCTCTTCTACACTAAACTTCTTGTCATCCACTAAACACACCATTCTTTCGTTGCCAGACTTTTCCACATAGTTCCCTCAGCCTGAGGTCTCTTTCTCGTAAGTTCTTTACTTAGCAGATTCCTACTCATCATTAAAAGCCAAATTCAGGGCGCCTGGGTGGCTCAGTTGCTTAAGGGTCTGACTCTTGGTCTCAGCACAGGTCATCATCTCATGGTTCATGAGATCAAGCCCCGCATCGGGCTCTGCGCTCAGTGGGAAGTTTGCTTGAAGAGTCTCTCCCTCTGCCCTTCCCCCACTCTCTCTCTCTCTCTCTCTCTCCCCCCAAAATAAATAAATAAATCTTAAAAAAAAAAAAAAAAGCCAAATTCAGATGTCACTGCTCTTGGGAAGGCTTCCATATTTTCCTAGGCAGAGAAATTAATTATCTCCTAATCTCCCATAGTATATCCTAAATCAAGTAGGTCATTGCTGTGTAATAAACCACCCTTTAGCAGCCCCAAACAATGACTTCTGTATTATGCTCACACTTTCTGTCAATCAGGAATTTGGACAGGGCACAGTGGAGGATGGCTTATCTTTGTGTCATGCCATCAGGTCATTAACTAGGAATACTGGAAAACCGGGCTGACATAATGGCTGGGAGCTCGAATTCTCTGAAAGCTCATTCAATCCTATCTGGTGTTTGGACTGCAAGCCCTCAAAGATCAGGACTGGCTACTGGAGAGTCTTCAGTGGTTTGGTTTCCCTATAGCATGTCAGCCTAGCATACTCAGACTTCTTATATAAAAGCTTAGGGGCTCTAAGCACAAGGTTGCCTTTTCTGACCTAGTCTCTGGAAATCAAATAGCATCTCCTTTCTTGCATTCTGCTGTTACAAGTGAGTCAAAAGCTCACCCAGACTGAAGGGGAGGAGACACAGAAACCACCTCTCAATAGGAGTATCAACCACAGCTTTTAATTCTGTACATCTTTGTCACTTATACTGTAAGCAACTGGAGAACACGAACTATGATTTAGAATAATTGTTTCATTCAGAATTTGGCGCAATTCCTAGAATAAAGAACTACGTGCACTGAAACTGACTAAAAAGTGTCCTGTCAAGGGCATTTGCCTTTTTTCTCTTAGAGTTGAGTGTGAAAAAAGCTACAGCTACTTTCATATATAATTTACACAGAATAAAAACCATTCCAGATGAGAATAGAAATAATATAGACTTTTTAGAAATCCCCTCACATAAAATAAATTGAAACCTTATTTATGGGCTCTACAAGGAAATTTTAATTTCTGACAACTACTGCTGTCTAGTAGCTAGCTCACTTTCCATTATGAAGTAACTTAATTTATTTTTTCCAAGTAGTTTTGGCTGTTTATAAATTTCTATGCTTACAAGTTCATAACTAATACCATTAGTTTAGTTATACTCCACTTTACTGGAATGTTTGGGAAGGAAAAGTTGTGGTTAAATTAATGATGTTTTCAATTCTCATGGCTAAAAGCTTCACTAGCAAATGCTGGCGATGTTCTAAGTAAACATATACGCAGAATTATATAACAACTCCTGGAAGACTCTCATTAGTGGAATTTTCTATTAACTTAAGTTTCACTGAGTTGTCATTGTTGCTATTATTATTATTATTTAAGCTTTAGAAATGTTAGTCCATCTAAACCTCTTTTATCTGGCTATTGAGAAATGACTAGGAAAAATAAGCAATCATACTTTCCTTAAAAATGCAACTAAAAGTCAAAGGTAAAACAAAATCTTCAGCTCTATATATCCTTTACTCTGAGAAGAAATGTGACCCCTGTTAGCAACAGGGAGTTATCACTATCAATCTTACCATCAGTGAGCAGTGAAGAAGGGGAATCAGATTTCAAATATCAGAAACCATAAAGAGAAATTAAAATGTTGAACCAAGAAATTCTAACACTTGTTTGGAATTAGGAAAGCTGTCATCCGTAAACTCACATGCAGTCCCCAAATAAAAGCATGAAAACTGAACAGGCTACAAACATGCATGAAAAACATTCAGCTAGATGCTACAGTCTGATCATAATTTCCCTTAAAATATATATAACATCCAAATTCCCCTCAAAATGTCATTGGGCTTCTCTGGATGGGTAAACAGAGAACATTTTAAATTAATTCATTTAAATTGCTGTCCACAGTGCATTCTTTTATTATTTCAGTAAAAACAGGCTCATCTGTCATACTATAAAAGAAAAAGGATGTTTGATATTTACTGTTTTATCAGTGAACAGTTTTCTGTAACTAAGAAATTTGGAAGTGACTAAAAGGAGCAATTAAAAATCCTGTTTGTAAGATTACAAGTTTCTAGAAGGCAGGAACCATGGTTGTCTATGTATAGTTTAACCCATACAGGATATTTGCAACTAAGGAAAAAGTTGTTTTCTTTAAAAAGTTTGTTTTTAACTTAAACATAAGACACAATTTTTAGAAATGTTATAAATAACAGATTTTCTCAGGTCATTCCACTAAACTACTTAGCCTATGATGAACAAACTATTAGAAAGTACTAATGATAAGAATAGTCAACACAATTATAAAAACCTGTTTTTCATACTTTTTTCACTTCAACCAATATTTTCTCCATGTAATGCACTGTGCTAGCCTCTGAGATGAAGTAAAACATAACTCCAAACTCTGAAAATTCTTTAAAAAAATTTAATTAAGTGTAACATGCTGTGATGAGGTACACAAAAATACCAATTTAGAAGATTAAAAAATATTTTAAGTTTCAAATCCAGATGTCAGGAACACATCTTTCCTTACAGAAGGCTTATTTGTATTTGCAGTTATATACATAAAAATTAATATGTTACACATAAAATGCTATTTGATGTTTACTACATGGTAATTTCCCAAAACTCTTAAAGCAATACTTGGCGGTTAATGGTTAAAAGTAATTCTTATTCAGAAGAGCCATAAATGTTTTCTTTCTTTAAGCAACTTTTTTCAAAAAGAAATGGAATTAATGCTGTATCAGAACACTGAATACTTAAGGGAGATGCTTACTTATATTCATCGAAATTTTATTAAAATAATGATAAACACTATTAGATACCTAGACAAACCCAACCCGAATATCCAACATTTAGGATGGGGGAGGGAGGTGGTTAAAAGGCTACTTCCACATCTGAATTGTCCCTTCCAGGTCCAAAATTTTGGTATTGTATTTTCAGGACAGAAGACCACAGTGCAACTCTTAGGTTTTATCCAAAGACATGAATCTAAAATTTCTCCTTACCTTATTTTGGGTGTTGAATCATAATCAAATAAATATTCCTTAAAGTGAAAGAGTTACTACTTAAAATAAACATTTGGTAAGAAGAAATTATGAATTTCCCAAATCACTTCTTAAGATGACTTGGTTTTCAAATTCAGAAAGTCTAATTCTTATATCAATCCCAGTGGATGCAAGCAACAACAACAAAATACTTACTTTTTGGTATATAAAGTAGTATATGCAAATTACAAACACTTCAAAAACTTCAGAGAAATAGAATAAAAATAAAAATTGTCCTCTTTCCATTTGCCTGTTGATATTTTAGATATCTTTTTTGGATTTATATATTATATATATATATGATATACATATACAGTCTTTTTATCACATTTCTCTTAATTTGCTGGGGATTTCCTTTCCTTGTGAATAATTATGGCCCTACATCATCATTTTCAATGGGCTCATAGTATATTCCATTATGGTGAGGTACCATAACTGAGTCTCCAATCATAGGCAAAAATTATAAGCAATTTAAATACCTATTGTAAATCACATTTCATTGAACATCCTTGAATGTACTCCTTCTAGGTAATGTTCTTCAGACAACAGTTCTATTTACTTCTAATTGAAAATGGTTTATTGTAACACTGTAGTTCCTGATAGTTCTTACTCTTAGGAATGCTAAAGGGAGAAGTAAAGCTTACAATCAAGAGAGTAGCATATATGCTTTTTAACTACCTGAAAATTAAATTATTTTTTAATGAAAGTTCCATTTTGAAATGATGTGATTTTTGCCATAGGCAAATTAAAGTACTACATAGAGATAAAAATGTTAATGGAAGCAACGACTACAGTAACTATCAATATAAACCTGGGAAATAAAATGATTAAAACCTTGAGAAGTGAAGAGAATATTCATTAAAATACTTGTATATTACCAAATAGAAAAAGATCAGACATTCCTTAGGTTTCTCCTTAAAGACTACCCCACCCCTTGCTTTCCAGTCATAAAAAGTTTTGATATTACACATCAGAGGTAGACTTCATACATATTATACACACTATTTTTGTTCATTTTTCTTGGGAAAATTGGATAAGGTCATATGACCTATTACAGGAATGTTTTGCGTCTGTTTGTTGAGGTGTGGGTCAAACTCTCTCTCTTATATATGAACTAAATGGTTATTATTAATTTGGAAATAAGGCAAAAAGAGATTTTTCATGGGATGCAGGAAGAGTCAGACCTGACAATATTTCTAAACTTAGCATGCAGAGGATAAGCAAAAGGATTAAAAGATAAAGATAACATCTGTATTGAAAAAGTGTCTTATTTCTTGTGATACTGGTATTTTAATCCAAGTATACATCATTATACTCTGATGTCACTCTGCCACACATGTAATTATAGAGAATAATTTAAGAGGTATAAAGATGACTTTATAAAAAAGAGGACCTTGGGGTGCCTGGGTGGCTCAGTCGTTAAGTGTCTGCCTTCGGCTCAGGTCATGATCCCAGGGTCCTGGGATCGAGCCCCGCATCGGGCTCCCTGCTCAGCGGGAAGCCTGCTTCTCCCTCTCCCGCTCTCCCTGCTTGTGTTCCTGCTCTCACTCTCTCTCTCTCTCTCTCTGTGAAATAAATAAATAAATAAAATCTTTAAAAAAAAAAAGAGGACCTTGACCTTTCTGGATGCAAATAAGAATTCTAACTAGAAGTTTCAAATCTTCACACTTAACCTGAGTCTGTCCTCCATGGCTTTTTCTTTTTAATTCAAATGCAAAATTCTGTTCAGAGTCTATTCAGAGTTGCTCATCTGTCACCGAAACTAACAGTTAACACTTATTAAATGTTCTCCTTACACCAGGTGCTGTGTTAAGCTCCTTGTTCATGCAATTGTCACAATAACCCTATGTCTTGTTACGGTCTCTATTTTCCAAATGAGAAACCAAAACCTTAGATATCTGATCCACTTGCCTAAGCTCTCACAATTTATAAATGGTTAAAGCAGGACTTGAACCCAGGTCTACTCCATGCTCTTAACCAACGCATCTTTCCCTTTTTCCCTTTTATTTTTATTTTTATTTATTTGAGACAGAGAGAATGAGAGACAGAGAGGGAGGGAGAAGGGTCAGAGGGAGAAGCAGACTCCCTGTCGAGCAGGGAGCCCGATGCGGGACTCGATCCAGGGACTCCAGGATCATGACCTGAGCCGAAGGCCGTTGCTTAACCAACTGAGCCACCCAGGCGCCCCTCCCTTTTTCCCTTTGCCTCAAATGTCTTCCTTCACTACTATGTACCCAAATTCTTCTACCTACCCTAGAAGGCTCAGCTAAAATGTTACATGCTTCATGAAACCTGCCTTGAATTCAGCCTCTTTAAAACCTCTTATCACATACCACTAGAGAATCATTCTAACAAAATAAACTAATTCTGGCTCAAAGCCAGACACGTAAGTTTTATGTGTTACCTGCCTAATTATAATGTGTGAAGCTGAAAGCAGGGCCATTTCCAGCAAATATTTCTTAAAGTACAAAAGGTGTTTATAGTCAGATTGCAAGTTCTATTTTCCCTTAAAGTCATTAATGTCACCATCTTGACTGACAAGTACTTAGCAAATATTTGAAAGTGACTTACGCTTTACTGGACATTGTCTGCATATTAAATTGCCATGGTCACTACCCTCTTTGAGCTTACAATCTAAAACAGATGTCCTGGTGTAAACAAACATAAAAAGAGATAAAGGTGCCGACATGCATCTGTTCAACAATTGACATACACTGCACGCATGAAATATTTATATTATGTTCCAGTTACAGTGCCACAGTACAAGGTGTGTGTGTGTGTATGTGTGTGTGTGTGTGTGTGTGTGTAGAAGATTGAAATGTTCATATTCAGGGTCAAGGTAAGGATTTTTTAAATGCAGGTTTTGTCTATGTAAAAAAGAAGGGAAGAGTTCACATCTGTGTAACTAGGACTTTATTAGGATACAGATGTCAATCACCACAGAATAACCACTGTACACATGTGAACCAGATGCTTCCATGTAAAATAACCCAGGGTGTTTCACAGATGAATCACTGAAAACGTAATTACACATCAGTCCTCGTTTATTAGTAGCAGGTCCGCTTATGTGGAAGCCATATGGTACCGTCCATCCGGAACTAGTGGAAAATACGAAAATGGGTACTGTGAGATCTTCAACAGACACTCTGCTGCTGCTTTGCTATCCTTGTGGCAAGGTAAGTGATGATGTATGTGTTCAGTCAAATGTCTTGGGATAGAGGTCCACCGCTGCCTCTTACTAATAAAGACTATGTCAATAAAGTTTACATTATACCCTTTCCTCTTCAAAGGATTTTACCCCAACAGAAAATAAAATGCTTAGTGACCACACAACTCCTCTATAGCTAATTAATGACTGTCAGGGTAAATATTCATTTATAATACCTTGAATGTGTGCCAAGCACTAAAGTATTACCAGTGTTTTCTTTTGCATATAGTTTAATGTTAATTCAATACGGATTCTTTGCAGATAAACAAAGCCCATGTAAAAGTCATCAGAAAGCATCTATGTTTTACAACATTGATTCTCTGAGCTCCAAGGGTCACCAGTCTGTGTTTCGTAAAGCTGTCTACCTATTTACATATTCGATTTGCTTGTTTTCTTAATGTGTCAGAGCACTGCCTGACAAATAGCAATGGAACTCTTTAGTTAAGAGCAAAGCCTTTAAGAGGAGTTTAATTTTCTGCTTCAGAGAGACTTTAAAACAAAGAAAATCAGCACACCAAAGTCTATTTCTATGGAACACTTTGGTTAGGAAACTACACCAGGAGGGCATAGCATGAAAGGCATCTAGAATAACTGTATCCAGCTATCCTTGTTGTACTTTAAGGCTGAGGTAGAAACAGGGTTTTGTTGTTGTTGTTTTTACGGAGGTAGAAACAGTTTTAAGTATTCTCAAGTAACTCAGGCTCTAGGAACCGTAACACTGAGCAGTATTTTAATGATGCAGCCTCAGGGTTTTCTTTTGTTTACTGTTTGACCACATGGACAAAAATGTCATGGCAGGGTGTTATGCTATTTCTCTTCAGCCTTAAAATGGTTTTTTTTTCAATAATTTAAACAAAGTTTTATGTAATATTTGATACATACAATATACATATTACATGTAAATTCATATGTTATAAAGCATAATAATAAATCAAACTCCTGCATTGCTACTACTTAAGAATACAAAATTACCAATATGGCTACTCCCAACATGCTCCATTCTCCAACCTTCTCTCCTTGCCTCCCCTGAGAGGCATAACCTATCCTATATTGTGTGTTAATCAATCCTTTGCCTTAAAAAGAGAAGTTTTATTACACGTATACATATTCCTAAATAACATCTTGTTTAAATGCTGCTTTATTTTTGAGCTTTTATGGAACCATACTATGGCTAGCCTTCTGTGACTTGCTTCTTTTATTCAACATTAAGTAACTAGGATTCATCCATTGCATTCATTTTCACTGCTGTATAATATTATGTTGTGTGATTTTATATACCTACGTACACATTAGATAGAATACAATATATATAATCCTCTCTCTATATATATATATCTATATATATCCATATATATATAGATATACATGTGTACATATATATAAAACACAAACAACACTGCCATAAGCTTTCTTATATAAAATTTTTAGAGCACGTATACTAGAATTTCTCTTTGGTAATATACCTAGGACTTGGGCTTGGGGTCATACTGTATGTGAATGTTTAACTTTTTTTTTTTTTAACAAAATAACACCAGAAATTGTTTCTCAAAGTGTTTCTAATTTCTACTCCCATTACCAGTGTTTAAAAGTTCCTGTTGATCATTATTAAACGGCTAAAGTGGGATTTGAACCCAGGCAGTCTTGCTCTAGAGTCAGGGCTATTAACGTCTGTAGTAGTTTCAAATATACATACACACACACACACACACACAACACATACACACACACAAACTAGATTTCAAAGATGTACTATGTTATGATTTACAGCACTAAATCATTTAATTTATGTAAAAAATCTACCATAGTACCTGGCACACAGTAAGTACTTTTAAATAATAGCTAAATTTTAATAATAACATAATTATTAATAGTGAAAGAGTTTATAAGGCAAATGGATAAACAAATGTGATATATCCATACCTGGAGTATTACTTATTAAAAGCAATGGAGGGCGCCTGGGTGGCTCAGATGGTTAAGCGTCTGCCTTCGGCTCAGGTCATGATCCCAGGGTCTGGGATCGAGTCCCACATCGGGCTCCCTGCTCCTTGGGAGCCTGCTTCTCCCTCTGCCTCTCTCTCTCTGTCTCTCATGAATAAATAAATAAAATCTTAAAAAAAAAAAAAAAAAAAAAAAGCAATGGAATACTGACACAGTTCTACATGGAAAAATCTCCAGGGCATTATGCTACACGAAAGAAGTTAAACTCAAAATGGCTACATAGTGTACAATTTTATATGACATCCTAGAAAAAGCAAAACTATTGGGACAGATCAGCAGTTGCGAGGTCTGGGTGTGGGAAGACAGGATTGACGAGGAACAGGCATGAAGAAACTATTCGGCATGATAGAAATATTTCCTAGCCTGATTGTACGTTTGCCAAAAAAAATTCACAGAACTATACACCTAAGAATCGTGAATTTTATTTTATGTTCACTGTATCTCAATGAGCAAAACAAATAAAAAACAGGAAGCAATCTTTCCCCTGAAAGACCATTTTCAGGCTATACTCATGATCTTTTGTCTTTGATTAACATACAGAATTATGCCATTAATTATTTCTAAAATCTACTGGTTTAAAAAGTACAGTGTATTATTAATTATGAAATATACATATATCCATGGAACAGCAATAAGAGTTCCTTACGAATCCTCTGGGAATGGAGGGAAGCAATTTAGGAAGAGGGCTTGCTAGTTTGAAACTATCAAGGGATACTTAACATCTTTCTTTAGATTTTCTATTTCTTTCTACACTCTTTAAGAGATAGATTACAACCTGCTTTCTGGCAAGAATATCTGCTATATGACCAGAAGAAATGTGACTGTACATTACTAAAAACTCACATTATGCAATGACAAAATTACACTTGTCAAAGCAAAACTTCAAGAAATAAACCATATTTAGTTCAAAATGAAGAGTGGAAAATGTGATGTTAGTAGAATATATAGATCCAAAATGGATTTTCTTTTCTTTTTTTTTTAAGGTTTTATTTATTTATTCATGAGAGACAGAGAGAGAGAGAGGCAGAGGGAGAAGCAGGCTCCCAAGGAGCAGGGAGCCCAATGCGGGACTCGATCCCAGGACCCTGGGATCATGACCTGAGCCGAAGGCAGACGCTCAACCATCTGAGCCACCCAGGCACCCCAAAATGGATTTTCTTATAAAGAATATGAAATGTGAAATGACTCAAACTTGGTTAGAAGAACTACTTAATTTTTTTTCTATTATCCTTAAGAAATTAGAGACAGATTCTATTATGAAGAATAATTAAATAAAATGAAATTTGGAGGAAAACTATCTATTAATAATAAGAGAATCGGGCTGAAAGCAGGTGAAGTCCCAATTCCTAAAAGTACAATATGCTCAGCTATGTGATAGCTTGGATTATGAGGCAGAAACATTTCCAGTCTCACTACAAAAGGGGAATGTTGATTTTGAAATTCGGTCATAGTATGGAGTAGAATAGGAAATGTCTATGCGCCAAAAAAGACTGTTCTGCTCTACCTTGTTCTAGGAAGCAACTTCATTAAATAATCACTTGCAGGGTTCCCAGTCTATCTGTGAAAGTAGCAAAAAATGAAAAGAGATCTCATTCTACATGACTGCCCAAGACTCAAATCGATCCTCTGAGTTCCCAGTGAGTCTATTTCCAAATGATTTTTAGTCTGCTTTTACAAGAGTGCGTTTTTGAATTTAGATGGTGACAATAGTTATATTATTGAGTCAGTCAAAATCCTTACTCACCTAAGGTGACTACCTAATGTCAAATAGGTGCCAAGCTTAGCAAAGTCTTATGGCTAATTACCAGAGCATATCAATTTCCTCCTAGAATAAGAACAACTCTATTTTCCTTCTTCCAGATGCACAGGAAAAAAAAAAAAAAAAAGCTGCAGAAATAGAAAAAAGCCAATCCCATCTTATGTACTTAAAAAAAGCAATGATGCAGGGGCGCCTGGGTGGCTCAGTTGTTAAGCGTCTGCCTTCGGCTCAGGTCATGATCCCAGGGTCCTGGGATCAAGCCCCACATCGGGCTCCCTGCTCAGCCAGGAGCCTGCTTCTCCCTCTTCCACTCCCCCTGCTTGTGTTCCCTCTCTAGCTGTCTCTCTCTCTGTGTCAAATAAATAAATCTTTAAAAAAAAAAAAAAAAAAAAAAGCAATGATGCAGACATTCAACATTCAACTGTTTCTCTTACATCTGTTAGGTTGAGGCAAGAAAAAGATCTGTTGAAATTCTAAATAAATTCACACAGTATCCCAAGTATAACTGTGACTTTTGTAAAATTCCCATTGGCATACTGGCTGATTAAACTGATAGTTATTTTTCAGCCTAGTTTCCCTATTATTGTCAGGGGTGACAAAAAGAAGTAATTCATTATCTAGAGACTGGCAGACCAAATAAATTTCGGAATGATTGAACTTCCCAGGCTTAGGCTGGCATGGATAGTGACAGCACAGGATTATATTTTTTGTTGACAAAGTAGCCAGTGGACACAGCTTATATATATATTAAAACAAAACAAAACAAAACCTTGGGGCACCTGGGTGGCTCAGTCAGTTAAGCAACTGACTCAGTTTCAGCTCAGGTCATGATTGTTGGGTTGTGGGATCGAACCCTGCATTGGGTTCCAACCTCAGTGCAAAGTCTACAAAAGTTTCTCTCACCCCGTCCCTCTGCCCCTCCCCGTGCTCACACTCGCTCTCAAATAAATAAATCTTAAAAACAAAACAAAAAAACACCCTTGAAAATTAATGGTAAGGTATACATCTCTGTATACAGATGACATTATCAATATTTGGATATCTGATTAGAAAACTAAGAGATACACATATTTTTAGGATACAGAAATCTTTTGTTTTACAGTAAAATGAAAAGAACAAATAGTTAAATATTTAAAAGAAATCTTTCTGGGGTACCTGGGTGGCTCAGTCGGTTAAGCGTCTGCCTTTGGATTAGGTCATGATCCCAGGGTCCTGAGATCAAGCCCTGCATCCGACTCCTTGCTCAGTGGGGAGACTGCTTCTCCCTCTCCCTCTGCCTGCCACTCCCCCTGCTTGTGCTCTCTCTGCCTGTCAAATAAATAACTAAAATCTTTAAAAATAAATAAATAAATATACCTTTCTGTAAGTGAATATTATATATGTATTGTTCCTATGGGTTACCATACTACTGTATCAATTATTTTTATAGGTATCCCAGTGATATATACTGGGGAAAAAAGAAACAATGCTTATAGGAATAATGAGACAGAGAACTGACTCAACTATGTGCCATCCATCATTTAAGCATAATTACTGTGCTCATGAATAAAATATTTTTTAAAGTTTTATCAACAGGAAAGTGCTCTTGGACCACTCATAAAAACAAACAAACAGAATATTGCCATCTGTCTAAATGAATTCGAATCTCCCTTTCAGTTCCACGTCTATTTGCATTAATAGCAAAGTTTTTTAGACTGGATTGGAGGCAATTATCCCAGAAAACCCTCTGCCAAAATAATACGTGAAGTGAGACCTCCCTGACTGGCTTTGTTTGCAAGCCTGTTTTTAACTGGAGCATAGACCTGGCTCAATGTACCATGTTTGGGCCAGAAGCCAGGAAGGTCTGGGAAGGGGCTGTGAGTTCCATGGCTCTCAGGTGAGCTGGAGATGCTGAGGAGGGGAGCAAGTGTTGGGCCTCCACAGGAAGCCTAATGAATATGGCTAAAACATCAATTAAAAATTTTTATTCCCTGCTGCTTTGGGAAATGCCGTATTTGGCCTCTTTCCTACAAAACTGAAAAGTTTGATAATGCCTAATGCTGTAAAGGGTGTGGGAATGAAATTCTCAGTATCTAGTGATGAGTTAATCTAGTCTCTTGGCTCTGGGAAAAGAACTAAAATCGATAGCTGCCTTTTTACTTCTACTTTTCTTGTCATCCCTGGATAATCGAATTGTCCTTTATATTATAATTTATTTGTCTTCCCCTCTTTGTTCTCATAGCCACATCACTGATACCTGAAACACGTCATAGTAAATCGCCATTTGGTTTGTAACATCTCTTCTTTACCATTTTTCCTCACGTATTTATAACAACTTTGAAAATAGGTATCAGAACTCATCCAAATTCTGTCCAGTCTGCAAAATTGCTAGGGGTCCCCAACACAGTATCAGATGCTTTGTTCAGCTAACCTCACTACATCTACTGTTTAATTTTGACAAGAGAACACAGAGAAATAACTTCTCTATGTTTTTCACTTGGCCAAAAACTTTTAGGCAAAGTTCTTACTAATCCAAATAAAATGGAAAAAGAGAAGAGAAATATTTTTATTAAAACTGTTGCCTTGGGGCGCCTGGGTGGCTCAGTCATTAAACGTCTGCCTTCGGCTCAGGTCATGATTCCAGGGTCCTGGGATCGAGTCCCACGTCAGGCTCCCTGCTCGGCGGGAAGCCTGCTTCTCCCTCTCCCACTCCCCCTGCTTGTGTTCCTGCTCTCGCTATCTCTCTCTCTGTCAAATAAATAAATAAAATCTTAAAAAAAAAAAAAAAAAACAACTGTTGCCTTGTTTTTATTATGATTTGAGGGGTTGGCAATTATTTGTCTAACTAGTATAAATTAACTCTCTCTCCCCAACTGATTAATCTATGGCACTGCTGAGATCTTCTAATCAAAACTTCCAGGTAATAACTTCTCTAAAACCCTCAGCTATTGGCAATGTTATGAAATTATAAATTATTCTTTACTTTTGTAACAGTAGAATATTTTTATTACTTGTAGTATAGATGATATTACTCTTTCCAAGAATGCTTCATAGCCTTACACTACTCTTTTCCTCGAAAACTTTTATTATTTAAAAAATTGAAATTTTGGGGGGCACCTGGGTGGCTCAGTCGTTAAGTGTCTGCCTTCGGCTCAGGTCATGATCCCAGGGTCCTGGGATCGAGCCCCGCATTGGGCTCCCTGCTCTGCGGGAAGCCTGCTTCTCCTTCTCCCACTCCCCCTGCTTGTGTTCCCTGTCTCGCTGTGTGTGTCTCTCTCTCTGTCAAATAAATAAATAAAATCTTAAAGAATAAATAAAATAAAAAATTGAAATTTTTTAATTGAAGTATAGCTGACATATATTAGGTTCAGCTGTACAACATAGTGATTTAACAATTACAAACACAATGCTCACTATTTTAAGTGTAGTAACCATCTGTCACCCAACAAAATTATTACAGAATTATTGACTATATTCCCTTAGGCTGTACTTTTTCATTGCTGTGACTTATTTATGCTTTGCAGTCTTCTTCGATAAACATAATGAATCAAAATTTTAAAAATCCATGAAAATTATCTTAGGGCTTAAGAGTTCCTGAAATAAAATATACATTTCAAAGTATAGTTTTGTATTATAAAACTCACCACACTTTTTTTGTTTCTGCATGTTTGCACTCTATTCTTTGTTTGAAAAACTCTTATTTTTTACTTCAAGCCTCAGTTCACACCTTCTAAGTAGCTTTAAAGAATCTGATCTGCCAGAGCTAATGCCCCAGCCCCGTACTCCCACTTCCTTTCCTGTAGACCTTTGCTAGGGTTTTCCCTGCAGCATCATTATTAGTTTTTGTGTTTGTCTCTTTCACTAAATGTTGAGTACCCCAGGATATTCACTCCCTGTGACTGCCGCAATGAATTACCACAAACGTGGCGATTAAAAACAACACACATTTATGTTCTCATAGTTCTGGAGTCTGAAGGTCTGAAATCAGTTTAACTGCGCCAAAATCAAGGGGCTGGCAGGGCTCGGCTCCCTCTCTATCCACTAAGGGAGAAATCTGTTCCTTGCCTCTTCCAGTTCCTGGTGACGACCATACTCCCTGGCTGGCAGTCATAACACTTCAGTTGCTGCCTCCATTATCACACTGTCTTCTCTCGCATCTGTGTCAAATCTCCCTACACCTACACCTTGTAAGGATACATATAAATGCATGTGGATCCACCTCAACACTCCCAAATAATCCCAGGACATTCTCAAGATGCTTAACTTGATCACATCTACCAAGTCTTTACCATATATGGTACCATTCACATATTCCAGAGATTAGGATGTGGACCTCTCAGGGGGCAATTATTAAGGCTACCACACTCAGTGAGGAAGAAGTATCTTATTCACGTTGAAACCTTCAGTCCTTGGTATATGACCTGGCACAGAACAGAAGCTATATAATTATTGATAAACAAATATATACATAATTTCACTGAGGTTATAATTGCATATAAATTCATAAAAAATTGTGAGTTTGTATACAGTGTTTATTAGAATTCAGTATTGAGAAAAACTGACCAGAGGCTTTAATAGGCTAATAGTAATGTTTTTAGTGGCCATATATATTGAATACATTTATTTTATAATTAGGTTCCCATTTAACACCTAACAATATTAAAAAATTACAAAGACATCAAATAAGAAAAAATTCTGCAGCCAGCACAATTTACAATTAAGTAACTGTTAAGTGTAAAAGCACAGAACATATAATAAGAAATAGCTTACCAGTACAAGCTTATTATTTTTCCAATTAAAAATATAACTCACGTATTTGCAATTACTATCTTTAAAAGGGTTGTTTTATTTAAAAATCACAGAATACTAGATAATGAAATCTTCACTAATTCACGGAAATCAATTGGATCTCTCAAAGACTAAATATAAATGCCTCTGGTGAATGTCTAGCTGTTTCCTTGGTCTTTGTGCCATTTTTGTGTGACTTAATCATGGGTCCTGAGGGACGGTATCACAACACATTACAACTTCTTTGCATCTTGATCATGAATGATAAATGGCTTGGTACAGGTCGTTCTTTGGGGAACACTATATCTCTGCAATTATATTATGTTCCTATCTGTATTCTACAGTTCCAATTAATTCTATGAAATAAGCCCTTCATACCTGTGCCTGTAAGGTAGACAGATCTAACTCATCTCATACTTTATTTTATATCAACTTATTTGTATGTTCGTTCTCCAAAGTGTACTTAAGATTGACACCAACGTGAAAAATAAAAGTTAACATATTTATTTACATTTGCTGTGGCTTAATAGAATATACAAAGCTACCAAGAAAATAATTTAAGTTTTTTTCATATTAATAACATAAATGTTTCCATGAAGGGGAGGAATCTAGAAGCTCTGAAAACACTTATTGTCAAAAAGGTTAGAGATTTCCTTGATGCATTCTGCTATGTCACTCCAAGATACCTGATGAAATTTGTGGCAAATTTTTGCAACTGTAAAAAATTGAAGTGAAAGTGATAAGGATTTATTGCAGTCATAACGCTCGAAACTATTATTTACTGAATACTGGAAAAACACTGTCTATTGAAAGCTGTTATCATGTACATCATTAAGATAACTACTTCTTTCCACTTTGGATACAGAGAATCTAAAATACTGTACATAACAATTTCAGTTACAATTAGAACTTTTTTGTGCAATCAAATGATTTTCTCTCACTAGGCTATGAATTACCAAAAACTGGGGTTCAAGAATAATTATCAAAGTAGAGGACTACATTAATTTTATCCAGTTATCAGAACAAGAGGTAGGATTTATTTATTTGACTGGTACAGTTCTTTTTTAAACTGGTATCTACCATGTGCTATAATTATGCTTTTTTCCCCTTTTTTAAAAGTTTTATTTTTTTAAGTAATCTCTACACCAAACATAGGGCTTGAACTCACAACCCTGAGATCAAGGGTCACATACCCCCCTGACTGAGCCAGGAAGGGACCCCTATGATTATGCTTTTTAAAGGAATATACATTTAAGTAACATTTACTAAAGGGAAGTCTACAGTTTTAGGGGATATTTGAGAATCAAAAGGGAAATATCTAGAGCATGGATGTGATTAAACAATAAATAATATTAAAGGGGAATAAGATTTTGTTTAAGACAATATTCTTGTCTGGACATAAGATATCTAGCAATTCTCTACTCAAAAAGGTATTTGTAACAAATAACACAAAAATTGCTATCTTTATGAAACATATCTCAGTAAAAAAAAGAGAGAAAATAAATCGGTATATAATATTTTAGACAGTAAAGTGTTACATGAAGAAAAATCTGAAAAGGAAGTAGAATGGGAGTAGGATGGGTTTACAATATTAAACAGTGTGATCAAAGACCGTCTTACCCAGAAATCAAAATGTGAGCTAAGGTGTGGAAGAAGGGAGCAAGCTTAAACCTAAAGGAAGAGCATTCTAGGCAGAGGAATGCTCGTGCAGAAGCAGGACTACTACTCATGTGTTTGCAGAATATGCAGGAGTCTGGTGTGGCCGGAGCAGAGTGAGCACAGAGAGAAAAGCAGATGAGCTCAGAAAGGTAGATGGGCAGACAGGTGAAAAGTACAGCATAAAAGTCCTGCAGGATTAGACTGGCTGCATGTATCACAGGAAAGCTGCACAAGGAGATACAGTGGAGCCATTACCAAGAATGGGTTAGATCTCAATGTGTTGGCATTAAAAGGACTCAATGGACGGGTTAAGTACCATACCCACGCCAAGATTCCATTTTGTACATGAGAAAGGCTTTCCAAAAGGACACGTAAGAACCAGTTAATAGCAGTAACCTTTAGAGGTGAAGTGGAGTATGAGAGGTTTTTACTTTTTATTTTATACTTTACTGTACTGCCTTGTTAAACCATCTCCATATAGTAATTGTACTTTAAAAGGACAAGAGAGAGAACTGCATGTATATCTGCAGCATGGTCTCTTTTCGGTCAAACCTCATCAGCAGTTGCCAAAAGTGTTGCCCTTTGCCCTTCGGATGCCATTGCAGCCTCGGGAAATAAACGTTGCAAGTGTTGTTTCCTAACTTCCTTTCTCATAGCTTATCCCAATGATCTTTCTAAGTCATAACAACTTTACTAAGAAAAATTAGTTCCTCAGTTTGAGCCTCCTGGCTACTTAGCAACTACATCAGCCTTTCCCTCCTGAAACTTCTCCACACGGACTCGTGTACCAACCACCCAGAATCACTCATTCGACTATAATCCCTCCTGCCGCCACCTGCACAAAAGCTTCGTCTTCCATCATCCAGAAATGCCTTTTCTACTCTGCTCAGAGAAACAGTCTCTGCTTTCCAAACTCTCCTCCCAAATGAAGACTCTGAATTCATTTCCAACTTATTTTTATCACTCAGAACTTCTGAACATACTTTATCCTATATTAACCATATGTAGGTAGCAGTTCCATTTTGCATTAAGCACATATTCTCTGTAAGAGCAAGGGCCTAGTTTTTCCTTTCTTTAGCATTATCCCCTCTTGACCTTATATGATGCTCCCAAAACAACAGGTGTTCTATCCAAGTTGTTGCATTAACTGACTTTATTTTATTAATTCATACTGCTTGGAAAGTAATTCTATAAAAACACAGGGAATGATGGAGCCTAGAATGGTCTATAAATAACCTCAAACCCTTTGTGGTAAATTCTGTAGATTTTTCTGCTCATCTTTCTGGGTTAAATTTTTACTACTGCAAAAACTGGAGAGCTAAAACCTCTTATTTCCCAGTCTGTTCTGTGAAACTGTTGAGGTATCTGGAAAGTGAAAATGCAGCAAAGGATATCTTCTTGACTCATTGTACTGTTTTCCTCTCCTTCTCCGACAGCAAAGTCTTACTGGAGTCTAACAGGCTTTTCTGGAGCAGAGTCCTGTGCCCATTTTTCAGCTTTCTGTGTGTCAAGAGGCAGTTGTCCCAGTAGAGGTGATGACCAGAAGACATATTCCTATGGCCATTCATCAATTTTGAGGCTGTCATGCAGAAGAGTTTCCTAGCAACTGTACTAGAGTTATGGTAGTAGCTTCTTGTGTTCTGATAGCCCCCTAAGGTTAATCATTCTTAGAAGCCCACTATAGCCCAGGCAAGGCTTTCCAATGACTTTATGAGCACCTAATGCCTTACGTGTATTAATCTTCTGTGGCTAATTACAACAAACTTGGTGCCTTACACAACAGAAATTTATCCTCTTACATTTCTGGAGACCACAAGTCTGAAATGAGTCTTAAGGGGCTCAAGACAAGGTGATCGCAGGGCTATTTTCCCTCCAGAACGTCTAGAATATATCTATTCCCTTGCTTTTTTCAGTGTCTATAGTTACTTTTCTTTCAGTCCTTGACTCGTGCCCCCTTCCTGTATGGTCAAAGTCAACAGCTTAGCATCTTCTCTCTCTGTTTTATCACATAGCCTCTTCCTCCTTCTAATAAGAACACTTGCAACTGCATACAGGGCTCATCTAGGTAATCCAGGATAATTTCTGCATCTCAATATCCTTAATTTAATCAGAGCTATAAAATCTATTTGCCATAAGTGGCAACATTCAGAGGATCCAAAGACTAGGACCTAGATATATCTTTAGGAACTGTTTTTCAGCCTACTACACGACGCCTTCCTCTTTCACCTGTCACCATATGGGGGTAATATAGTCACAGGTTCCAGGCAGTAGGAAGTTGACATCTTTGGAGGGGAGCACAGGAGGAGGCATTACTCTGCCGGCCACAAAAAAGGTACATAGAATAAATGTGAAAATGTGACAACAAATAATGAAACTTTTAGCGCTGCTAGGAGGAGTTTTTCTTTATCGCCTTCCCCACATCTAGCCTGTCCTTCCTATTTAGCTCTTCTTGCTGCTCTCCTAAGCCTCCTGCTTAGAGCCAATCAAATCTCAACTAGTGACCAATCTGCCTCCCTGTCTTTGCTTATCTTGCTCATGTAGGTAGAATGGCTTCCTCCTTCCTCTCCACACAGCTGTAATCCTCACTCATTACTGCAGCCACCAACAAAAATCCTTCCCACTTCTTAAAATCTTCCCCCATCACTTCAGGGAAATCCTGTAGTGCTGCCTTTACCACTATAATATTTATGACGATGTGCAGTTTTCTTCACATATGACCACATCTTTATCCCTGTCAGAAATGTAAGCTCCCAGAGGTCAGAAACTCTATTCTTCATTCACAGCTAATTACTTGCCATTCCTGATATACCATAAAGAAAATTCATACTACTAAGCTCAAGGAATTGGCATATGACATAGTTTAAGTTTGACATATTTGACCTGATACATTTATATATTAGAATGTGTCTCCTATCTCCAGAATATGACTAAACTTCTTATAACACAAAAAGTTAGTTTTGAAATTTTTATTAATTGCTGTGTTTTCACTTTGTACTTTAATCAGTCATTGATTGCAGAGAAATGACAATAGATGGTATATAAAAAAGTTCCTATTAGTTTGAAACATTTCATTAAAAAAAAAACAACTAGGAATGCACTTACTGCTATTTTAAGTTATGGAGATACATATTTAATAAGACTCTTCTCCTATTAGGTAAAGAATGTCCCAAATATTACAAGTACTTACATTTTCTTAGAACATAAAGGTAAATATTCTCAAAGAGAGCTTTTGAATTAAGGACAAAAAATACATTTAAAAGTGTGGAGGACTGGGACACCTGGGTGGCTCAGCTGGTTAAGAGTCTGCCTTCGGCTCAGGTCATGATCCCAGGGTCCTGGGATCGAGCCCCGCATCGGGCTCTCTGCTCAGCGGGGAGCCTGCTTCTCCCTCTCCCTCTGCTGCTCCCCAGCTTGTGCTCTGTAGCTCTCTCTCTCTGACAAATAAATAAAATCTTTTTTTTTTTTAAAGATTTTATTTATTTATTTGACAGAGAGAGACACAGCGAGAGAGGGGACCCTGGGATCATGACCTGAGCCGAAGGCAGATGCTTAACAACTGAGCCACCCAGGTGCTCCTAAAATCAATAAAATCTTCAAAAAAAAAAAAAGTGTGGAGGACTTTTAGCATTGACCTTTCTAAGGAAACCAGGGAACTACTTTGCCTATATCTATGTATTAAACAAGATTTTTATATTCTCCAAAGTAGAAATGGTTAAAAGTAGGCCAATTTCTACATGGTATTAGCTTAGTCCCACATACATATTTTTCATTCAAATATCTCACACCCTATGCCTATGCTACTATCCATTCATCTACCCATGATGTTTATGTCTATTATATTTAAAAAAATGGACTGCTACAATGAGTTAATGCTTTCTCAGTAATACAACTACACAAGACTTTCTCACTGGACCCAAATTCATTTTACTGGTGAAACTCCTTCTTTAAATGAAATCTTGTAGGTATCATCTAACAAACAAAAATAGTAAAATGTTGAACTGCTGCGAGAATGAGGGAGAAGAGGTGGGAGGAAGATCCTCTTATTTACCACCAGCTCCCTTGGTCCTCCAAAGTATATTTGACAAATTTTTCAGGCTTCATGAAATAGAGTTGGAAAAAGGGGAACACACAATACACTTTAGTAAGACACAGAGTATACCACGTGCTTCATAAAGACCTCCTTCATAAAAGTTAAAATATAGGGTTCAATTATTCAGTATTAACTCTAAGTTATCTGATCTAGAATTTTCTATCTGGAATTTCTTATCGTTCTAGACAGCTAATCTTATACAGTGCGTCATATAGTAGGAAGTTGTATACATAACCACAAAATGCCTCCTGGCTTTCACCCTACTTTTGATGCACTCTCTCTTCAACCTTCCCACAATGTCCTACACTACAACTAAAAAGAACTGCTTTCTGCTCCTTACACACAGTTTGTGTTTTCCTATTTCTGGACTTCTGAATCTGTCATGCTCTGTTAGGATTCTGCCTTGCCTCCACCATTCATAAATCCAGCCCTTTACCATTTTGGTATAAAGCTTCCTGGTAGTCATGACTGAATATACCCTCCACCCCGGTGCATGACACTCTGCTTAGGATTCTCTTAAAACAACTGAAAACACTCCCTTTATAGTTTTCCTGACACATATATCCTATTTTGCCTTACAAGTACAGATTTGGGGCATTTGTTCATCACTCAGCTAAATTCTTCGGATGTATTCAGGGCCTACATTAGAGAAAGCTGGTAGCCCCTGAGTGTTGAATATATTGTAAAATCTTTTAAAATTGCTGTGGAAGGGCCACAGGTAGAAGAAATAGCATCTATTCTCTACAACTCCTCACCTGCCCCCAAGCCCCAAACAGCTGGCAGAAACAATGTATAACTACTTTTTAGAATAAATCAGTACACATTCCTCTTTTCAATATTTGGCCAGAGCGAGGCTGGAACACATACCAGGCAAGAAGGAACGACGGTAAGCGTGCCCCCCTCCGTCTGGCACAGTAAAAGCCTGGAATCCCAAATACAAGCAATTCTGACTACTTACTCCCACAAAAATATGATCTGACCAAAGAGTGAAACATTGAAATATTTTAGAGACTTAAAATTTCCCTCTTCCTTCCCCCTCCCCCTGCCTTTTTTGGTATATTCTGTTCTCTGTTCTGTATTTTGTGCCTCGCGAAGGAAGAAAAGAAGCCACAAAGATGAGTCAGGGTTTCCAGCCTCTAATAGAGACACTGCCCCAGCTGAAGCACTTCAGTGATGCAGACTGCTGTTGCCTAATCAGTCCTTTGACAGAGTTGGGAGGGATATGGCCACTGTGGCTTTGTTCCCATCGTCCACAGTCCATCATGCCATGTACTGCTTACTTAATTTGAAAATCCTGAACTATGGAAAGTATCAAATGACAATGGCTGGGAACTATATTAAACCATTTCTATGATACTGACACTCCCTGTTGATTATATAATTATTCTTGTTAACACAAAGTCTTAATCATTTGGCCCTTGAAAAGTCAATCTTAAGAGTCCATAATCTTAAGAGATTTCCCTGATTACTTGAAAGGTTTTTTATTAAGTTTGTCCCTGCTTTAAAACATAACTATCAAGTCTAACATGGGAATTCAATAATGATCTGTGATTTCATGTACTGAAATGTTTTCCTTTCCATATCTAAAATGAGATGAACATAGAGTTGACTAATTAATCTTGAATAAATTTTAATGTGATGACAAATTCTATGGTTTTTAATAACTACTCATTTTCCTGCTTAATCCTCATGAATATTTATACATACATACATACATATATATATATATATATATATATATATATATACACACACACACACACATATATATATATCTCCACCCATATAGGTATCATGACAGCACTTGATGAGGTCCACATGGTTTCTGCATTCGAGGAATCTGCAATCTTCGGGAGAAAATGCACTGGAATGTTTAGGGATAAAATCGGTATGAATTGGTAAAATTGGTTTTGATTCAGTTTCTCGGTAGTTGAGCACTCATGAAAACGATGCCACTTGAAAAATTCCGCAAAATACAATCTTCCATTTTCCTGACTTAATTAACAGAGGCTGCAGATCAAAATTTAACATCTCCTTTGGGTGATCATTCTGAGAATCAGTTCTCGTTGTGCTATGATTCTGAAGAGATTGTGAAATTCCTTAGACATTGTTATTTAAAAAAATACTTAATATCATCTTTCTCTCTTTTAATTAATTCTGCTTGAATTTCTTATTATTGAGGCTTTGTATAATTAAGCTGCAGCTACAGTCAGGGATCATAATATTCACAGAAGGTACCAAAGAGATGGGTCAGGAGACTGGAGCTGACGGTGCCCTGAGTAACCTAGGAAATGCCTCTTGGCTGCTGTGTCCATCCTCTGTTTTATAAAGTGGCATCAACAATAAATCCATACTACATACTTTCCAAGACTATTGTACAGGTAAAACAATGATAACGATGATACTGGTAATGACAATATAAATATGTGGAAAAGAAAGAAGTAACAGTAGGTTATTATTTGATTTTTGTAGATCAGAATAAAATGCTATAGTAGAGGCTCCTCTAGCCAAGTATTCTACAATTTTATTTGGACAGACATTTCCCAATGAAATAGCTGAGAAAGTTGCTTTTTGTACTGAAGCTAAATTATGATGAATCTCTCATTGTAAAACATATTGTTTAATGAACCCTTACTTACTTTGATGTTCTTTGGCAAATTTGGGTTAATTTCTCCACAATAACCAACTTTTAAAAACATATTATTTATATTAAGCCCCAAACTATAATCAATCAGCATACTACATTATTCATTCTATTAAATTATAGACATGCATGTCTTCTGAGTATAATTTTCTGATTTCTTACTATGTCCTTATCTAAGAACACCTTGTATTGGTTATTTTCTAAAATATTCTTATACTGATAGTTTTACATTAAACAATTTATCAACTCATATTCGAGGATAGGTTATATGTGTATGATTTTAGTTAGCAACAATGTTTTATCACTTACCCAAGAACACTAATAAGCAGCCTGTAAAATTAATTTATTTTAGAACTGAAGACTAACTATCTGAGTAAATAATGTACTTATAAGGTATTGCTACTGGTTATTAACTATAATGAATGTACCACACTAACAGAAGATGTGAATAATAGAGAAAGGGTGATATATATGGAAACACTATTATCTTTTCAAGTTTTTTGTAAATCTAAAACTATTCTAAAAAATGAAGCCTATCATAAAAAAAGTTAATTTGGGAGCTGCAAATGGAACATTAAATAACATAAAAAGGCACATTAAGAAATCCAACTTCTAGACTCAGTTTTAGGGAGTTGGTACCAGGAGGCCTTGGTCAACTCACTGTAATAGTTTTCTTGGTTGCAAAATGATCATTAAGGTTTCCTTCCCCCCCCCCCCCATCACTACAAAATCTTCCTAAAATATGACAGAGGTAAAATTAGTTTGTTTCTATGCTTATTTGCTTTTAATTCAGAAATTCATCTTCTGTTCAGTAACTCAACTTAAGAAATATTTTTAGGTAGCTATCTCATAACAACCAATTTCAGAGTGTCTTTAAAAAGAAACTTAAAAGCTTTTGTTTTCTGAAGCAAATGAAACATTATTCCCAGAGTCTTACCAAATATCATTTATTCACAATTAGTTTATGTGAAAATTTTATAGAAGCAAAGCAAAGGTAAATTTCCTCTAGAGATTATTTAAATGACTACCTATTTGGGAGGCCACTCAACTCTTGATTATCTGGTAGAAGATAACTAAAGTTATAATTAACCATAGAGAGTGTATTTGTGAAGAAATTAAAATTACTATAAATCAATAAAACATCTAGATACCAAAAGATATTTTATAGTAACTAAGAGACGGTACAGAGCCCTCCAAGATATACTCACAGATGAGGCCCTCCCCGTTCCTCAGCCCATACAGCAGTGCTGTGGTATATTCTAATATTAAAGTGCAAGGACTTCGGTTGAACCTAGGTAAGGGTAAGCAATGGAAGAGAAAGGAGACATGTGTCTGCTCAATTCAGGTCTCATGAATACAAGGGATCTTTGCTAAGAAGTTGTTTAACAGCCCATTATTTTTCAACAGACAATTTATGTGGCCTTAAATCAAAGTACTTGTATTACTTTTACACTTTTGGATAATATCTGTGGACTGTGTTCTGAAATACTGGTTTACTAATAATTTTATTTTGTGTCATATTCTTACTAGTTTTGTAGTTTTGTTTTACCCACAATTCTGGGTAATCTGAGGTTTCCTTTCAATCTATTCATCACTCCAATTATGCCAGTTAATCAAGGGTTGACTGTAGTTGAGTTCAAAGCAATTAGTTTTACTATATTCTCAAATTGTTTCCTTATTTGCCATGCGTCATCTGCAAATATTATCAAAGTTTTCCCTAATTCTATTTGTAGCCATTTTTTTGAACTTGAAATTGTACTCATTTGAATCATTACCTCAAATCCTTCATTCTCAAACAGTTTACTCCACATAATATTAACTAAATATAAGTAGGCTATGTGGTGTTCTTTGTCTCTCTAATTGAATTTTCTATTGTGTTATTTGTAGGTTTTTTGTTAGATTATACTTGAGTTTCACAAGTTACTGCAATATACAATTAAGAATATTTTACTGGCCCATTTTTAAAAGCTTGCCATAAAAGCAATTTCTCACTTTTATAGTTAAGAAGTATTATAAATTATTTCTGGTACTTATTTTCCTTATACTTTATTATTATATTACTACAATTATAATTAAAGCTTTCTCATAGTAAAAACACTCTGTCACCAACCAACATTTATGTGACATTTCCTATACTATATAATAATTGTTCTTATAAATGCAGGCTTTAATTTTATCCTGAGTGAGATATATTTGAAAACTTTCTCTATGCATAAGTAAATAATCCTTCATTTTTCCTTTACTGATAGGGCAGCAATACAGTATATAGAATGGACTTTAGATTGTTACTACCTAAGCTTGATTCTTTTTTATACTAATTATTATCTGTCACTCTTTGTGGCTCAGTCCTCTCATTATAAAATGGGGATAAAAATACTGGCTATCTCATAGAATTAGTGGAAGGATTAACTGATATAATGCATACAGAGCCCTTTGAAAAACTGCTCTAAGTCCTTAATAGTATTAGTGATTATTATTTTTATTGGTGGTGTTATTTTTCATCATCCCAAGAACACTTATAACTATTTCTCCTTGAATTAGATATTCCATAATTTGTTTTCTATTAAACATGAAACTACAATAAGGATGCTAAAGCACATAACTTTTTCCTCCCTCAAAAATAGGCAATTTAAGAGCCTATCTGTAAGGCAAATGTCTCTGTGACCTATAAGAAAAAGAAACTGAGCTATGATATCTTTCATTTGCATATATATATTCCATAAGTCTATTTTTAGAGCAATCTATGATCTTACTAATACTATCTAAAGTTTAATAATCTTCATTGTTAGGTATCTCTTCTTCACAGCCCATCTCCAAAAGTAAAAATACGTTACCTGCTATTAACTGATACTTAACAACACTTACATACTGGTGTATTCACTAAACAATCTTAGAAAACTCAAATGTTTCTAAGCATAGAGTTTCGATGAAAATCATTTCACAAATGCAAACGGAGCAAATACCAAACAAAACTCTCTATTTTCTTTGTAATTTTCATTTAGATGGAAGTTAGCAAATATAAAAGTACATGTAGCTTAAATGTGAATAAGTGAAGTTAAAATTAATCTGCATGATACTTCCTTATAGCACAAGAATTCTACTGGGAAGAGATTCCTCCATAACTTAGTTTTGTTTTTTATTTTATCATAGACTCAAAGCCTGTAAGTGGTATGAAGCACAACTTAAATTTAAATTTAGGAGGAAAAACAACTGGTCAGTATAAATGATAGTAATAAGAACAGCTATTGCGGAGAATGCCACAGTGGCATATCTGTGCCCAAAGAGTTATTTCTCATAATACCAGTTTAGTTTTCATTTGCATGTCCTATACAAGAATATCATAATTAAGGTGAAAGCAAATGAGTTTCATTCAAAGCAAAAGGGTGTGCTGAAATAAATTAAAGTGTCAAAAGAAGATGAATAGAACTGGCAAAAGGGAGACGTGACTCCAAGGGATTTTATATATTATCTCTGTCAATCATTTTGGAAATCTTCCAACATTATATCAAATAAAGTCAAACTCAAGAGAGATTTGAATTCATGTAGTTTATACTTTGCCATAAAGCATTGCTAAATAAATACTTAAGCTATCTGGAAAGCAGAGCAGAGGAGGAAAAAAAGATCAAGGTCATCCTTATTTGCTACTTCTCCCTTTTCTCCCACTGGAAAGCATCAAACTCTACCTTAAATTTCACAACACATCATCCCTTGCATCTTTCATCCGGATTTACAACAGCCGCCTAACTGATCTTCCAGAGCTCCACTTTTGCCCACTTTCAATCAATCTACCACAGAGCAGGAAAAGTGATCCTCTCACACTGTAAATCAAGTAACAAAATTCACTGTTTAAAACCCTGCAAAAGCTTCCCAGAGTATATAGAATAAAATCCAAGTTCCCTCACTTTGGCCTCCAGGATCTGCATGATCTGGCTTCTGCCTACAACCCCAAGCTATACTCACCCCCACACAACGACATGTATGCACACGTGTATGCAAGTATATGCATGTGTTCCCTCCTGGGTATGTTACTACCTAGCCATGCTAAGTTTCTTCCCACCTTAAAGGCTGCATAAGTCATTCTTTCTTCATGGAACGAACACCTCACTTCTAAAAGTCTAGCTCCTTCTGTCTACATGCATCTTAAATATTACCGACCTTGAGTCCTTTCTGACTACCTATGTCAACTATCCATTTGTTTTCTTTTTAGCATATATCACTGTGTACAATTAATTTTTATATTTGACAGCTTTTTATAAAGTTACTAAACTAACATGTAAACTCCACGATGACAGAGAGGTATGTATCTTTTCTGATGGCATCTTTTTTTTTTAATTTTATTTATTTATTTGACAGAGAGAGATTGAGAGAGAGCACAAGCAGGGGGAGCAGCAGGCAGAGGGAGAAGCAGACTCCTCGCTGAGCAGGGAACCCGATGCGGGGCTCGATCCGAGGACCCTGAGATCATGACCTGAGCCGAAGGCAGACGCTTAACCGACTGAGCCACCCAGGCATCCCCTGATGGCATCTTTTTAACGTACAACTTTTTATGACAAATACAAGGTAGATTATTCTACGTGCACATCATTTTTTTCCCACTTTGAAACAAGAGGACAACATTTTAGAAAATATGTCCCATACTACTGCATGACATTTGATGCAAGAGTGGTTCTATTGCCAAACAATTCTTTGCAAGTGCTACCCACTATATGTGCCTCTTAAGGGTCCATGATGCACATTAGGATATGAAAAGCTTTGAAAAGTAAATAAATCCTTTTATTCAATCCACTGATTCCTGTATTTGTAGATTCTACAAACTCCTTCTTCATTTCCTTATTTAGCATTTATTAATCTCCTGAGGTACTAGTGTTCAACATAAGAAACTCTGAGAACTAATGCTATAGATTTCCACAGAAGAACTAATTGTTGACTTTTCTATTTACCTGCCTAAATGGATTCAAGGATTTCATCAAAGCACCAAGTCATGCTCCCATAAAACCTCTTGTTTTATAAAAACATCTTTAAAATTGTTCTAAGAAAAAGTCTTAAGAATGTCTAAAATGGTCAAAAAATGCCAGTGCTGGGAGATAAGCATTATCACTAAAGCTAAGTAAATTTACATAAACTAGTAATAAGTCACTAATTTATGCATGCCTAAAATTCAGGCCTCAACCCAGGTTTTGTATTTTGTGTGTTTACTTTTTGATACATGGTCCTTCAACTCTAACTACGCTAGTATTGTTATTATTACTTATTTATTTTTGCTTGTGATCTAATAATAAAGCAACCTGAAGTCTTCTCAATCAATCCCTACAAAGCTATCTAGGTAGAATTTGCTGCTAATGCTTTTTCTAGGCTACATATATCCTCTGAAGGGATTAAAGTATTACTTGGATGTACATGGCTCCTAAAAACACTTTTGTTTAGGCATTTCACCAGAAGTTTCACTGATAGTTATGAACACCTGGGGTACAAGACTTTTTAACAGTCTGATATAGTGAAGATAAATTTCCATTGGTAAAGTTACTTTATTACTCCATCTTCGAACCATTTTATAACTTTACATTTTTGTTCAAAACACCAAAAATTTAAACCTTGAAATCCAACAATACTGGATCTTTGTTTCTGTTCCTGTTACCTTTTTATTATATCTCTTTGGCACAAAATCCTACTTGGGCAGAAAAAGGTTTCTAAGTGCTCCCTATGTACTTTAACACTTGTAGATACACACACCATTGGTTAGAGCACAAGTGTGTTTGTTTGCCTACCAACAGATGGTATTATTAATGGTTAGTCACGCTCACTTTTTTGGTCATATTTTATTCTTTAGTCCACAGAGCATTTAAAGTATTGCTTATACCTATTTATGATGAAAAGAGAAAAAGTTATATATCTTTCAACATTTGGGAAAAAGATTTAAAGAGTTAGATAATAATGGTATTAATATCCACAGTTTTTTAAATTAAACCAACATTTTAAAATACCCATATATTGGTTGTTTTATAGTATTAATTTAAAAGAATCTTTTGCAACCTACTCTGCTCAAAATCAGAACTGCTTCTATCCTTATAAATTTTTGTATACTCTAACCTTTTTCTTAGGTAATCTGAGGTAAAAAAAAAACCATTCATTCACTTATTTATTAGTTTAGCAAATAGCTCATGCATACCTAATAACGTCCAAGTATCTTGCTAAGTGCCATGGCATACAGAAGATGCAGGTGTCCTATTTCAGCACTCAAGCAGCACACAAACTGAGAATGGAGGTAAGGCATATACATAAATACCAGGCAAAAATGGGTCAAATATTAGATGATGTGCTTAACAGCCTATAAGTTCAAAGAGGAAAGAAAGATTGTTCTCATGATTTCTAGAAGTGATTTTAGAAGGATAGGACTATGAAAGAAGAAGGGAATAAGAATCCGCAAGCAGAGAGATAGTTTAGGGAAGAAAAAAAAAAGGAAAGAAAGGATTCCTGTGCATTCAGTTCACTGGAATGTTAACTAGCCTATAAGAAAGAGAATAAAAGTACTGTTGTATTCAACTTACAGAACTATAACTTAATTTTACCTACAAAAAGAACTTAAATCATTTCATTAATTTTGAAAATATGGTACTATTCAAAATGTCATTTATACGAAATAATGTCATTTCATTACCAAACGCAAACAGTGGGAAAGTGAAATGCATATTTAAAGATTTGCTTCAAATTAGATTTTGGAGCTTAAGTTTTTCGGTAATGAATACCATGAAACACTCCAAATTCTTCAGTAGAAAAACATTCAATCTCAATTATTCTGGGGGATACTTACTAGAAATAGTAATAATTGTAATCAGAAACTGCTCTGGGCAAGTGTTTTTCAAAATCCCATGAGACACTCCAATAAAGGTGTTCTAAATTCAGACACATTTGGGAATGTTGGTTCAATAAAGCTAACATGCAAATGTGTACTATGAATCTCAAGAAAGGGTTATAGCCTGCAAAGTTTCTTAAAAGCATATGACTAGAACTTGTTATTTGCCAGACACCTTACCATTTCAAGGAACAACTCTGAGATGCTGTTCTAAGGAGAAATTAGGGAATTCATTTTTTTGTACAAAATTGATAGTACTGCTTTGCCTTTCTTTATATCTTACAAAATCTCGTCAAGTCCTGCACCTTGCCCTACACCCCACTACACACAACATATATATATATATATATATAAATACACAATTTTATATATGTATATATCTTTTATCTTTCGATCGATCAAAATTTACCCTTCCTGGATCCTGTCTCATGATTTGGCAGATAAAGTCGGTAAGTAATCAATCTGGTGTATACAAATTTTAAAAGAATAGGTCTGGGGATGCCTGGGTGACTCATTCAGTTAAGCATCGCCTTCAGCTCAGGTCATGATCCCTGGGTCCTGGGATCAAGTCCCTCATTGAGCTCCTTGCTCAGCGGGAGCCTGCATCTCCCTCTACCAGCCTCTCTCTGACAAATAATAAATAAATAGAATCTTTAAAAAAAAAAAAAGAATAGGTCTGGCTGTAGCTCTAAGATATAAATCACAAACAGGAAAGTGGGACAAGACTAGCTATAGTCTGAGGGAAGGTGGTCTATTCTGCTGGCCCAAGAACTCTACCCCAGTGTCTATCCATCTGGCTTAAATATAAATCCAGTAACAAGTATTTATCCAAGGAAAGCTTTGTGATTATACTCAGGAAAATGTCTTTAAATTTTTTGTTCTTCTTTTATCCTTCCAAAAAACAAAATGAATAAAAAAAATACAGGAAGAAAACTTAGGCACATTTTATAGGAAAATGATATATCTTAAAAAACATTTTATAAATTTCATAATTATAAACTTGGTGTGGACTGGGATGTACAATTATAAAATGGATGAGCTGAAAGGACCCCTACTAATGACCTAGCACCTCCAGCATTCTCATTTATAAATGAAATTTTAAAAGGTGTGGAGGGGTGGTAAATGAACTCAAAGTCACACAAATTTGTGGCATAACCAGGCGGAGAGCCCAGGTCTTTAAACTCATTGTCCTCTTAGCTTTCCATTTCACCACATTGCCTCCCATCTTTCTCTTTTATTTTGTTTTCAAAATTCTTCATACTTTTCAGAAAAAAAAGATACACAAGCATATTTTGTGCTTGCGTTTTAACATACTTAAATGTTTGGAGAAGTGAAAAGCTACCACTATTGTCTATTTGCTACCTGAGTTTATTCATATTCACCCTCTGATTTTAAAAGTCTTAAAAACAGGGCACCTGGGTGGCTCAGTTGGTTAAGCATCTGCCTTTGGCTCAGGTCATGATCCCAGGGTCCTGGGATCGAGTCCCACATTGGCCTCCCTGCTCAGCAAAGAGTCTGCTTCTCCTTCTGCCCCACATTCCCCCGCTCGTGCTTGCACGCAAGTGCTCTCTCTCTCTCTCTCTCACTCACAAAAATAAATAAATCTTTAAAAAAAAAGTCTTAAAAACAAATGCATAATCTACTTAAACTGAATAAATACAAAGCCCAATAAAGTAATGCTCATGTGAGTGTACTACATTTCCCTTTGTAAAAGTCACATTGTTTATTATCATACCTAAGGAAGAATACATTTTTACCTGCCAACGTTCCTCAGGGTAGTAATTTTGTAGCATTTTAAAAATCTCTAAATATTGAATACTGACAAAAGAATAAAACTTTGATTTATTTAGATTAAAGAAAATTAGGAAGAACTCAGACTTCTTTGTACTACTTTAAATCCCTGAGCTCTCTAAATTACTTCATGAGATCTTGAACAAAATGTCACAAATAATGAAAATTTTCCCTTTGTGCAAATATAAAGTGAAACAGATTTTTTCCAATTAGTTTTTAGTTAAGTAACTGCTAGCTTGAGCCTTAGTGATGTGCTTTATAAAGTTCCATGTAATAAAGATTGGTTTTTACTAGAGAATCCCTGCAATCACATAGTACAGAATATAATCAGAGTACTTGATATGTAATAATCATGCAATAAATATTTACAAAATGAATAAAATACATATAAGTTTTGGTTTTCTTAAACAGAATAAAAGTATCCACTTTATATATAATCCCATATAATATATATAAGTTCATTTTTATAATTTTTCAATTGCAAAAATTGAACTTAGTCAAAAGAAGAATATTTCAATTCTCCATTTGTTTATGGATAAAGTAAATTTATTACATGGGGGAAGTCAAGTTTCACTTCTCATACGTAAAGAGCTTGGAAGTCATCACCCCTATCCCTGTAAGAAAAAGCTGAACAAACTGAAAATTAACTAATTTTCTTGGACCTTTCAGATAATGAAAATTACAGGGCAAACCACCACCCCAAATCTGGAAAGACAGATCAATTCAGAGTCACAGTTGAGGTCTACTTACCTGGAGGTGAGGCTTCTAGAGCCATAAATTGGTAGTTAACACTTAAGTGGGAATTTTAATGAAATGCTGGTGACTGAATGTAGCAGAGTGAGAAACTCCTGTGGGTATAGTCTTGAGGCACACCCACCGTTTCCTGGATTTTACTTCCAGGAACCCCAACAGATTCTCATACTGAAGATTCAAGAAAGATCCCCTCCAGATTTTGAGGGAGGGAAAAGAGTGATCTCTCTGAAATTTGCCCAGAACCCTTCCATAACAAAGGCCTACTCTCCAGGGTAAAAGACTACCTGAGCTCAGTCTCACCTGGGGTAAGGATATTTCTCATGCTCCAGTCCCCTCTACCCTTCTTATCTCACCTAACAAGGGAGGAAAACAAAAAAGCTGTAACACCAGAGAAACACTTAGGAAGGTCACAGTCCCAAGACACAGGCCTGCTAAAAGACTGAGATTTTTTTTTTTTAAGTTTTTATTTATTTATTTGACAGAAGGGGAGATAGCACAAGCAGGGGGAGTGGCAGGCAGAGGGAGAGAGAGAAGTAGGCTCCCCGCTGAGCAGTGAGCCCGATGTGGGGCTCAATCCCAGGACCCCAAGATCAGGACCTGAGCTGAAGGCAGACATTTAACCGACTGAGCCACTCAGGCGCCCCAAGACTTTGGTAAAACAACAGTGAGTTCTAAATGAAAGAGCTGGAAGAGGCTGACTTTCTCTCTGACAAGAAGTACTTAGAAAAGCCTAAGGATTAAGAGGGGAGACAAAAACAAAGACACCAGGGGAATCTGAAGCTCCTGACACCCAGAGCTATAATAAACATTAAATATAGCACAACTCCTAGTCATATTAACATAAATCCTCACATTAATGACCTTTTCACTTTAGTTCCTATTACTCAATACAAAATGTCAATTTTCTACAAAAAATTATAAGGCATGCCAGACAGCATGAAAAAACAATCTTAAGAGTAAAAGCAAGTGTCAGAACCAGACTTAGATATGGAATAGATGTTTGAATCATTATACAAGGAATTTAAAATAATTATGATGAATATGTTAAGGGTGCTAATGAAAAAAGTAGACCATTTTCAAGAGCAGATGAGTAATATAAGCAGAAAGACAGAAACTTCAAGAAACAATCAAAATGAAATGCTAGAAATCAAAAGCACTAGAACGGAAATGGACAATCCATGGGATGGGCTCATCAACAAACTGGACACAGCCATTGAAAAAAATGAGCTTGAGAATAGGTCAACAGAAATTACCTACAATGAAATGCAAAGGACTAAAAGAATGAAAAACTGAACAAAATATCCAAGAACTGTGAGACATTTCATATGTGTAGTTGGAATACAGAAGGAGAAAGAAAAGGAAACAGAGTAGAAGAAATATTTCAAACAATAGTGTCTGAGAATTTTCCAAAATTAATGAAAGACACCAAGCCACATATCCAGGAACATCATAGCACACCAAGCCATATAAACACCTGAATAAACAAACAAACAACATACACCTAGGCATGTCATATTCAAAGAGAAAATCTTGAAAGAAGCAAAGAGATATGCTATCTTTCCCTTGGGTTCTAATTTGTTTCCAAACACAGATTTCTTTGTCAGATGGATAAGCCTTGGCCAATGATTTTGCACTGAAAATTTTTCTTTTTTCCCATATTATCCCTGAAACCTTAAGAAGGGACAGAACACCAATTCCACTGACATATCTTTTCAATATATATGCCCTTCTTTTCCAATCTCCTATCTAAGAATATTTTGACTAGAACTGTGAAAAGGTGGGGTAAAAGAGGGCAGGAGAATGGGGGTGGGGAAGAATCACCAAAAATCTGCCTAATTACTCCATGGAAGCATAACTAAAAAAAATCAAAGATCACATATACCAATGAAGTTGGTAAAATCCTGCACAGGCCAAACTAGAATGCAGATGGTTAATAAATTATTATTGATGACAGGATTTCACTGCTGATTACATAATTTGTCTAACTGGTAACCAAGTACTGTCAACTCTACCTCTTTCATATTGTATCTGTCCCACAATTTTCACCTAAGCTTCAATGACTTTTGGTGGTCACCTTCAGTTATCTGCATTATTTTAACAACCCTCTATTGTACACCTCTCTCAATATTCTTCCCTGTCTGAATATTCTCATGTACTTTCTGTTCCTAGCCTGTGATTGTAGTTTTATGTGTCAACTGACTAGGCTAGAATACCCAGTTTTACAGTCAACACTAATCTAGGTGTTGCTGTGAAGGTATGGATTACTATTTTCAACCAGCTGACTCTCAGTAAAGGAGAGTGCTCTTGATAACATAGGTAGGCCTTATCCCATCAGTGGAAGGCCTTAGAGCAAAAACTTAAGTTTCCCAGAGAAGAATTCTGCCTCAAGACTGCAGCATGAACTCTTACCGGAGTTTCCAGCCTGCTTGCTATACGTATTTCAGACTTGCCAGTGCCCAGAACCGTATCAATCAATTCCTTAAAATAAACCTTATGTGTATGAATATGTACATATGTAAGTATATGTACGTACACACACACACACACACACAGACTCTATTATTGGTTCTTTTCTCTGGAAAACCCTGACTGACACACACCTCTCTATTTGTTCTTTTCTGCCTTAAGCTTCCTATTGACACTGATATGATACCCAGGTCTTTGGCATTCAGGACCAAATAGACGGTTCATGTTACCAGAATAAATATGTTAAATAATCTTTTTTTCTCATCTGATCTAAGCAGCAATGGAAAAAATACAATTTTCACATGATGAAAATTGGAAACAATGAATTCTGTCCTTCATTCTATTTTTTACTAACAATTAAGAAATTTTTAAGGAAGAAGGGCTTCAAAATACACACTATGCATTAGTATGCATCTGAAATCTAGCTAAGAATGAAAAACTTTCCCCAAACCTTACAATGTCTTATGACCTACATCAATACATTTTACAGTGTTAAGGGTATCGTCACTCTATTATATAACTACAATTTAAAGTAGTTCTATCCTTTTTGTTTGTTTTTTTTAAAGATTTATTTATTTATTTGACAGAGGGAGAAAGAAAGAGAGAGAGCACAAGCAGGGGGAGTGGCAGGCAGAGGAAGAGGGAGTAGTAGGCTTCCCACCGAGCAGGGAGTCTGATGTGGGACTCCATTCTAGGACCCTGGGATCATGACCTGAGCCAAAGCAGATGCTTAACCAACTGAGCCACCCAGGTGTCTGTAAAGCAGTTATTTTTAAATAAAAATTACATTAATAATAAAAAGAAACATTTATTACCAATGGACACACACTAGGCTGTGTATTGTATGTGGGTTATCTCATTTACCACTAAAATAAGATGAAACAACCAACCAAAGCACTAACAGCTAAGACTTCTCATTATGTGCTTTAACAGAGGAAGAAAATGAAGTGTAGTGATATGAAGTAATTTGCCTAAGGTCAAAGTAACTAGTAGGTAGTGCAGCTCATGATTCTAAAGCCTATATTCTTAAGTGTTTTTTAGTCAAGATATGATTTTGACTGAATAAAACTCACTCCACTTTTCCAAACTGGTGGCTATATACTGACATTGTTTTAGTTCTTGATGAACAGAAGCCGGTGGCAAACTTTTCTGAACGATTTCTAAGATAGAACAATTATGTAGCTTTAGCAGATCATCAGATTAGTATAAATATCTGAAAAAGAGCCTTTAATAGAATTTTGAAACAGCAAAATGCCAAGAAAAATAAGAGAAACTATCTTTCAATAATTCAACTCCTATTTAATTTAGAGTCAACCTCAAAATGAACAAGGAACTGCAATGCTGTGCAGAACTGATTTTGATGGCTATATGTGCTCATTGAAACCTCACTGTTTGTGGCCCCTGCAGAGCGAGATTTGCTATCTGGCCAGCTTCCTCTGGAGCACAGGATGTAGACAGGGACCTAAGTCCTTACTTTGTCATGAATCTTTTTGGAAAGCTCCCTGTACCCAGTTTCTTCATGTGTCATGTGTCAAATGGGAATAATAAGACCTACCTTACAAGACTGTAATAAACAGTAGAGAGAGGAAAGGGTAAAGACTGCAGTGAAGGGCGCCTGGGTGGCTCAGTTGGTTAAGCGACTGCCTTCGGCTCAGGTCATGATCCTGGAGTCCGGGATCGAGTCCCACATCGGGCTCCTTGCTCGGCGGGGAGTCTGCTTCTCCCTCTGACCCTCCTCCCTCTCATGCTCTCTGTCTGTCCTTCTCTCTCTCGCAAATAAATAAAATCTTAAAAAAAAAAAAAAAAGACTGCAGTAAAGAGTAGAGAGAATTTATGTAGTGTAATGGGGGAAAACACAGCATGTTAAATAAATGGTTTCTGCTGCTATTATTGCTGTCATTGTTCTTGTTATCACAAATGTAGATGGTTCCCTGTATCATAAAAAGTACATCTTAAACAATCACTTCTGAGAGCCACTAAGTGAGGGTGAGGACCACTGCTGGTTGCTTTGGGCAGAGAATATAGGCGACAAGTTGTCAGACGGCAAATGTGTGAGTCAGAAAGGTCAGAGAAGAACTATAACAGGGAGCTTCTTCAGATATTTCAGACATAAAGTTGATTAGATGAGAAGGAAAGGAAACTGAAAGTCACACAGACAGACCAATTCACAGTCCATTGGTCCCAAGAGTCGTGTTTAGATTTCAGTCAGAGATGTGTTGTGCCAAATTATTCCATCTCTAGAACCTCACCCCAGTGATGGGTATTATCTTACTAACCAGGAATTAAGGGCTGGATCGTCTGGCTTTTCTAACGAACACATGCCAAGGGCAGAGGTATCTTAGACTAATCCCACTTCTGATTCAAACTGAAAAAAAGAATAACAAGCTCCTGTGAAAAGTCATGTTTTTCAGTTTTTGTAAATCAGATGTTACATTCCAGGAGGGTGGAGTGAAATCGGAGGTAATCAGTCCCTGCCTCCGCCCCTTAGAAAAAGCCCAAAGGAATTACCAACAGGCCCCCCCCCCAAAAAAAAATTTATACAGCTCAGAATTACAAGAACATACTCATGGTTTTCAACTAAATTTATTACTTTTAATTTACCAAGGCTATTGTGATGAAACAAACAACCCCCTCTTCAATTACTATTTATTTGTTGCACAATATAGCATCACAGCCAATTCCTCTTTGATTGCTAAGTATTACCCAAAACTAGGAACAAATCAGAATGATTCTGAAAAGATGCTTACATTCAATTCCTTTATTTCTGTCAACCAATAGGTCAAAACAAGCTATGAAAAGTATTACATAGATTCCAAAGACAGTGCAATAACCTGTTTTTATTCACAAAACAGCAGAGAACCCCCCTCCCCCATTTACCTCTCTTTCCATCCCTTCTCCTTCTTGGTATAGTTCAATAACTTCCAGAATCCAACTGTACTTTCTTGAAACTTTTTTTTTAAGATTTTATTTATTTGCCAGAGAGAGAGAGTGCACAAGCAGGGGAGTGGCAGGCAGAGGGAGAAGTAGGCTCCCCGCTGAGCAAGGAGCCCTAAGTGGGACTCGATCTCAGGATCCTGGGATCATGACCTGAGCCAAAGGCAGATACTTAACCAAGTGAGCTACCCAGGAGTCCCCATTCTTGAAACTTTTTAAAAATTATTTTTAATTCCACAAGCCATACATGAACATATTTAGACTGTACTTCAGAGAAGGCTGAGATCTTTGAGACACTTACACCACCCACACCATGCCACCAATTCTACCCCTCACCCACATCACAGGTAGCTAGCATTAACAGTTTATAGGTAACTTCCAGAGCCTTCATGTATCAGGAGAAAATACCTGCTATTTTCTGATCTGTTTTTTAATAACTGACATTATAATATGTGTACAATTTTGCAACTTGTTTTTGTTAGCTGTAAGAAATTTTAGGGTATACATATTCATTTATAGAGGCTAAAAGGTTCATGGAAGTAATGCTGGGCAGGTACTAGGATATAAAATAATGCACAAGGTTCTAGGCCTCTGCATAGCCATGAAATTTTGGGTATGTTACTCACCTCACTATCCTCAATTTTGATGGGAAATCTCCCTTTCTCACAGGGTTTACATAAAAATTACATAAAGTAATATGCGTGTGTATACTTTAAAAGTTGTATGGTGTTGTATATAAATAAAATATTTTTTTAAATAGTATCTGGAAAGTAAAATGAGGTAGTTCTACTATTCTCAAAGTATATACTACAGATATTTTACCTAAATTTTAATGTGGAAGTGTCATAAGAATATTTCATACTAAAAATTTTAGCTAGTGGCATTGTCATTCCTAGCTTTGAATGCTTCTTTGGAAACACTCTGATATATGATATCAAAGGTTAACCATAAGAAAATATATTTGCATGTAAGTCCATGTTATTAAATTGATTATTTACAAACCTTATTTCACTTTTATATCCATGCACTTCTGTGCTTAATTCTCAGAGTAAATCAACAGCAGCTCTAATGTATTAAAACAACTAGAATGACTAAATCAGAAAAGAGTTTATGAAACCAAGACATTTAAAAATATTTTAAAATTTACCCCACATCTACTACATGTGATCTTCAAAGGAATTATTTTAGTAAAAAACAACTGTATAAATGACTTCAGTTTTAAGCTGCAATTCTTTTAAGCGATATATTCTTTATATGATACAAGCCTGAAAGGTTGGCATTTTAATTAAGATGTCAAGATACTTGGGGGAAATGGTTAAAAAAGAACGCTCTAGAAAGCCTCTCATTTCTAGGATTGTTCATAAATAGGATCATCAATAACAAATATCACCTTAAATAAAGACCTCCATGTATTTATTCTGATTGCTTTTCATTATGAATTATCGTTTTGTTTTGTTTTGTTTTGTTTGGCTAGAGGTTGGTAAGGGGTTTGGGGGAGTGACTGATGTTTCTGAAACTCCCCATTTCCCTTTATTTGAAACACATTACCTCACACTGTTTGTCCAGAGTCCCTGAGTTCAACCGGCTACCCAATTTTCACGTCTCAGCATTAAAACAAAAAAGAACCACGGGAAAGTACTGACATATATACATATATGTAAAAAAAAAAAATTACACAAAGCCATTATAGTTGGGGGAAGGAGTCAGTGTACTCATAGCAAGATAACTCAGAGATGAGTTAAGATCCTAAAATACAAGTAAAACAGAGTGTTTCCCAAGTACATTCATGTCTGAGGAGGAAGGTGGGGCAGATGGAACATGTATCTAATGTCTACCTTTTAGATGCCAAAAGTGAAGGCAAACTCTGAGAATGATTTGAGGTCAATCCAGTCCAACACCAAATTATAAATCTGAATGAACATACACATTTAATGAATTAGAGGAATAAAGTAGATCAGGAAACTCTAATTGTATAAATCAGAACAATGAGTCATATGACAATTTTAGGATGTTTTAATGTCTTAGTTTGTGCCAATTTTTCTAAGTAGAAAAGTTTTGACCACTGGCACTTAAAAAAAAAAAATTAGTTTTCACTCATAGGGAAAAAAACAAGAAATAACACAATGGTAAATGCTCCAACAAGGTAGACATAAATGAGAGAAATGAAAATTATGATTATTTATAAATTGGGTAGATAGTAGAAAAAACACATGGCATCAGAAGATCACAGGCCCCCAGCTCTAGCTTCTGTATACCAAAATATTTTGGATCATAGTTTCTTCAAATATAAAATGAGAGGGCTGGGCTGTATCTTCAATGTTCTCAACAACCTATGATATTTCATGGAAAAAAATCCCAAATGGTAGCAGGTTTACAAAACCTATGATTTGAATGCCAAAAATGCTAAGTTGGGAACTTTTCAGTGGTTTGTGGACTATTTATTGTTGTCAACTAATTTTTTTTTTTCAAGAACCATTTTTTGTTTGGTTACAGAAATAATTATATGTTATCTGTAGACAATGTGGAAAATAGAGACAAATCCAAGCAAGCAAAAAAAAAAAAAAAAAGAACTAGTCACTGCCCAAAGATAACCTGAATTGTTAACACACATTTCCTTATATATTGTTAAATGAATTATTGTAATTTATTGAATCCAGTGGATTTCAAACTTTTACTTTTATGAGCAGAATTTTTATTTTTTTATTTTATTTTATTTTATTTTTAAAGATTTTATTTATATGACAGAGAGAGACACAGCGAGAGAGGGAACACAAGCAGGGGGAGTGGAGGAGGGAGAAGCAGGCTTCCCGCGGAGCAGGGAGCCCGATGCGGGGCTCAATCCCAGGACCCTGGGATCATGACCTGAGCCGAAGGCAGACGCTTAACCATCTGAGCCACCCAGGTGCCCCGAGCAGAATTTTTAAAGAAAGTTTCACATGTAACCTAAATATATACAACAAATAAAAGTGAAACTACTCTAGTTGAAGTGGTAATGAAAGGCCAGGTTTTCCTGAGATGGTTATCAACACAGTCCTATGGAACCCTATATTCTAAGAAGAACTGTTTTAAAACCACTGAGTTAGGGCACCTGGGTGGCTAAGTCAGTTAAGCATCTGCCTTCAGCTCAGGTCATGATCCCAGAGTCCTGGGATGGAGCCCCATGTCTGGCTCCCTGTTCAGCGGGGAGTCTGCTTCTCTGCCCTCCCCCTTGCTCATAAGCATTCTTTCTCTCCCTCTCTCTCAAATAACATCTTTAAAGAAATAATAAAACCACTGATTTAAACAATTTCCTATACTGGACATTTAAATTTTTTCCTTTTTGTTGTTGCTGTTGTTATTACAGATAACATTCAGATCACTATGGACATACATGGTTATTTTCTTTCTTCTTTCTCTCTTTTTTTTTTTGATAAATTCCTGAAGACAGAATTTCTGGGTCAGATAGTTTTAAGGCATTCATTGTCATGAGAACTGACTTTGATCATCATCTCCTCCCAAACCATTTGCCACTGGCAGGAAGTACTCATCTTCTATTCTGCTTTTTTCATGGCAACTAACCCCAGCTGTAGCATTTGAATCAGATTTAATTTGTCTAACATATTTCCTCATCTTCCCTTTCTCTTCCTCATGATGCTAAATAGGTTACCGTTAAGGTTAAATAGATGCCCTCTTTGAAGTACTAATATTTCTTTTCCGTTAAATGTCATCAAATGCCTAACGGATTAGCCTTTGGCTGCCTTTAGACAATGATCTGTCACACAGCTTCTATGTAGGAATGACTAACCAAAGCATGTGGTTCTTTTGGAGGGGAATACCTTTGTTATTTAGTGCTTTAGGCCACCACATGCCCTAATTCCCTTGAGTCTTGTCTAGTATGTATCTGAGCTCTGGTTAAAATCTGTTCAAAGCAGCCTCTGACCCGATTCCCAAAAATGAACAAGGGAGCAAATAAGAAGAACCCCTGAAGGTCATATGATCTTCTTTATGATCACGTGCTCATCATTTATAAATGATGACACTGAGGCCAACAGTGGCTCTTTTGAACCCAAACTGGGACATAAAACAAATTAGACACTTGTCTATGCTCCCAAGAACTTTACTACATCATGAGGGATTCAGACAAACAAATCAAATACTATACAATGTGATAGAATAAGGTGGTGCGGGTACATCAGAAGGGTAGGTTGGGTAAGTTTTCTGAAGAGGGCAACAACTATAGTGTACTTTGAAGGAAGTGAATGGGTCAGTGAGATAAATAAACAGAAGGACAGGAGGACACTCCAGGCAAGAGTAAGCATAAAACTTTGAAAGAACTTGGAGTATAATTCAAAGCTATAAACAGTGAACATTAAAGACTGACTGCAGCAAAGGCCAGAGGGAGACTCAAGCAAACTCAAATGCCCACCAGTTACATAAAGGGGTGAAATGTCAATGGGTGAGGACTGTGGTAAATTAGAGAGTAAATGTCCTCTCTAAAGAGAATAGTCAGAATAGCCAATTGCCAACATGTGAGAGGATAATCTTCTAATTTCAAGAGAAGCCAGAAATCTCTCAATTTTTAAACCAACATTTATACCACATTTTTAAGAAAACATGGTGCAAACCAGACCAAACACATATATGAGCTGAATTCTGCTAACAGCCTGCCAGTTTACAACCTCAGGGCCAGAGTTAGGCAAGGGGCAGCTCATGAAAAGCTCTGTGTACCACGGTGAGGGGCTTGGACCGTATCCTGAAAACTGTAGGGACTCATTAAAAGACTTGAAGTGATTAGCATCTTAGAAGGGTCACTCTGACAGCTGTGTGAAGTCTGGAAGGGAGCTATGTAACAAGGTCTTAAACCAAAGTAGTGACAGGGTCATAGAAAGGAGACAGATTTGAAAGACGTTAAACAAAGCATACAGTTTAAGTAAACGACTCAGCTGAAACTTGGACGCAGGTCTCCTACCTCCTTACTTGATATTGCTGTACCTTTACCAGTATTGTAAGATTTCTTTTTAAGTGGAATACTATTTAGTTTGCCATTAATAAGGTACAGAGGAGATGCTTTGCAAACAATAGCTTGAAACACCAGAATTTCTTCCTTAGATGCTATTCATGTAGTGTAAGCAAACACTACACTAAAATAAACTCCAGGAAAGGTAATATAGAGAGAAATCATGAGGAGAAAGACACTGGGCATAGACACAGACCATGAATTCCTACCATGCTTCATCTGGCTAAAGTTCTATGCCAGTTTACAACTAAACAATGGATAAAGATATCATTATTTGGTAAAGGAACAGAAAGGACTATCTTACTCTATTTCCACCTTAAAAATTCTATGACTAAAACTTACTCAGTTTATGAGTTTTTGGATCATCTGCATTGTGGTTAATCTCAGCATACTTGGTGGAAGCAAAGACTACAGCTTTAATTTGGAGAGTACATTTTTTAGTTCAATAAATAACAAAATGCAAGTCAAACGGAAAGTGAAGTCATTAGGTGGGGTGAAGTGATGTCAAATCTCTGAGTGTTTTCTCTCTTAACCTTCTAAGTGGGAGCTGGACTCCATTTGTCTGACTGGCACAAGATGAGCTTATAAAAGACCATTTGTTGAATAGCTCTGTGAATAATAAAATCGATGACTCCTACCTGCTTGAGAAAAACCTGAAAATGCTATTTTTCTTTATTACAAAAAATATTAATTTTTTTCAAAATCACTGAAGAATTTATAGTTTCCCTAAAGTTTCTATATTATACAATGACATTGGTATTGAGAGAAAATGAAACTTCCCAATTGTAACATTTGGAAATATGTTCTATGTTTTTAACTTTGTAAAAACGTAGCTAAGCAGTGGTTTATTCTGACCCTCTGTTTAGAGTAAAGGTGTAGATATTCACTTTATGGCACTAGGGCTGAACTTTGATTCAATGTTGTCTGTGGTTCCTTATTTTTTAAACAGTACTGTGATGGTGCTAAGAATATGCTATATTTGGACAAGTCTCTGCATTCCATCACTCAGGTTAAACCTAACCTATATTGTAGTAGCAAGTACCCCAACAACTCAGTGATTTAAAAACAACAAAGCTTTAATTTCTCATCCATGCATTTATGTCTCATTCAACATTCCTCATAAGTCCTTCAGGAGTGGCCTGGGGGCTCCACTCTGTGCTTTCCTCATTCCAAGACCTAGGATGACAGGGTAGCTACCAACACTGCCAATCACTATGGCAGAAGGAAAGAAAGTTCTCTGGCTCGGAAATTACACATGACATTTTTAATCAAAACTTTCTGGTAAGACCTAGTCTCATGGCCTCACTCAACTACAGTTATTGAAGTGCAATTTTACCATGTGCCCAGAAGGCAGAGAGCTGGAAATATTTGGTGAACAGAACTAATGACTATCACAGTCACCCAAATAATTGCTCTATTATGGTTTCATGTATCTGTTTTTTTCTGCTTGCCTGGACTATAAAGTTGGAATCTATGACTTAAAAGGCTCCCAACAAATTCTTTTGATTCAATGATTATACAGGAAGAGAATAGTTCCATTTAAAGTGTGCTTTGGAACTTCTCCCCAGTACTATATATAATTTAAAACCCAATTGATCTAACACTAAAGTTGTCAGGAACAGAAAATAAAATTGCTCAGATGAGTTAAGAGCCCAGCAAGGAATCACCTAGCTATTAAATCCACATATAATCCCTAAGACTGATAATTAGAAATGAACTGAACTCATTTTCCTACAGCTGTTATAACCTATTAAAGAATAAAGCACGGAATCTAGCACTACAATAGTATCTTCTTTACCTTTACTGTATCGTTGTTTAAAGCTCCACATTAAGAACTACTCAAGCCTTGTTGAAGAGAAACACCCACCTATGCTGACTGTTCTCACTTCAAAATCATAACCATACATCCCAAATGTTTAGGACTCTCAAATCTTTATCTCTAGACCTCGCTTCTCCCAGGAACTCCACACTCATATATCTTGATATATCTGCTTTTTAAAAAAATTTTTATTTTATTATCTTATGTTAATCACCATAAATTACATCATTAGTTTTTGATGTAGTGTTCCATGATTCAATGTTTGCATATAACACCCAGTGCTCCATTCAATACGTGCCCTCTTTAATACCCATCACCAGGCTAACCCATCCCCCCACCCCCTTCCCCTCTACAACCCTCAGTTTGTTTCTCAGAGTCCATAGTCTCTCATGGTTCATCTCCCCCTCCAATTCCCCCCCTTCATTTTTCCCTTCCTACTATATTTTTTCTTCCAGACCTGTACCTCTGAAACAAACAAAACATTATCTATTTAAAAAAAGATGTATCTGCTTTGATGTCTGTAAGTATTTTAAATATAACCTAGCCAAGGGGCGCCTGGGTGGCTCAGTCGTTAAGCGTCTGCCTTCGGCTCAGGTCATGGTCCCAGGGTCCTGGGATCGAGCCCCGCATCGGGCTCCCTGTTCAGCGGGAAGCCTGCTTCTCCCTCTCCCACTCCCCCTGCTTGTGTTCCCTCTCTCACTGTGTCTCTCTCTGTCAAATAAATAAATAAAATCTTTAAAAATATATATATATATATAACCTAGCCAAAACAAAACTTCTCAATTTTCTGCTCTGCAAGCCTGCTTCTTTTTTAGTCCATCCTTTGTCTAAAAACTGTACCACTCACCTACTTTCTCAAGCCAAAAGCATAGAAATTTCAAAGATTTTATTTATTTATTTGAGAGAGAGAATGAGAGAGAGAGAGAGCATGAGAGGGGGAGGGTCAGAGGGAGAAGCAGACTCCCTGCCGAGCAGGGAGCCCAATGCGGGACTTGATCCCGGGACTCCAGGATCATGACCTGAGCCTAAGGCAGTCGCTTAACCAACTGAGCCACCCAGGCGCCCCGAAAAGCATAGGAATTTCAGATGATGAACATTATTTGATTGTAAGTTATTAAACATAATAAAATATACATGCTTTGATAGTATAGTTTTTACCACAAGTAATTATCTTGGAAGACAATCTGCCTTTAAACTCATCTGGACATTGGAAGGGAAAAATAAAATGAACAAGAGTATTAGTAACTAATACTGAGCATTTATCATGTGCTTGACACATTTTATTTATCATCTCATTAATTTTAATGAGGTGGGTATTACTGTTCCCATTTTAGAAGTTAGAATATTGAGGCTCAGAGTAGATAACTTGACCCAAATCACACAGCCTGGGCATGACTGCAGTTTGAGAAACTCAGGACCACTGTACTTACCTTTTTAAAGTAGGTTTTTAAAAAAAATTAGTGATGTCTCAGGAATGAAAAGTGTTAACAGCTGGGGAACATCCCACATTAACAGAAGTATGGTGTCCCATTATTCTCTGTACAGATCACACCACATTTGAGATATAAGCAGGCTCTGGGAACACGACTTCAATGGAACACTAGCAAACTATATGCATTCGGTGAAAGGCAATTCCAACCAAGAGACTAACCACATGAAAAGCATGTTATACCTGGGGAATGTTGATACATTTAGGCGCTTTGCCTCACAAAAGAAAAAACTTAGAGGATGCAATGGCTTCCATATTAAATGGGGTTCTATTTTATTTAGGGGTTGGGTTCTAACTGTAGGACTTAATGTGAAAATCACAGTATCCTTAAAAATCCTTAGGAAACTGTTACTCCAGTATGATATACCAACTTCAATCAGCCCAGCATTACAGAGTTTTCCACCTATTTTGATAAATGGCTATTTGTTTTCCATCCAGTGGTAGAAGATATAAAGTAGTTGCCTTTGTTTAATGGCAATGTTATATGAAAAAGGTTTCTTTTTAAATGTGCTGTTCAAGTTATGGAAAGGTAATAGAAACTCAGACAGGGGGAAAGGAGATATGTTTCCTACTTGATATTCACTCCCAGGCATATGTCTGAAAAGAATGTCCAAAAGTATTTAAATTGCTCTTTTTCATATCTTTCTCCCCAGACCCTCTTTAGGGTCAAAGAAGAGGATGAAGAGTGTATGCTGAATACGCATAAGTTATATGCACTTATAACATGACTCCACTCTGTACGAGTGACTTTAATGTAGAAGATTTATCTGATACGATACAAAAGGCAGCTCTAGGGCCAATGGATGGATATTACCAGGTGAAATGGGCTTCCTTCCATTTATACGGTAAGCCTTTTGTCCCACAAAACATTTATGTGACGTTTATGTGGCTGCATATTTTTATTAACAAATTCCATTCTAATAATAATACAATAATTACCTGAAACAAGTGCACAAAATAAAAATACAATATACAATGTTATTATTCAGTAAGAATATTGAGATCTTCATTTGTCTTACTTGAACATGTAACAGTTAAGAACAAATGAAATGTTCTCTTTCCCAGTTTTTATGCCTTATATGGCACCGTTTATTGCTTAACCAAAAATAAACTTCAATAAATAATTATTATTTTCATGGTTTCCTTGCAATAGGAATATACAGGCCAGTTCAGTTTTATAACATTATCTCTTAACTTCATTAGTTTGTCAGATTCACTCAGGAATGTAACACCTATCTTATCCCCTACAGTCTGGAAATTTCTAGAAAGTCATATATCTAGGCCCTAGGCAAACACTCTATAAAATCAGCACTAAATCCATAATAGATTGTAAGGCAAAAAAAGTTGTTGTTTTTTTCTGTAGTCCATAAGAATTTCATATATCTCTAAGCAAGAGAAACCCATAACTTCAGATTGAAATGAAAATACATGACACATGTCCAAAAGGAGTATTTCCTGTGATTGGAGCTAACAAGAACGCTTTCATTAAGAAAGGTTTTCAGAGGCTGTAGTACATACACCTTCCAGAGTGACAACCTTTCTTAAAGTATGATTTGAAGATAGCTTACTGATTAACATGCTTACCTATATGCTAAATTAAGTTTAAAAAACTAAATGAAAAGAAGTAAAATAATATAATATTAATGTACTATATACCTAGATAATTGAGTATATACTGGAAATGAAACTTTCTCAGTCTTTTCAGAGGTCAATGCCTATGACCACCAAGTTCTGTTTATCCAGCTTTTGTAGTAGGTTGATTTCTAAAGACAGAGGACTTATTTTGATAAAGACCATGTTTAACAAATAGCTTTCAATACCGATAAGGCTTCCAAGGTCTTTGGTAGTAAGACAGCAATCTTAAGTGTTTCTCAATTCATCTCTTCCTTTCCTTTCCAATCACACTCACACTTATAATCACTATCCTTCTTCAGACTAACTCTTCCTGGACTACTGCAATATCCTCCTATCTTCACTGACAATCTGTAAACATTCCCTCCATCAAATATATAATTTCCAGAGAAATTTTCCTAAAGCACTGTTTATTATGCCATTCTTCGGCTCAAAACCTGTAACAGTTCCTAGTTGCATTCATAAAAGAAATCCAAACAAATCAGCTTAGCATTCAAGTTCCTTTGTGATCTGAGATCCACCTACTTTACCAGCTTCATTCAACATGTCTATGCACCTCATGATATGGTCAATGGTCCCCTATATTCCAGACTCTTCCTCCATGCATTTACTTATTGTATTCTGTTCCTCTGACACGAAAGCCCTTCTTTTTAGTTAGGGAATATTTCAAGTTTCTGTAACAAAGAGATCCAAAAAGCAACATAGATTATTCAAGCTAGACTTTCATTTTTCTCTCTCACAATACTGTAGAGGTAGCTGGGTAGTCCACAGTGGGTATGTTGCCCTGCTCCCTGAGACTGTCCAGGGACTATGATTCTTCCTTTTTTGTTTCTCTGCCATCTCCTAAGATGTCTTCCTTCCACACAAGGTAGAAAACGGACTGAGAAGGGAAAATGGAGGAATGTACACCCACTCATTTTAAGGGCACGATCCCCAAATTATACATATTATTTCCGCTCACATCCCATTGCCAAGGACTTTGTCACATGGCCATACTTCGCTGCCAGTGAAGTTGAGAAATGTAGCCTCTAGTTTGGCACCACACGATCTGTTAAAACTTGGGGATGCACAGGGTGTTGGAAGGGGGTTCTATTACTAAAAAAAGATGGGGCATCAGGAGTCTGGGTTCAATATTAGTCTCTGCATTATCCTTCTTCAGTTTATGTGTCTAGAAACATCCATTCCTATACAAAGTCAAACTGAATAACATCTAGTCAGTCTTCTCTGATTTTATCACATCTTATTTTACAGATTTACGGAATACTAACTCTCCCTCCTCTGAAATTTCATGATTCTTATACCTACTATGGAATTTGGCACATTTTAGTCATATATATATTAAAGACAGTTTGTCAGGAAATATAATGAAGCCAAAAGAAAAAGATAAATGTGGTCTAGTGATTAATCTTCCTTCATTATTTTATATCATATACAAAGACTATTGAAGACATAGCCTGCATCATCCTCTTTATTCTGAATTTCTAGAAGTGGTGTATGCAGGATAAATAACTCAATAATGCTGGTAATATTAACACTGCTTTATTCAACAGACTTATAATTTATCCTCCTTTATCACAAAAATAATATTTTAAAAAATAACATGCATAAGTTTGATCTAGAGAAATTATTTTTAGAAACTGTCCAGAAATGAAATTATTGTAAAAGATCTTTAACTAAACAAAGTATTTGTCCTCAAATTTTACTGAAAATATTTTTAATAATGATGTTTAAATAAAGCATTTCTGTGCTCTTTGCCCTTTAGTAATGATTTACCAAAAACAAACAAAATCACTGAATAATGTTTATGGATTATTATATATTTTTAATTTATTTAGGTTTTTGTTTGTTGTTTTTTATTCTCATATTTTATTTTTTTACTCCATTTGCTAACATCTTAGTTACCTGCAAGGTTTATATCTTCTTGTTTTGACATAACTAGTTTGTACTTTCACATAAGCTTAGAACATGAAACAACTTTCAGTTCCATTGTGGTAAAATATTTTATTTTATTTCACAATGTTTTAATACAAACCAAATACCTATTTAACATTTAGTTATGTATCACAGTAGATGACTGAAGTTATATAATTTCACTGTTAAAATGTGTATTTTGAATATAGTATACCAAATAATTAAAAAATAAACATACCTATTTTTCTTTCAATACTGAACTATAAATTATGAGCAACGAGTCATTTCTTTTGATTAACTCCTCTGACCAGTATAATGAATATTTACACATTATTCTTTGTTGACAGAGCACTTAAAACGCCTGAAACAGTAACTATGTCATGCCAAATTTAGAGAAATTTGATGTTAAGTCTTTCAAATAGGAATATTATATACGTGAAATATATGATAAATTCCCTTTACCTAAAACACAGAAAATTATAACAGCTTCCTACTAAAAATTATTTTAAACAGAAATTCAAGTCAGTAGTTTGAAATCTAAATGCATGTAACAGCCCGAGGGAATTGTAGGAAACGTTGTTCCCAGGGTGAGTTATAAACAAGGAAATACTTTATTTAAACATCTATGTTGAAACATATTATCTTGAAAATAACATGCATAAGTTTGATCTAGAGAAATTATTATATTATATTATCTTGAATTTATGTTAAAACAGAACTTAAAATACATGCACTTATAAGACTAAATCCCTGATACATTTAATCATCATGCTTTAAATTAAAAGGCCACAAAGCCGTGGTTAATACTGAATATACATATTTTTTAATATTAATATTTTGTCCTTTCTGTAGGGTTAAAAAAAATCCACTCAGGGAAACTTTATCTTAAAATATAACTGCTGAAAAAAATATATATATATAACTGCTGATCTTATTGGCAAACCTATAATAACACCTATGATCAATCTTTACTTAATTATTTTGAGCTGCAAACACAATTAATAAATCATCTTTGAAGTGTACTGACCATAATCAGTATATTCTGGAACAAGTCCAGGGGGCCATTAATCAAAACACGCAGCAAGGAAAGTGAGAGCCACAGCCTGAACAGTTAGGTAAACACAGAGTGAAGCTAATAAAAACCTATCTTGCTTTAAAACCACCACTGTGTTTACTTTTGCAACTAAGATAAACATTATGATAAAATTAAAGTTGTATAAAAAAATGAGGTTTGCTCACAATGACCAAAGTAAATATATAGCAACTGCACATTCATTTTATGTCTCTAATTTGACACTAAAGAACTTCTAAAGTTCAGTTACTAAAAATCTTTAAGAATTAGAAATTTGAATCTGATAAATTATATTCTCCAGAAAAATTAAAATACACATATACACACACACACAAATTTCAAATACACTGATGTTTATACTAGAAAAATCGCAATAAGTTGTTAGGAATCTTTAAGAATTAAGTTATAAACATGAAAGCAGATCCTTTTGGAAAAAGTAAGATGGCCAACTACTATATTTTAATATGGCAGGTAGAAATGATTGAACTGTAACAAAAAAATGTATAAGTACTTGAGTAAGTTGAAAATTAAATCTTAAATGATTAATAATATAAGATATAAAAGAATACAAATGCATATATACATATGTATATCAAATTAATCAACTGTTTTTAAAACATGGTCTTCCAATTGTATTATTTTCTCCAACATAATCTTATTGATTGCTCAATAAAGTAGGAAAATGTGCTGAGTTAACACATAGAAAGCTCTGGGCAATCCTCAGTTACATAAGAGTTATGAGAAAAGGAAACACTGCAGGTTTGAAAATTGCATAAACACAGTTTCCTTCTTGGGAACAGACTTCCAAGATTTAGCTGAAAACCCAGGGATAATACCACTTTAAAAATAACAATGCATCGTATTCCTAAAGCATCCAACTTAGATAGTATTTTCATACACATGATCTCATCTGACCCTGATACTCATGTTGAAAGGTAGGCAGGAGGTATTATTAACCTAATCCTGAACTCACAGAGCTTACAGTTTTATTTCTACCATGTAACTGTAGAAATTTTGAACTAGCAGTTAAACCTCATTGAAACTCATCTTTATTTAGCTTTTAATAAATATGGTTATAAATAGAGCCCTAATTCAGAGTTGTGGTGAGAGTTAAAAAAAAAAATAAGTTAATGGAATTGAAGTACTTAACTCATAACCTGGCATAAATAATCAAACATATATTAGTTATTATTTTATTTTTGGACAGTATAATAAAGTAGCTTAAAAGAACTTGCTTTCGAATAAGATGATCCTAGATCCAAAATCAACGATGTACCACTTGTCTTTGGGCAAGTTATCTAATCTCTCTAGATCTGAGCTTCCTGATCTATGAAATGGGTACAGTTAAATGAGATACTGCATATGAAAACTTAGTACAGCATGTAGGACATAATAAATATTCAATCAATATTAAATATTATCATTATTATTGATGGATTGATCTAATAACTTATATACATAAAAAATGCCACTAACAAAAATTAAAGGGCAAATGATGAGCTGGGAAAAAGAAAGATTAATTTTTTAGGTATATGAAACTCTTATAAAACAATAGGAGACAAAGACCTCCGCTGAAAATCAGCTGAGGTTATGGACAGAGAGTAAACAAAAGATAAAATGCCAATAGTGAATAAATACCAGAAAAACACTAGACTTCTCTAATGGTTAAATATAAAAATTAAGCAATGACATACTCATTGATTAAATAATTAAAATGATCTGGCAATGATCAAAATGAACTGGAAAACAACAGAACAAAAGGCAAACATGACTCGTGAGAGTATGGATTGTTACAGCCTTCTGGAGGAATTCTGCCAAACATAAGAAAGGACTAACAAGTACATATGCTCTCTGACCTTGTAACTCTACTTTTGGGAATGCAGTCTAAAAAAATAATCAGACATATGTGCAAATTTATGTATAAGTATATACAGCACTCTTTGTAATAATACAAATGTGGACAAGGCCTAAATGTATAGTAGGGGAATTGTTTAAAGATATTATGGTACATTTATACAATGGAATATTATAAATATAAAATGATATGGAAGCAATGTATTTACTAAATATAAAATGTTTATAAGGTATAGTTTAATTTAAAAACAGCAGACTACATCATAAATGGTATGAGTCTCGTTTTGCAAATAAAGTGTAAAAGAAGAGTTCTATAAATATGGAGTAACATGGTAATCCTGAAAAATAAATGGATTCCTTTAGTAGGTAAGTGGATAAACTCTGGTATATCCAGACGATGAAATATTATTCAGTGCTAGAAAGAAATCAGCTACCAAGCCATGAAAAGACATGGGGGAATCTTGAATGCATATTATTATAAATGAAAGAAGCCAGTCTGAAAGGGCTACATACTGTCTGATTCCAACTATATAACATTCTGGAAAAGGCCAAACTATGGAGAGGGAGGGATGAGCTGGTGGAGCACATAAGATTTTTAAGGTAGTGAAACTTCTCTGTACGGTACTACAGTAGTGTATACTTGTCATTATGTATCTGTCCAAATCTATAGAAAGTATAACAGCAAAAGTGAACCTTAATGCAAACTATGGACTTTGAGTGATAATAGTGTATCAAAGTTTATCAACTGTAACAAATGTACCACTCTGTTGGGGGATGTTGATAGTAGAGGAGGTCCTACATGTGTGGGGACCAGGGATATATAGGAACTCTGTACTTTCTGCTCAATTTTGCTGTGAACTTAAAAATACTCTTAAAAAAAAAGTTTACTTATAAATAAATAAGTAAATGGATCAACACTGGGCTCTTCCCCTCCCTACTATTGGGTTTTGTTTTTTTGTTTTTAATAAACTGTAACATTGACAATAGTAACATAGACATGTATCAGAAGGCAAACAAATGTTTCTTCAAACCTCCACCATAAGAATAATATTATTAATAGTAAAGATTTTATTTAAAACTCTATTTGACTGTGCCTGGGTTACTGTAAAGAACTGGGCACTCTAGGACCCTGAAAATCTTTGAAAGACATGATAGCTTTGCTTTTGTAGACAGGGAAGTCTGACGTGTGTAATCATTCCTCTAAACAAAAGTGCGTGGATCGTGCAATTTCTTCCTGGATGATGCTGTAAGCTTCTAGTATTAAAAAGGAAAGAATTGAGCTTTCCCAGGTCCAGGAAGACCTATATTATACCAACCATCTCAGTGGTGGCTGTGTAATACCTAACCCCACTCAAGGAGGTGGGAAAATACTGTGCTAAAATATGCTCTATCTTTCCCTGGTCCTTGTAGCTATGTGGGCTTGATAAGATTGTGTAACCTTTCCTAATTAAACCATAAACTTAATCTGAGGAGGGTGTGTGTGCACATGTGTACTCTTTTGCCACCCACCTCTAATCTAAAATATTACAGCTACACAATTACTTAATGGGGCCACTTACAGATTGATTCAGAACACACAGTTAAAACTTCTTCACTACAGTTCAAGGAGCAACATCTGTGAAAAGTTATAATTTAATAATTTTTTAAGGTTGTTTGGAACAACATGTTAGAAGTCTTTACTTTCAAAAGATACTCATCACATAGAAGACTAAATCATATCTGAGCCTTGCATGAGATGTGTGAACCTATATATTTTTACTTGTTAGCATGCAGAAACAAAGACTATACAAAAGTATTGAAAGACTACACACGTATTTATTTGTATTTTTGGCCCAAATTATTTTAAGGTTTTATCCTGCCATTGAGATTATGTGGAACTGTTCCTTTTGAGATATACTCAATGTGTGCTAATCACTAGAATTCTCTTAGAAAATGATCTTGCTGCTCCCAGCAGGGACATATGCTGGACAAGCAGGAAATTTCCCTAAGTAGTAGGATTGTGGAGAGTGGCGGAGGAAGGGCCCATATATGCACCAATTTTCTTTTCTCGTGAGGTCCCATATACACACTAATTTTTTTTTCTTGAGATACGTTCAATGCCTAACATTCTATAAATATGGTTTAAAGGTTCTTATATTTCTAAAATCATTGATATTTGAGAATTTGGAGAGTTCATATTCCAAACTAGGGCCCCACAGAATATTACCCTTTGGACCATTACTAAGCCTTTCTTAGGAGGGAGGGGAGAGGCAAATTGCATGAGGATGCTCTGCTTAAGCACATTTGAAAAGTGATTACAAAGTCAAATGAATTATTTACTATGGGTTTCTCAGAGCCTTTAAAATATAAATCTCCAAGTTCTATGGGTTGGAGCACATGGAAATGTGGAAGCTATAGTATACAGCTATTTACAAACATTTGAATATGGAACCCCTTACTGAGTACCTGATAAGATCTCCTTTGCATATTCTACAGAATGAAGTATGTTAACGGTATTCTAAAGAATAAATTCTGGACTCATCTAACTTCAATAAACATCTTGAATTTCTTCCTACCAAACCTCAGAGGTGGGGGCATTTTGTTCCTTTCTATATATTTAGCTCTTCTGACCACAGGGACTAATATTTTTGTAGTTAAGGATCACTTAAGAAGGAGCTCGAAATTAAGTTAGTATTGTTTCTAATAAGAACTTTATACTCCAGTTCTGGTAACAATGACTGTATGGTATATCCCTGTGTTTGATTCCCTGTCTTGGTCTCCAGCATAATCTTCATTTGGTTGCATCAAGGCTTTGGCTCTCCTTGGCCACCTTTCCTCAGTGTCGGAGCCTTAATTCTTAGACAAAGTTTTCATTTAGATCAGATGCTAATTTCAATATCTCTTAAAACTAGTTTGCTTTCAAGAAAGAGAAACTACAGAGCTGAGAAACAGAACAGCTAGAAAAAGGTAAAGCAAAACTGGGGAGAAATGGGCTGACACAGCTGAAGATACGACAAGCATTAAAGTATTAATTAAATAATCTAATCTGAGCATTGTGTTCATTGATTTTTATTAACTGGTTGCTAATTTCAGTAAGACTGGGACATTGACTCAATTTAGCCAAGTAAGTAAATAATGAATGGATTAGTTAATTTGTTAAAATAATCCCACTAGTCCACCTGGCCATAACTGACTTAATGCTACAAATAGACTTTTATTATATTCACTCTTTTAGGATGTTGGAAGAATTAGTAAGAGCTCCAAAAATTTAAAGAATTTTAAATGAAAAAATCTTCCATGGTTATTATGTTGTATTATAAAGCATGACCTCATTAAAAATTTAAACTGAGTGCCTAATAAAGCCTGAACATGGTGATATTTCGTTGAGATACGTATTGTGCCCTTATATATTTATAGAGAGTAATTTTATGTTGTTTACACTCAGTATTTTACCTGATATTAATAAAGTATACAAATATGAAAGTAATTTTATAATTTCTGTAGTACTTTTCAGCTGGTTCATTTTGTTTAATATATAGGATTAAAAACTCATACTGAACAACTCTATAAATCACAATTTCAACTGATGTAAGATAGTAAATAGCAAGGAATGTACAGCATATGTTTATGTTGAATAACTCTTAGTGTTGATGCTAGTTGACAGAACAGGATGAGTGTTCCCCAAGCATAATCATATTGTGGGGATTAGTCACACTAAAATTTTTTAATGAATATTTACCAACATATACCACATTCAAGGAGTTCAGAGTCTTACTAGAAGTGGGAACTCTTCAAAGATCTAAAAATATTTCTGAAAAAAAGCATTTACATTTACCATAAAAAGGGAAAATAGCACTACAATTCTGCCCCTCAGGACTACTAACACATGTCAATTTAAGCTATTATCCCTGTGAACACTCTACATAAGTTTCAGTATGTTTTCAATTTTCTAGTTTCCTGTGTTTCAAGAGAATGAAAGTTGTATTATTGGGAATCCAAAATTGTACAACATTAAGCAGTTTGAAAGTAGAGTTAAAAAAAAGAAAAATAAACTAGGTACAATAGCTTTAGATAATCTTAAATGATTATATCTAAGAAGATGTAAAAAGGACCAAAATATAAGAGTTTTCTAGTCAATATGATATTTTATAACTCTCAAGAACTTGAGTTTAAAAACAATATTAAAAAGCAGGGAAGACAGAAGAAAAGTCCCCCGTGATGTGAGAAATGAAAATGCTTACATGTATGCAAGGAAAGGCTGAATTTTTAACAAGAAGTACACAGCCAGCTTGGTGTGGCCTCTGAGCAGCCCTTAGCCTCATCACACTCCCCCCCGCCCCATCTAGCTCTCCCAACACCATCACTTACACATTCCACCTGGGTACATGCTCCCAGGCTGTTTCCTCAGGATTTTGAGCACTCTGCTCTCTACTCTGCTATTGTACTTCTCTTTAACCTTCAGATTAGAGCTCAGATGATTCCTCAAGCCACACCCCCTTGTCATGTTTCCCCTAAATCTTGAAATCCTTTAAAAGTTTGCAATTATATATTGATGTAATGATATAATTAATGCTTGTCTTCTCTCATATAAACTAAGTTTTATGAGATCAGGGCCTATCTCAGTAGTATGTCCCTCATGCTCAGCATGTAAGCATCTGTTAAATGAATGAATGGTGAATGAATGAATGAATGAATGAATGAATGAGGGAAAACCATAGTCAAAATTTTCTTCTCAACAAACAGCATCTACTGTGTACTTCTTTAGTCAGTGTGAGATCATGTAATAATAGTCATACAATGAATATAAACTCTACTCAGTGGTTAATGCAGAAGATACGGAGGAAATGACATTGTGAGGGACTGACAAAAACATGTGAAATCAAGCATATTTTTAGAATTGAAAACAAGTAATGAAGTCAAACTTCCCTGATAAATTTAATGGTATATAATGGTTAACACACCATGGTATCGTGAACTACAAACTCAAAACTTTCTGTGCAATTTTTCTTCACTAGAAGTATAAAAAATTGTATAATACATTCATTCTCAGCTTAATTTTTTCTACTTTAACATGGCTAAGAATACAAAGAAAAACAATATGGTAGAATATCTATATTTAGATCATTAAGTATTCAGAATTTTGAAAACTCTTGAAAATGGTCATCTAAGAGTTACATCTATGGAATGTCTTTAGAAAATACATTTAAGGAGATATACAACCAAATATTTCATGTGCTTTTACCATGATGTGCAGGTTTATAAACAGACATAACCTATTTCAGTATAGTAAACTGAAAGAAACCATCATTAGTCAAACAGCTTCATAAACATTAGTGACTGGTTGATGCAGAACTAACCGTTTAATTTAGTAAGATAATAACAGTAACAGTAATAGACAGTGATAATAATTAAACTAATTTTATGGCCAAATTTGGCGAGATGCAATTACTCATCCATGTAAAGACAGCTCTCACTCAGGCGCCTGGGTGGCTCAGTTGGTTAAGCGACTGCCTTCGGCTCAGGTCATGATCCTGGAGTCCCGGGATCGAGTCCCACATCAGGCTCCCTGCTCAGCAGGGAGTCTGCTTCTCCCTCTGACCCTCCTCCCTCTCATGCTCTCTGTCTCTCTCTCATTGTCTCTCTCGCAAATAAATAAAATCTTAAAAAAAAAAAAATTAAAAAAAAAAAGACAGCTCTCACTCTTATGAACAATGGAGAATATGTTATTCATTAATCCACAGAATAATTATTTAAAATTACTCACTATGTGACCTTGGATAAGTTACTTAAATTTTCTGTATCTTTGTGCAATAGAATTTTTGCATTATTTGACAGAATTGGGTTAATATTTCCATAGTAAATAGTTCCCACTTAAGATGGTAACGTTATTTTTTAGAGTAAACTCAAGGACTTAGAAAATTACATTTGTCTTCAGTTACAAAATATTTTTAAGACACTGGGAGTGACACATTTTTTTTAGAACTTACTAAACACACTAGACTATTTAAATATAAAAGCTGTGAACCATTACAAATGCAGTTTTAGCTTCCTAGTTTTTGTTAATATTTTCTTATATAGCTAAAGAATAATTGTTTTCGTATTAAGGGTGGAATTTTACTTTATGTTAACATTTGATTATCTATTGAGAAATTATCTTCACTATAGCTTTTACATTTATTGACAAATTAATGTGCTAAATTTTCTTGTGTGGAAGGTATCTAGTTGTTCACTAATCATATTTCTATCCACTCATTAAATGGTATTTTAGAGCCCAGACACTCTGAGAAGTCACTTCTGATTTGCCTGGGTCCTTACATCTATCTGACGAAAAATCTGTTGTCTTTCTACCATAGAAAAATGTAGAAAGGAGGTAAAAGCGAATGAGAATGAAGAAATTGAACAGACTTGGGTCTTTATGTGGCTTCAGTATTTAGTTTAATCTTATTCCTGAAGTTTTAGGCATACTTTTTATCAAAAGCAAATATATGAAGCTTGACTTCACTTTTCTATCCTTAATACAACATAAACAAGATATTTGAATAAAATCTTACAGAATATGGTAAACATTCCCATAATAGTTATTAGTCATGTTTTCTGCTAAAAACTGTACTGTGTATTTCACTATTTAATAGTTTTATTGGTAAAAATAACTTTACTACAAAGTTCTCTTTCATATTTAATACACAGAGTTCGCCCAGAAATTTTAAAAGTTTACTTACAAATTGATTTACTTCTCTCAGCTAAAAAATAATGCAATTTTTATCAAAGGCAGCTAAATTACAATTACTATTTCATAATGCTATCATATTAATTCATAAGAAACTAGGTTATTATGCTTTTTAACCACGAACACACTTAAATAAGATAGATAAATAACACATTCTGATTTTCTAATATTGCCACACTGGTGAGATGGAATTAGAGACCCCATCGATTAGTTCTAAGCATACCTCTCTAATATAGATCAAAAGTGGGTCTCAGATTCACATAAAATGTCCTAAAACTACTCCCACTTATGATATAACTTAAAATTTTGGAATAACATTCCAATTTAAAATCTTAAGGCTGGTGTTTTCCTCTCACTCTGTTCTTGTAATCACAAAATTATTTGTGTATATCTCTGTCTCTCAATAGATTATAAGCCCCTTCAGGCAGTGAACCAAGCACAGGCTTTTAAAATAAAACAATGGTTGTGTTGCTCTAGAAAAATAAAATATAACTCTGAGCCTGAGTTGTTTTTCATCTGTAAGAAGGGTAAATCAATATCTACCATGTAGGATCTGTGTGAGATTTAAATGAGGGATCACATATAAAGCATCTACCACAATTCTTATTTATTCTCTATCTCTCTCTTATCCCACACCTTGTCACTGTACCAATGACAGTATCACAATAAATTTTAAATAAATGTAAAAATTACCATGATTTTGTTTTATGGATTAGTATTAGTATACCTTAGTATTTAGATTTTTTTATGAGTACAAAGTAACCCATGGTATATAGAAATGTACTAAAATTTTTACGTTGTGAAATACTCATCAATATATAAACTTAAAAGACAATTTTCTCATTCATAGATATCTGTATTTTTTTAATCTTATATTTTTCATGAATTTTAATTGCTAATACCTAATAAATGGGTGAGTAATTTATTGCTGAATCATGTTCATGTTTTCAAAGTAGTAGTTAAAAGTATAATAAAATTATAGATATTGGGAGATTTTACAGATCATCTAGTTCAATCATTTCATTTTACAAAGGAGAAAACTAAATTCCAGAAAGAGGCAACGACTTGCACAAAATCCAGTAGCAGACATAAATTTTTTTAAATTAAATCAGAGTACCTATGATTTTCCCTTCCTCCACTTTGTTTTTGAGGTGCAGAGCTAGAGAAGCCAAGAGAAGCCAAAGAAAAAATATGGAAGGTGCCCAGTGGGAATATTTGAAGGGACTAGAGGCCACAGAATTTGTCAAAGAGGGCTTAGGACACTAAGAAGTTTAGAGTTAGGGGCCAATATCTTTTCAGCCCTAAGAAGTAAACATCCACATCTGCATTTGTTTGGGAGGCTACAGTTAGAGTATATTTGCCTAACTGAGGTACATGAGAAATCATCAGAGAAAAAAAGGTGTTTAGGAAGTTAGGAAATAGGTAATAGTTTAAATTTAAAAACATAAAATAAGGGTTAATCATCAGTATTTGAGAATGTCTTAAGTTTTCTTCACAGTTAAGAGCTTGTCTTTATTTTTTGTTTTGTAGAAGCTTTCTCATGTTTTTGATTAAGAAGACTGGGAAAGAACTAGGACTTTAACAGCCATAAAATTTCAGCCTTCTGTATTCAAAATGGAAAAAACAAAATCCAAAAGTATATAAAAATAAAATAAAAACAAAAAATATAATTTCTCTTTCTGCTTTATTTGGGCAAAGGAAGAGGAATTGTAAAGCAGGGTATCAACCACTCACCATCCAATTGATAAATGTTAAACTAAATTTCCTTTCATCTTTAAAATTCTTCCTGACATCTAACATATGTTTTTCATTTCTTGTAAGGGCCAGTTGAGCCTAAAGGTCCAAAGTAATATAATTAGCAGACAATTTGAAGAAGTTGATATGGTTTATATCAACTTTTAAAGTAGTGAAAATATACAAAATAAGTACTGGCACGATTATCAAAACACAGAAAAGGAACACAACATTAACTGCATATATTTGGTAGAAACAAACACACTGCATTTATTAAAAAGTCTAAATAAAATATTTAGTCTTGATTCAGATCTAAACTTTCTTCATCTCTGTACCATGCATACTGGAAACCTATTCAAGCAATATCGTGTAATCAGAAAATGTTAGTAACCTCAAAACTTTGTATGTCGTTCACACACAGCGTGAAAAGAGCTAAGGTGCAGCTCTCTAACATAAAACCAATATATTTCATTCTTCCCTCAGACCCTGAAATCTTTATCAGAAAAAACGTAAAACCAAAAGTTCTATGAGGACGGGGCTGCATCTGTTTTCTACCCTCCTGAATCTTCAACATCCAGTTTATGTCTGCACACAACTGATTCTCATTGCTCATTTGCTTACAGATTGACTGAATGAAGTACAGAGTTTCCTGAATATTTCAAACTGCTTGTAATTTTATTTTTCCCCATATTAATCTGTAGGATTAGCCTGGCTGCTCCAATGTTTGCAAACTGGAAATATTTTTGGTTCATTATTTAAAAGAGATAATGCAACACCTTTGAATTCTATGAAGCTAGCAGTTGATGAGCTAATGAATAAATTCAGATGATAAACACAAATCAGTAAGAGTTTAGTACACATTGGGTTTTTATATGTATTGTCTGAAGACATAAGGGCATAAAACCATAAAGGCATTTTCAAGTACCAATAGATCAGGCCAATTGTGGAGAGAATAAAAATCCAATGATAAATACACAAACAAAACAATTCCACTATTAACTGTACAATGCTTATTTTCAAACAAGAAACTTGAAAACTCCCTCCTATCAAACCATCAGTTTCCTGAAGGCTTGGATTGTGCCTGTCTTGGTATCCTCACTGTCTAAAACTTTCTGCTCTCAGGATGTCTTCACACTTTTAAAAGTTCTTGAGAACCTCAAAAGCTTTTGTTTATGTGGACTATATCATATTCAAAAATTAAAACCTGAAGGGGAGGCTGGGTGGCTCAGTCATTAAGCGTCTGCCTTCGCTCAGGTCATGATCCCAGGGTCCTGGGATTGAGCCCCACATCAGGTTCCCTGCTCCGCGGGAAGCCTGCCTCTCCCTCTCCCACTCCCCCTGCTTGTGTTCCCTCTCTCGCTGTGTCTCTCTCTCTGTCAAATAAATAAATGAAATCCTAAAAAAAAAAAATTAAAACCTGAAAATTTTTATATCTTTATTAATTCATTTAAAAGTAATAATAAACCCAGTATATGATAACATGGATATCATATTCTTTATGAAAGATCATTATATTTCCCCAAAACTCTTGTGAGATCAATCTTTTACACTTTTGCATATCTGTTTCATGGCTGGCTTGAATGAAAAGAGTTGGATTCTCATAAGCCCTGCATTCCATCAGATCTTACATGTTATTTTAATTGCATTATACGAAATATATTCCACACAGGTATGGAATTGAAGAAGGGATGAACTTATGGATACCCCCAGAGGTCCTCATTTCACACTGTGAAACCACTGACCTGTAATATCATTTGTCATATGGCTATTGTTTAATAACTACTCGCTAAAAGTTAATAAAAAGTTTACAGAAAAAGAAATAAATTTTAAGGGCACACATACATATATCCAAGCATACAAATGATGTGCATATTCATTCTGGATTCAACTGATAAATTATTCTTTATAAATGCTAACTGTTTTGCTACAATAAAGTGTTAATTATCCCAAGTCCTCAACTCATTACAACTAAAAACTGGGATGCAGATCAAAGGAGGGTATGTGAATGAAAGAGTGAAAAACTCTAACAATAAAGCATGTAATTCCAAAATTTAATAGAAAGAAATAGATGACTAGAATGAGACTTTTCACTTGAGAAAATTCCAAGCATAACCAAATCAAGTAGCTAATTCAAATGCTATGTGGGTCTGTTTAAAGCAGTAAATTAGATTGAAACACTTTACTGAAAACAAGCTGGATTCTAATATTTTTAGTATCTACACGCCATTTCTAATTAATCTATAAAAACCACAAGAAAAAAACATTTTGCTTATATTTTTAGCACTTCTGCTTTAAATATTAATAGGAACTAACCAAATACCAGAGAAAATATATTGATTTGAACATTTTACACTTTCCAAAATCACAATTCTTGTTCTTTAAAAATAGCCTTAAGTAAACTCAGAAATGAAAATATAATTTTTGAGATCAGATATTAGATTTTTTTAAATGATATTTCATCATTTGGCAAAAAATAAAATGACTTACTTCTCCTTTTCTTGAGGCCCATGTACCTGAGAAGCCATTTTAGGTTCTGTCCCAAGATTCTTTTGCATCCGCTGCCTCCTCTTTCTACTTGGTGCAATATCTGTGACATCAGGACTTGAAATAATGGAATCATCTCCTCTTAAAGTAGCTAAAATAAAATGACATAAAAGTGTGACCCAACAAAATTATGCATAAAAAGTAAGAACTTGCTGCACTGATATGAAGTGACACTTAAAATACAGTAAAACTATTTTTAAAAAATTCATGAAGATTTGGTTAAGTGGACCAGTTAGATTATAATACTTTAATACCAATATAAAACATAAAGTATATTATACTTTTATCAAGAAAGGATGCTGCATTCTGTCAAGTACTTATATTCAACTAATCTTAGACAAAGCAGTAAAGAATGCCCAGTGGAAAAAAGACATGTTCAGTTAGCAGAGATTTTAACAATTGATCTCTCTCAATTTGATCAAAATGGTCTCTGCCTATCTTGCACAACAACCCTCCCAAATACATCGAAGGCACAGTTTGATCTTTCAATGCTAGAATTAGATAGGAATGCCTTAGAGGCGCCTCTGTAAGATGTTTTTTTGGGGGGCGCAAATACTGCTATAGGAATAGGATAAATCAAATTGATACTAAACAGTAATTATTAACAGGAATGGAGACTTCTGCTAGTGATCCAGAGATAATTTCATAGACTTTTCAGCCAACTGTAGGGAATGAGAACAGGAAAAATGTCTAACAGATGTCTCTATTGTCTCTAAGTCATTAAACTACCCCTAAAAGTGTTTGATATACATGAAACAGAAGCAACAAGAGAAACATGTTTGATTTATATTCCTTTATTCTCTATAAACAACTTAGTTCCAAAGAGCTTTAGGGGAGTTCAGAATTCATTCATCTAATATATAGTATACTTAAGTAAATACATATTTATATAAAAGAGCTCCTTTGCCATTGATAAATAATGAACAATATCAATATAATTTGGACTTTGGATGTCTTGCTGGTTCATATGATTTTTGTCTAGCATGTTAACATTTTAAGGTGATCAAGGGCGAGCTTTCATCCCAATTAAAGAGAAGGCCTTCACAATGTATAAAGTCCTAAAAAGATGGAGATGAGTGGCAAAAATCCTGGACAAGTCAATTCCTGTAGCACAAAGAGGGGTTGGCTGAGTGGAGTCAAGAACCCTAGACTTTTCGGGCGCCTGGGTGGCTCAGTCGTTAAGCGTCTGTCTTCGGCTCAGGTCATGATCCCAGGGTACTGGGATCGAGTCCCACATCGAGCTCCCTGCTCAGTGGGAAGCCTGCTTCTCCCCCTCCCACTCCCCCTGCTTGTGTTCCCTCTCTCGCTGTCTCTCTCTGTTGAAAAATAAATAAAATCTTAAAAAAAAAAAAAAAAAGAACCCTAGACTTTTCAACAGTTAAGCTTTCTGTTACAGAAAGAAGCTGTGAAAATGTTTCTCCCTGTAGCTGAATCAGATGTTTAATTTTCATCAAACTATTAGAATGCATTCAGTAACTGCCATCTACTCCATTTGAGAGGAAATGTGATGCAAATGGTTAGTGGACTGTGATGCTGGGTGCAAATGTTGCTAGAGAGTTAACGGAGTTAATATTTTCATTAGGATTGTAACTAGGATTGTAACTAGGGAACTAACAACAACAATGTAAAGCTGCATAGATTTTGAGTGGTCTGCCTAAACCTTAATTTTTTTCCCCATAGGTTCTATTATTTTTAGTGTGCAATTCTGCAGAATGAGTGGTTTATCAGGCACACATATATCACATCCTAGAAGAAAAGCTGGTATTTTGAAATCCCACTTGCTGCAGCCCATGCTTCTCTGAGTGACCGGAGATCACTTGGACACTGTTGACCACTCTCTTGAAAGTCTTCTTTGGGTGCTTTTTTTTTTTTTTCTTTGAAATGGCTCCATTTTTTAGAACATATGTGGTAGACACTTTGCTATGGGTTTTAAACATATTATTTTATTAATCTTTAACCTTGTGAAGTACTTACTATTATTACCTTCATTTTACTTATGAAGAAGCCAAGGCTTTAGAAAGGTTAAGTAACTTGACCAAATCACACAGACTTTGAGTTGATATTTTATCACATGACAACAAAAAAATATTTCTCCTTAGTGGATAAAGTATTCCTTCATCAAATATTTACTGATTACTGATTAAAGGATATTTTACTTTCCAAAGCTATTTGAGTCATTAGGCCACATAAGTTCTACTACATTTCGCATACATTATTTTACTAGCTAGTACTATTCTAGGAATAGAGAAGGGTAGATAACAAAGGGTGTTTCTTTGAATACATCAAGCTGAACAACTTCCATAATTTTATGAAGCCATGAGATGATTATGGAAGATAATTCTGGTTTCCTGATTTTTTTTCGCCAGTCTGCTCTCACCCAGGGTTTACTCAGTCACATAAGCAATAACAAAGTACAGGCTTGCCTATAAACAAAGCTAGTAAGAATGTCAGAGTTAGAAGATATTTCAACTGTAGAAAGACTTGAAAAATGAAAAAAAAAATGCATTTAATGACATGTTGGACATCTAGGAGGTAATAATGTTAAATTTGTTTAAATTAAAATGGTAAGGGTAAGATTAAAAAAAATAAAGTTATCAAAAAGTTCTGCCATTCATTTTAAAACTCCAAATAATGACTTAACACATTGGCACCCAAAAGCATGTTTTATATGTAATATGGTTATACTACTTGTTATGCATATAATTTATAAGTAATTTACTTTAAAATACAATGCAATTAAATGTATGTTGTTAGTCAGGGTGAGCTATAACCCAGGTGTTGCTAGCACCTACTCAAAAATGCACAGCCCATTGAGTTGAAGGTCCATTTCTGGGTCTCTATTCTGTTCCATTGATCTATGTGTCTGTTTTCGTTCCAGTACCATACTGTCTTAATGATCACAGCTTTAAGTCCAGAATTGTGATGCCTCTAGCTTTGGTTTTCTTTTTCAACATTCCTTTGGCTATTCAGGGTCTTTTCTAGTTCCATACAAATTTTAGGATTGTTTGTTCCAGCTCTGTGAAAAATACTAATAGTATTTTGATAGGGATTGCACTGAATGTGTAGATTGCTCTGGATAGCATAGACATTTTTTTTATTATGTTCAGTTAGCAGAGATTTTAACAATATTTGTCCTTCCAATCTATGAGCATGGAATGTTTTTCCATTTCTTTGTGTCTTCAATTACTTTTGTAAGTGTTCTATAGTTTTCAGAGATCCTTTTCCTCTTTGATTAGGTTTATTCTAGGTATCTTATTGTCTTTGGCATAATTATAAATGGGATCAATTCCTTGATTTCTCCTACTTCTGCTTCATTGTTAGTCTATAGAAATGCAACTGACTCCTGTACGTTGATTTTATATCCTATGACTTTGATGAATTCCTATTATCAGTTCTAGCAATTTTTTGGTGGAGTCTTTTGGGTTTTCTATATAGAGTATCATGTCATCTGTGAAGACTGAAAGTTTGATTTGTTCTTTGCCAATTTGGATGTCTTTTATTTATTTTTGTCATCTGATTGCTAGGCTAGGACTTCCAGTATTATGTTGAACAACAGTGGTGAGAGTGAACATCCCTGTCGTGTTCCTGACCTTAGGGGAAAAGATCTCAGTTCTTCTCCATTGAGGATGATATTTGCTGTGGGTATTTCCTGTGTGGCTTTTATGATGTTGAGGTATGTTCCCTCCATCCCTACATGGTAGAGGGTTTTTATCAAGAAAGGATGCTGCATTTTGTCAAGTACTTATATTCAACTAATCTTAGACAAAGCAGTAAAGAATGCCCAGTGGAAAAAAGACAGTCTCTTCAATAAATGGTGTTGGGAAAATTGGACAGACACATGCAGAAGAATGAAACTGGACTATTTTCTTACACCATACACAAAAATAAACTCAAAATGGATGAAAGACCTAAATGTGAGAAAAGAATCTATCAAAATTCTAGGGGAAAACACAGGCAGCAACCTCTTTGACCTCGGCCGCAGCAACTTCTCACTAGGCACATCTCCAAAGGCAAGGGAAACAAAAGCAAAAATGAACTATTGAGACTTCCTCAAAATAAAAAGATTTTTCACAGCAAAGGAAACAGTCAACAAAATCAAAAGACAACCCTACAGAATGGGAGAAGATATTTGCAAATGTCTTATCAGATAAAGGGCTAGTATTCAAAATCCATAAAGAACTCAGCAAACTCAACAGCCAAAGAACAAATAATCCAGTCAAGAGATGGGCAGAAGACATGAACAGATATTTCTCCAAAGAAAATATACAAATGGCCAACAGACACATGAAAATTTTAATCAACATCACTCGGCATCAGGGAAATACATATCAAAACCACAATGAGATACCACCTCACACCAGTCAGAATGGCTAAAATTAACAACACAGGAAACAACAGATGTTGGCAAGGATGCGAAGAAAGGGGAACCCTCTTAACTGTTAGTGGGAATGCAAACTGGTGCAGCCACTCTGGAAAACAGTATGGAGTTTCCTCAAAAAGTTAAAAATAGTACTCTATGATCCAGCAATTGCACTACTAGGTATTTATTCAAAGGATACAAAAATTGTAATTTGAAGGGGCACATGCACCCCAGTGTTTATAGCAGCAATGTCCATAATAGCCAAGATATGGAAAGAGCCCAGATGTCCATCAAGTGATGAATGGATAAAGAAAATGTACACACACACAGGAATATTCGACCATCAAAAAAACTGAAATCTTGCCATTTGCAACAATATGGACGGAACTAGAGGGTATTATGCTAAGTGAAATAAGTCAGAGAAAGACAATTATCATATGATCTCACTCATGTGGAATTTAAGAAACAGAACAGATGAACATAGAAGAAAGGAAGGAAAAATAAAATTAGATGAAAACAGAGAGGAAGGTAAACCATAAGAGACTCTTTAACTCTACGAAACAATCTGAGGGTTGCTGGAGGGGAGATGGATAGGGAATGGCTTAACTGGGTGATGGGCATGAAGGAGAGCACTTAATGTAATGGGCACTGGGTGTTATATGCAACTGATGAATCACAAAATTCTATCCCTGAAACTAATAATACACTATATGTTAACTAAATTGAACTTAAATAAATTTTAAAAAAAAATGCACAGCCTAGGAGCAGACTGTTGAGATTCTAAAAATAAAGTCCATATCTTGAGGGGGCTTCTAGAAGCACTTTTGTTATTTGTATATCAGTGAATAATAGATTATTAATTAGTATAGTGAATGACAAAAATGTGTGTCTCTTAGCAAACACAAGGCATGAAAACAAACATGATGAATATTGCATATGGGCTCTCATGAGTGGAAATTAAATGTATTCCAGATACACGAATTGACTAAAATATTTTAGAGATACTCTCCACCATTTTACAAACAGGCTATAATCCACTGAGGTCTGTTTAATCTTGGAGACGATACCCTGTGCTAAATTTTTAAGTGGTTTTGGGTCCAGTTGTGAACTCTGGACAACTGGTGGCCTGATGTCAGGAAAAAGCATCACTTCTGCCTCAGGAATCTTTTTATTTGCCAAAAGTGAACTTTTTATATGAGAGTGTGACTGAGACATCTAAAAAGACAAGACAGCTGGAATTTCTTCAAGTTTATAGAACAGGTTTATGAATTATTTTGTGCTTACTTGTTAGTAAATACTAAGCTGATAATTGTGTGTGGGGGAAAACCTAATCTGGTAATTTGTTATTATTAGCCTCATACTTCAAACCTCTTGGTATCTACCGTTATTTATCACAAAGAACCTAGAAGTTGTGTATAACCAAATGTTTCAGGTCAGTTCACTGCACCTTATTTGTATTCCTTTCTCTTGACAATTACAGGGTGGCCTCTCTCTAATGCTGTCATGACGAAAAAGGGCTAGCATATAAGTTAATTACTGTTTAAACTAAATATATCTTTTTTGGTTTGTATTTGTACTGTGAGAAACAGTTTTCCCTTCAGTTTATTACATACACGTAATAGCAAATTATATTATAATAGATTTTCTTAATTCATAAATTCCTTTAAAAGAAAGTTTTGGTAATATTTATATAGACTTTAATAAAAGGGAAAAGGTTCCATCCTATCCTTTCTTCTCCACCCCTCAATGCCAGAAACCAGGAAAAAGAGGCACAAGTCCCATACCTGGTACCTAGATATTAACTGCTCATCTCAAGCAGTCTTCAAATTTCCACCCATCCTACCTCTAACCTTTACTGTGCTAATGTTTGGTCTTATTTCATTTGGTCTTGATGCTGGATACTTTATTTCTATTCTGATAATGGATCCCTTGAAAAATGATTCAGGGTCTCCAAACAAGCAAAGCCATTTTATATTCAGCAGAAGGGATCCGAAATAAACCTTCATCTCCATCTGTATCTATGAAGTCAAACATGGGACTTCCAAATTGTATTATTCATAACCATACATATTTTTAAGGGCAACAACCGAAGTTTTCACTTTCAAGTACTGCATCCCATTTTTAAGGAAAAAAATCAATTCATATTAAGTTTACCCGGTTGTATATACTCATTTTATGTATGAAAAAGAACTTGAAGAGAGTTGGAAAAGAACAGCAAATGTTCAAAGGGTAATGAGAAGGAATGTGGCCTGGCTGGAGTAGTGTTCACGAGCAAAAGATACAGAAAATGCTTGGATAAGTATGGGCAGCAAGGAAGGAGGGGAAAAGAAAAAGGAGACAGAGATACGCTAAATAAATTTTCAACCTTTCAAATCTAGGCAGAAGACTATGAATTCAATATTGACTGTTTTTTTTTCCCCTGAGATTTCACCTCCAGAATTCTCAGTTTTTACTATTATCATCAGTCTCTGTCATAACAATGTGTCTTTCACCATTTCCAGGAATTTTTTTTAAAAAGAAAACAAAAGAAGAAGAAACTCTTGCCAATGAACATACTACAACTGAAACACTGATGGGCAGAGCTGTGGGATGAATTTCAAGTTCTCATTAGGTTCACTGAACCTAGAAAATGGGGAATCTTTACACAAGCCTTGTTATTGTGAAAGGTGGCTCCACAGAAAGCCACACTTCTTCTCATCTGACAGAAGAACTGCAGGAGTTTGGCAGTCGTATTTCAGACATGAGAGGCAGTGTTGGCTTCTCTGCATACTCCCAATGTCTCAATGTCCAGACAAAATGACACTGTTGGCTAAATTGCCAGCAATCTGCATAAATCCCATGAGTTAAACTACCTGGTAAACTATTGGCTCAGCTATGTGCTCCCTTCCAGCACAGCCCACTTCAGTCATTTCAGTCATCCCTACTAGTTCCAGTCCACAGCAATCTCTCCTTACTCTGTAAGGCTTACAGTTTGAACCACTCACTTCACACATATGGTCTTATTTTGTTATTCTCTTTTTATGTATATCTATTTTTTCTTCAATTAGATCAAGGACTATGAATACCTTACAGCTAGAGGCTATACCTTATACCTTGATATATCCCTAATATATTACCCAATAGTGTTACAATGAGATATATGAGGACTTGAAAATTTTTTCAAATGTGTATTTTATTTTTTTTATTTTTTATTTTTTTAAGATTTTATTTATTTATTTGAAAGAGAGAGAATGAGATCGCGAGAGAGCATGAGAGGGGGGAGGGTCAGAGGGAGAAGCAGACTCCCTCCCCCGAGCAGGGAGCCTAATGTGGGACTCAATCCTGGGACTCCAGGATCATGACCTGAGCAGAAGGCAGCCGCTTAACCAACTGAGCCACCCAGGCGCCCCTATTTTACTTTTTTTAAACCAAAACTTATTTACTTATGGCCTTCTAAATGAGGTGTAGAGAAAAAGAGAATCAGAAGACCTGGGTCTGGATCTCTAGTTCTGCCATTTACCTTGGGCATATTACAGAATTTAAGTTCCTAAGATGAGAAACATATTTTAACCATGATTTCTGACATGATTAAATGAGACAAAATGACTTATAAATCACAGTGTCAGAAATATTTGATTTCAGCAGTTAAATATTATTAACAAAGTGTGTGTATCCTTATAAAAGATCAAGTTGAGAGGAATTTAGATTAATTTAAAGAATTTTCAGGCTGTCATCTATAGCTTAATAGAGACATAAAAGTAAAACAATAAAAAACTCAAAGTCAGATGAACTCATGGTTTTCTAAACTCAAAGCAGCCCAATTGTCATGGAATTATTATCTGTTAAGAATATACAGTAGCCTGTCTGCTGTGGCTGTTTTCACTATTATTAATTTCATAAATGTTTTATGAAGTGTTTACATTCAATAAGTCATTCTTTTTTATTTCAAAAGATATAAATATTGAGAGGAAAACCCAAAATCCAAACCTTAAGATACTACCCTAAGTAAATCCAAAACTACAAAAAAGAAAAAAAAAAAAACACACACACACACACACAACACTATTTCTTTCACCAGAGAAAACAACAAACCAATGACTTGGGCTCCTTCATGTTCTGTGGTTTGTCTTACTGACAGGTATAAAGATAAGCAAAAAAAAAAAGCTAAGATAAGGTAGGTCACACTATACTTCAATGAACAGTATCTTAAAGTGGGCTATCTGGAGGTAGGAAATTTCTAATCTGACCAAACAAGCAAACATTATTTTCCCTCACCATTCATCAAAGAGCCCTTTTTCAAATCTGTAATCAGCTGCTACCCAGTTTTCACAATCTAATCTGAATAAATGATGACCACCCTACACAAAAAGTCAATGGTTTAACTTACTAATCAGCAATCACCAAGTAAACTGATCATTAACATCACACTAAACACTTAAAAGAGTGTGTGTGTGTGTGTGTGTGTGCATATTCAACATACATATACTTTTCCAAAAGTCAGGCTCCTCTTTTAGCCAGCACAGCTGGAAGTGAGACTTAATGACAAATACCTACTGACATTAGGATAACTTAAGAGGTCATCTTTGGAAATCCAATACTCTCAATGTCAGAAGCAGGGTGGGCCACTAAAGATAAAGTACAGACTCTAAAAGTAATCAGAGAATTTAAGAAAAATTAATTTGAGTATATTAAGTATTATTCTGTACCTACAAAACAACATGCTTTTTAAAAAATACTTTTAAAAAATTTAATTCCGAATGAACTCAATTTTTTAAATCTTAAGGATTCATTCATTCCTTCACTTATTCAACACATATTGTTTTCTGTGTCAAGGATTATCCAGACGACACCACCACCAGGTATTCAAAAATTTTACAGTTGAGTAGAGCAGAAGGACACTACTATTCGCAAGAAAACCATAAGTCACATAAGCAATTATAAAGGAACTAACTTGAAAGTTCTAAAGTAGGTGCAGCTTTCCAACCTTTCATTATTTTTTTTCCCAAATTGATCTGTGAAGCTTCAATTTTTCTTTTTATTTTAAAATTAAATTATTAGGATCTTTAAGAGTGAACTCTAACAGCATTTCTTTTCTTTTTAAAGATTTATTTGAGAGCAAGTAGAGCAATAGAGCGAGCACACGAGTGGGGGAGGAAGGGGCAGAGAGAGAGGGAGGAGCAAGCCCCCCACTTGAGTAGGGAGCCAGATGCGGGGCTCAATACCAGGACTATGGGATCACGACCCTGAGCTGAAGGCAGATGCTTAACTGACTGAGCCACCCAGGCGCCCCTCAAACAGCATTTCTAAATTGAAACTACACTGTGACCTTTTTGGATATCCTTTACATGGCCCCACAACATCTTTAGATTTCATCACACTGTAATAATTTATCTAATATTTATAAGCTCCAAGAAGGCAGGGGCTGAGTTTGTCTTATTCACTGTTAGTACAAGACAGACTAGCTGGGTCTCTACACACATAGTAACTCATCAATAAATATTAGTTGATTGATATAAATGCTTAAATACTAACAATGTTAACAAATAACTTCTTAAAAATTATTTCGAATCTATGCAAAATCCTATACCACTGATTAGCTATGCTTGCTGCTGCCAGTCAACATTAAGAAGAATATCAGTGAGGAAAAGCAGTTTATGAAAGAACAACATTAGCCTTCAATTTATATCACTTTGTAGTTAAAAATAACAAACACTGGAAACAATTTTAATGGTTAATGAGTTTTCAGAAAACAAAACTACAATTTTTCACCTTTCACCAGCTTTGTAAAGTGGCCTCTGCCTGTGACCTATGTCATGAAATGTTTGGACTCAACATAAAGCTTTCATTGTTGTACATGAGTCAGGTATGGTTTTCTGTCAATGGAAGGCACTTTTTTGGCGTTCATAGAGACTGAAAGGTTTTTGAAATTTTCATTTTTTTTAATTTGGGTCAACTTTTAATAAAACCTAGACTTTTTACAGAGTTTAGGATTTCACTGAACTGGTATGAATGAAAAAAAAATCAGACAACAGATGAAATATAAACCTGTTTTAAAGAAGTAATATAAGGAATCTTCCAGTTTCATTTTGTTTTAAATAATGTATTGCCAGCATATTATCTACAGTGACTCTAGGTTAACTGGTTAGAACTACGACAAGACCAGTAGCTTAACTAGCAAGTCAAAATCAGAATAGGATCAATGTGGCAAAAATGAAGTGCTGCATAATTAAACGGTGAAATGGGTAGATAAGAATCACTAATCTAAATCACAGACCCTCACTTTAAATATTAACAGGGGTAAGAAGAACTTGAGTTTATGTGACATGATGTGCTTTTCCACTTCATTTTGCCAATATCTATTTAATCTTAGGAAATTTTGGAATAATTTTGATACATTAAGAAAAAGCACTCTATTTGCACTTCTTTAAATTCCTTTATAATAAGATTCATGCCCTTGTGACATAATTTAGCCAGTTCATAGAGGTTCTGTAAAAAGGCAAATATGAGGCTAAATTTCAGAGGCTTCCCTTGAAAACTGTGGAAAGATTTTCAAAAAGATCCGTGATGCTAGACATGTCCCAACTAGCCTTCAAACCAAATGTGATTAAGGCAATACTTTTACTAAATATTAAAAAAAAAAAAAATTCTCTGCCAAACTGTCAAATAACTAAGATAATGTTTATACTGAGTTAATAAAATACTGCAGAAGGATCCTACATGTTACTCTTAATCCCTGACAAAATGACTATAGGCAATTCTGTGAGGGTTTTTAATTTAATCTATAAAATAGGTGTGGAGAAGTGAGACCAAATAGTTACTTCTGGTATAAATAATGCCCTGAAATAAATGGTGCTGGGAAAACTGGATAGCTACGTGTAAAAGAATGAAACTGGACCACTTTTTAACACCATAGAAAAAAAATAAACTCAAAATAGATTAAAGACCTAGATGTGAGACCTGAAACCACAAAAATCCTAGAGGAGAACACAGGCAGTATTTCTATGACATCGGCTGTAGCAACATTTTTCGAGATACTTCTCCTAAGGCAAGGGAAACAAAAGCAAAAATAGACTATTTGGACTAAAACAAAATAAAAGGCTTTTGCACAGCAAAGGAAACCATCAATAAAACAAAGACAACCTACTGAATAGGAGAAGATATTCGCAAATGATATATCCAATAAAGGGGTTAATATCCAAAATATATAAACAACTTACACAACTCACCACCAAAGATACCCAAACAATCTGATTTAAAAATGGGCAGAGGACCTGAATAGACATTTTCCCAAAGACATAAAGATGGCCAACAGACACATGAAAAGATGCTCAACATCACTTATCATCAGGGAAATGCAAATCAAAACCACAATGAGATATCACCTCATACCTGTTAGAATGGCTAAAATCAAAATGACAAGAAATAACAAGTGTTGGCATGGATGTGGAGAAAAAGGAACCTTGTGCACTGCTGGTGGGAATGTAACTTGGTGTAGCCACTGTGGTAAACAGTACGGAGGTTCTTAAAAAAAAATTAAAATAGAAATTCCATATAATCTAATAATTCCACTACTGGGTATTTATCCAAAGAAAACGAAAACACTGCCCTTATGTTTATTGCAGCATTATTTCCAATAGCCAAGATATGGAAGCAACCTAAGAGCCATCAACAGACAAATGAATAAGGAAAATGTGGGGTGTGTGCGTATGTGTACAACATAATTATTACACAGCCATGAAAGAGGATGAGATGGTGCCATTTGAGACAACATGTATGGACCTGAAGGGTGTAATGCTAAGTGAAGTAACTCAGACTGAGAAAGACAAATACCATATGATTCCACTCAAAAGTGGAATCTAAACAACAACAACAAATAAACAAGAAGCAGAATCAAACCTACAGATACAGAGAACAGTTGCCAGAGGGGAGGTGGGTGGGAGTTGGGCAAAATGGGTGGGGAGAGGGAGATACAGGCTCCCACTTAAAGAATGAATAAGTCATGGGAATAAAAGGCACAGCATAGGGTATATAGTCACTGACACTGTAAAAGGCTTGTATGGGGACAGATGGTAGCTACACTTGTGGTTGAGCATACAGCAGTGTATAAACTTGTCAAATCACTATGTTGTACACCTGCAACTAATGTAACACTGGACATCAATGAGACTCAAACAAACAAAAAAGAGCCCTGATTCTATAATTCATTATGCTTTTTAAAAATTATTATCTTGCATTATCTGAATTTGAGAAGAAAAACTAAATGCATTCTAAGGCCATTTTTAGGCACTTTTAATAAGTTAGTATTGGATTAAATGTCTTGCCCAAATGCGAAAGTTTTTCTTCAGAAATTTTATTTTCAAACATCTACATGCTTTTCTTTACATTACACTTTTGTTTTTAATGGGCAACTTAGGGAATTTTTGTCTATAGATTTTTTTTTATTTTTCAATAAAAACTCTGTATAGTTTTTATTCTAAAACAAATAATTGTATATGCTTTTGCCTTAATACTCAAAATTAGACAAACAACAGCAAAATAATTTTAAGCACTGATTTGACAAAGACAATAACACTGGGAAATTTATTACAGCTTATTATGAATGTATACCCTTTACATTAGATTTTCTATATGAAGCTTGTTTGGCAAGCTTCAGTATTACTGTTGGCAATCACTGTTGGCAATGTGTTAACTTCTCATTTTAAGCGTGCTATCTTAGTAATGTGCAATCTCAGGACAAAGCCTTTATAATGCCACTATCCCATAACTAGCCAAAAGCCAAACTGGGAATCATTCTTGATGCCTTCCAAAACTTCATCTTGCACATCCAATCAGCACTCCCTAAAAGGCTCTTAAGCTCTCCAATAATTCTCTGCATCCACAGTATTTCCATCATCCCTTCACTAGATTATTGCTATAGCTTATAAATAGCTAAAACAGTTACAATTCATTCCCTAGAAAACATCTAGGAGAATTTTTCTTAAACTGCGAATCTGATCAAGTCATGTCCTTGTTCACTACCTTGAGGACAAAGGTAAAACTCACTAATGCTCATTAACGGCTTTCTTTTCCTGAATCAGCTTACTTTTACAGCCTTACTGAATTTTGTTTGATACATCATTCTCTCTCTCTCTCCTCTTGGACTTTGAACGTAATGATTTTCTTCCAGATACAGTGTTCTACCACCTACCCTTCAACTGGTTAACTCTCACCCATCTGGATATCTTAGTAAAGATTTCACTGTGTCAGGAAGCCTTAGATGTCTTGATTAGATGTCCCTCCTCCGTGCTGCCATAGCATCTTTTACTAATCCTATAACTGCATAATAGGTCAGAGACTTGGAAAAATGAAGTATGGAAAACTGTTCTGGGTCCCCTAGGGAGTAATATACACAGCACGGTTGAATCTTATTGTAAAGTCAGTGCATATGGCAAACAATCATAATTAATCAAAACTGCCCTTGAAAATTCCTTAAATTACCCATTAAATATAGTAATACATAGTGTATATAATTCTGTAGTATACTACTACTCATGCCTAAATATTTCATGACTACCACCATGTGCAGTTTTGTAGAAAAACTGTATTTTGAAAAAAAATTACTCAAGGCCTTCAATAACCTAACCACACATCAATATAGAAAAATTTGACTTGCTAGCCCTCCCCAGGTCATGTCATTATTTTAATCTTCCATGGAAGACATATCAGTTCCTCTAATGCTTCCTTAGTCAGATTTCTCTATGGTTCCCAATTAATTTTTCATTGTTTTCTTTCCTGGATGAAGATATCACCTTACTTGCTTAGCTACCTAAATAGTGCTTACCATTTCTTTGTAAATAGCCCCACATCTCAAAGTTACTCATACTTGTTCGTAAGTTTTTCCTAGTGATACTAACTCTTGTCAGGCTTGATTTCATCCATTATCAGTGGTCATCAAGTAGAATTGCAGGCAAGTGGCAGAACTATTTAAAAATATAAGTTTCTTCACCCCTGGTAAAATTTATAATTACCTAGAAAATACAGTTAACTAAGGTTCAATTAAGTATACGTGTGTGTGTGTGTATATATGTGTGTGTGTGTGTGTGTATAAAATGCTACTCCACTATAATTCATAAATGACCAGTAAGACCAAATTTTGATTTTAAGGTATTTTAATCATGAAATGGGAAGTGGGGATATCATAGCATAGTAGGCCTCACAGAGTTACACATCGTACTCTCCCTGAAATTCATAAAATAAGATTTTTCACATATGCATTTACTAGAATGCTTAGACATGAATTAAAATGGACAAACTGCTACTATACCGGGCTAGAATTTTTTAGGCATTATAATTTTGTATAAAATGAAAAAAAGGTAAAAATTATTGACACAAGAAACATCTTTCCAATGAAGTAGATGCTATATGTACCCTCACATTTTGATATTTGTAATTATTCCATAATAAACTATCATTTAGAATAATGGTCCATCATATTGCTCAGTATATTGTAGGTATTTAAAATATTTCTCAATGAAAACAGCAGCAAGGAAAATACTGAAGATTTTATAAATAAAATCTAAATGACAGCAAAACTTTTATAGTTAAATACAAACGAGCAAAAATAACAAAAGTTTGATCTATTTGTTTATTCATAAACATAACTTATTAAAAAAAAAAGAAGCCTGTAATATTTGTTATAAAGCAAACACTAAATTCAAAACCTAAGACATTACATTAGAGGTGGCATTTAAAATGCCCTTGTGGAGAATATTCTGACCTTGTACAAAGGAGTATATTATTTGTAAATAATGGTTATCAGACATCTTAGCCAAAAAACAAGTAACACAGGGTAAGTTATCATAACACAGCTGGGAAAATACAGAAGGAGAAAAAAAGTCTGTATGTGTGTTACTGTTCATATAGACAGATAAACAGGTCTATACATATTTATATATATGAAAATAAAAATTTATAAGTGCTTTATCTAAATAAAAGTGAAGAGTATTATTCCTAACTAAGGCCAAAAATAGGGGAAAAAATAACTGGGAAGAAACTAGGATAAATAACTTGATAGAGAAAATACAGAAACACAAGGGTGAAAGAAACAGGTACCTTCAAGAATCAGTATTCAACTGACAATAACACACTTCAGGTAGGTCACAGAATTGTTGTGGATTCTATACAAAGTGCTTTAAACTGTCTCCATAATTGCCATTGGATTTATTTGACCAATTTGAATTGCAGAGGAAAAAGATAAATTTAATGAGTTCATAAATCATTTGAGTAAAAGCTATGTTATTTTCTTAGAGTGGAATCAGCACAAAATTTTTGCTTAAACCTTCTGATTCAGGTACTGATTCAAGAGAAACAAAAAAGAATACCTACATTCTTCTGCATATCATCTTTGATGCCTACTGTAATAGTTTAGACACCTGCACTTTATAAAATATTATAAAACTACCCTTTAAAATACTAAGATACAATGTTTACCTATAAAGGGATAATAATCCAGAAATAACAATTAAATGGAGGGGCGTCTGGGTGGCTCAATTGGTTAAGCGGCTGCCTTTGGCTCGGGTCATGATCCCAGGGCCCCGGGATGGAGCCCCACATCAGGCTCCCTGCTCAGTGGGAGCCTGCTTCCCCCTCTCCTCCCTGCTTGTGCTCTCTCTTGCTATCTCTGTCACTATCGCTCTCTCTCTCAAATAAATAAAATCTTAAAAAAAAAAAAACAATTAAATGGAAAACATATTCTTAAAAAAAATCCCTTTAACATTTTGTACATTTTTAAAAAGGTGTAGATGGCAATTAAAAATTTTGCAAAGTTTAATATTTTTTCTTAAAGTGGCTTCATATTGTATGCTGCCAAAACTTATGTAACAATAACATTAAATTTAATCATGAAAAATTTAAGATCTTGCCAAGAGCTAGACCTTGGTTATCAGTGAGTTAGATATCAAGTCCATCATGACACTCAAACAAATGCCTTGAATCCTAAATTTAGGGAAGTAGAAAGAGCACAAATGAGGAAAAGTAAGCAATTCAATCATAAACAATCAAGGTTGGTCAAGGATGGTGTAAATACATCTTAATGCCATGCCTCTATAGTTATTGAAAATGAAGACTTAGAGGCAATTATCCAGATAAACTGGCAAAATGCAAATGTCATCTCTCAGAAAAGTAACTGGAAGCTCTGCCAACTGGCAGCTCTGCCAGCAAATAACTATCTCACTACTTTGGGAGACCTGGCCTCGAACTTTCTTCTTTAGATCACAATAATACACAATAATATTACATCTAATTTTTTTTAAAATAGAAAAAGAAAGCAGGTAGGAGAAAAGAAAAAGAGAAAGAGTGAAGAGCAAAAGAAAGGGAGGGAGAAAAAAAGTAAATTTTTACCGAACTGTTACCTAAAATTAATTTGTATTTTTTTCTTCTCTTATCAAATGGAGTATTTTAAAATGTCTTTCAAACAATTATTTACTTCATCCATGTTCATTTTTTAAGATAAACAATTATTCCTATTAAATGCAGATATCAAATGAACATTTTAAAATTGGAAAGTTAAAAAATATAAAATTGGGGATTTAAATAAACACATTTACAGTCATAAAAAAAGTCTTATACAATTATTCAAAAAGTAATTTGTCACTAACTTCTCATTTACTTTATATGTATTAATGTATTACTTCTATGATGACAATAAAAATGATATTCTTAGGTTTCTTGTACCTACATGTTTCTGCTTTGGTTTTAGGTAATAAATTATTTTAAAATCTACTAACTCTAAATTTTTATGCTACATATGATAGGTCTAAAGACCAAAAAGGCCACTTCCTCAACTTCTTCTTCAAGTCTATATAGCAACAGATTCATTTCAAAATCTCTTGTTTCAGTAATTATAATAAAGAAAATAGGGCACCCTAATGATTTAAACCATGAATAGTTTTTTTATTACCAAAACACCTGTTGCTACTTCCAAAACTATTTTCATTAAATACAGAAGAATGTTGATTTTGTTACCCGAGGACATCAAAACCTAAGAAAACAAACTTTCCTTAACAGAACCATTCTCAGAACACTTTTCTGAACACAAGTGATTTTAACAGGTTTCTCCTTCTCAGGATGAGGCTTTTATAAAGTATTTTACATTAATGTTTCAAGCTGGTGTGATTTATCTTTGATATGTTGCTAATATATAGCCATGTTTAACTTCTTCAAAACAGTAGTAATGTTAGTATGAATATATAAAATTGACCTCAGCAAAAAACACGCTGAAATTAATTTTATCAAAACTCATGTTAAAGATGCTTTCAATTTCTCAAGAAGAAATTACTGGTTTTCAACATCGGACAACAGTCAATATATGTCTCCGGAAAGAAAAGAAATACAACAGGTGAGCTCAGGATCACTCTGTCTTTCTGACTGGTGGCATTCTTTGGACCTCAGTACACGGAGGTAGGTAAGAGCCCAAGGAGAACACAATGATTTCACTTAACTGAAGAAGTAGAAATCAGAGTTTGGTGCTGCTGAAATAGTTGGAATCTGCAGGACAAAGTACTGGAAAAGAGAGAACTTCACATAAAAATGAGGCCCAAAAGAGGTGATCTTAAGTTGTTAGATGAATAATAAGCTGCACATGCACAAGACTGTAAGGACCAGTAGAAAACAGCTACTGAGGAGTAAGAGCTGTGAGCTGAATAGAAATTCCAAATGTTACATATACTAGGAGATGCAGAACATCTGACTGGTGGAGTAAAACACCATGCTGAAAATGCTAAGCATTCAGGTGACACCCCTAAAAGGTCTAGATCCACCCCAATGAAGCTTAAAAAAAAAAGGATCAAGTTTATTTGCCAGTAAATTAACTACCTACCAGAACAAAACTCAACATTCTTTAAAGGAAGACAACAGATTCCAGACTCTCAACAACATAGAAACCATAATGCCCAGTATATAATAAAAAAATTACTAAATATATAGAATAGGAAAATGTGATCCAAAATAAGGAAGAAATCATTAACACTTTGAGTACATTAGGAGTTATATTCGCTACACTTACCGTTATAAAATAGTACAGTTCTTGGAATTACAGAAAAATAACATCTGTAAGTTAGTAATACCCCTTCATTTGTAAAACAAAAAAACACATTTTAACTTTGCACATTATCTCAAAAAGAGATGCTCTAAGAGCCTTCATCTGCCACATCCCCACTATCGGTTACTCCCTCTCTATTAATTTAGACTTTCTCAGTGGCAGGCACACAACAAAGATGTAAGCTATTTAGAGCCCTGAACATTAACTTTCTGCTTATACCTAAGGAGGCTGGTTAGGTCAACAAAGCTAGGACATTATTCTGTCTTGTCCTTCCTTCCTACACATCATTAAAATGTGCTTCCAATTTCCTAATCTACTGCCTCCTTTATCCTGCTGATGTCAGTATTCAGGATCAATACTCTGTTGTTATTTTTTTGCTAGCTCTCATTTTCATTAAATTGATTCGCAATCCTTTCCAGGGTAACTGTGTACAACTCATTGCCCTTTTTATGGTTAAGAAACTCCTTGTTAAACACTGAACTGTGTCCCCCAAAAACTTATATAATAAAGTCCTAACCCCCCGTATACCTCAGAACATGACTGTATTTAGAGACAGGGTCTTTAAGAGGTAAGTAAGGTCTACTGATGTTATATGAGTGGGCCCTATTCCCATATGATTGCTATACTTGTAAGTAGAGAGACACCCGGAATGTTCACACAAAAAGAAAAGGCCATGTGAGGACACAGCTAGAAGGCAACCATCTGCAAGCTGAGAGAGAGGCCTCATGAAAAACTACACCTGCAACACCCTGATCTTGGAATTACAGCCTCAAGAATGGTGAGAAAATACATTTCTGTCATTTAAGCCACCCAGGCTGTGGTCTTTTATTATGGCAGCCCTAGCAAACCAATATACCTCTGAATATATTTTCATTTTTGCTGGGCATTCAACCAACCTCATCATTGTGAAATAAACTTAATGACACCATATCCAATAAGACCTCATTCTTATCCTTTGAAGTAAGACAAGCATATCGCCAGACCACTTACTAACTACTGCTACTTCTACACGATTATTCCAATATTACATCTCAGTCTTAAGGCTGATAAGATTGATTTTGAATGGAAATGATATATCAGGAGGAGGAGGGTATACACATATCTTTGTTGAAAAATACAAACAGCAATGTGGTGTTACAGAAATTAAGAGTGAGCTACCTATGATACCTGGATTTGAAACCAGGTTTCCCCGCAAGCTACTGAAGCTCACTGTGGACAGTAACAGACCTACTTTTTATACTGTTGTTGTAAGTTAAATATGTTAGTATTTGTAAAGTATTTAGCCTGGCACATTAACTGTTACATAAGTGTTTGCTATTATCAAGGGAACTGATTTTGTACAAGATTGCTAAGTGTAGGGAAAAGGGCCAAGGTGATGGGAATGTTGAATTACACATATATTAGAAATTTATTATACATATATTAGAAATTTGAGGTAAATGAAGGTTAGATTCAGTAATAATTTTAAAAATGACTAGAGCAAGAGAGAAAAGTTTTTTGTTTTAAGATAAATGAGAATTGAACATGCTTACAATTTCATAAAAGAGACTCAGTGAAGGTGAGAAAATAAGCATCAATAAAGCAAAACACTGAAAAGAGATTAAGGCGGTCAAATAATGTCTGGACAGGTCATGACACATTAGTAAGCTATAAAATAAATTAAGTGGGTGGTAACCAGATTTTACTTTATTTTTATTTCAAGTTTTTATTTAAATTCTAGTTAGTTAACATAGAGAGTAATACTGGTTTCAGGAGTAGAATTTAGTGATTCATCACTTACATATAACACTCAATGCTCATCCCAACAAGTGCCCTCCTTAATGCCCATCACCCATTTAGCCCATCCCCTACCTCCCTCCAGCAACTCTCAGTTTGTTCTCTATAGTTAATACTCTCTTATGGTTTGCCTCTCTCTTTTGTTTTCTTCCTTCCCCTATGTTCATCTGTTTTGTTTCTTAAATTCCACATATAAGTAAAATCATAACGATATTTGTCTTTCTCTGATTGACTCACTTCACTTAGCATAATACACTACCTCCATCCACATTGTTGCAAATGGCAAGATTCCATCCTTTTTGATGGCTGAGTAATACTCCTGTGTGTGTGTGCACACGAGCGCGTGTGTGTGTGTGCACACCACATCTTCTTGGTCCATTCATCAGTCAATGGACATTTGGGCTCTTTCCATAATTTGGCGGTTCTGATAATACTGCTATAAACATCAGGGTACATATACCCCTTTGAATCAGTATTTTTATACCCTTTGGGTAAACACCTAGTAGGACAATTACTGGATTTTAAAAAATAAAATATCTTAGGGAATATCAGAGTTTATGAGATATAACAGGGTAAGTAGTATCTCATGAAATGTGTGTGTCAGCTTTACATACACATAAAGACACGTGTATACTCCGCTGAAATGAAATATATTGTCACTGTGGGTCTCAGTGGAGAGTTGAAAACCTTTTCTTAGAGTCTAAGGCATTTTTGAAAGAGACTTTTCTTCTGAGGTGAGAAGAAAAAAGTATCAGTGAACTGGGACTGGAGAAGTATCATTCTGTTTAACAAAATTAATTCACCTATACATTATCTTCATTACAAAAGAAATAGACTTGTGTAAAATTATGTTGTACTTCTTAAATTTTAAATTTAAAGTTAATGAATTAATTATGAGTGAAATGACTGAACAAGTGCATTCACTTAAAGATCTTACAACTCAAATTCTTATTTTCTTAAGTTATTTCTTTGTTTTACTGAATTTTTAACACAGTGAATGAAGCACTCTTTGACAGTCTTGCGGGACATTCATTAGATGCCAATTAATATAAAGACTGGTTTTCATACACCTGTGTTATTTATTTTGGATTCTTAGAAACACCTCAAAACTAACCTTTGTTCTTCCTTGACAGTGCCTTAGAAGACAAGTTTCAGGACTTCCAGGATCTCATGCAGCTGGCTACCCCTGGTAATCCTACCCACTTTTCCCAGCCTCATCTGTCACCTACACAGAGTACAGAACCTGCCGTCATGTGCTTCCTTAGCTCTGAACACACAGTTCCAACTGTTTCTGGGACATTTTTTAATCTGAGATCCCTAAAGCACAAATTCAATATGTGAAAATTTAAAATCATTTGTTTTGATTACTAGCCTTACCATTAACCTTCTAGTTTGAGATAGAAATCTAAAAATCAGAATGCTCCCATCCATTTGGAATAAATCATCAAGTTCTACCAATCTTGTCTCCAAATAGCTCTCAGTCTCTCCCCCATCCATCTCAGAGGACATTATTTTCTCTCATTTTAATTCAACAGCCTTTTAATTCATCTCCACCTTTTGGGTTTCCTCCTTCTAGTCCATCTTCCACACTAAATCAGTTATCTTTCTAAAATGCCAGTCCACTTGTATTCTAGAAAGCCTAGTCTTTCTACCCAGCTTCTCTCTCCCCATTCTGCCGTACACACACTGAGTCAATCATATACAACTTGTCTCCCTTCCTTTAATATGCCCTATTCTTTCATTCTTTTCCTAAAAAACACCTTCACGCCTTTGCCTAAGTTGTCTTCTCTACTTGGAATGTTCTGGGCTGCCTTCTCAACCTGCTCACTTTTTAGCTCTACTACTCACTCTTCAATTTACAGTTCAAAGATCAACAACTCTAAACTATTGCTGAAGACTGTCATTCCTTCCTCTTTACCTTTGCAGATTTTCTACACAGCATTGTAAAATTCCATTCACTTACCATATACTGAGTACCATCTATGTCCTATACTTGTGATTTTGCATTGTAATTAATTGTTTAGATGTTTATTCCCTCAACTAGAGAAGGAACTCCTAAAAGGCAGAGGCAACATCTTACTTAATGTGGCTTCCCTAGAGTGAGATGACAGGCCCAACACTTAAAAGGCATTTAACAAATGTTGGCCTAAGTAAATTAATTAGATGCTTTCTAACACACTATTTTCTTCTGCCCTCCAATTATTTCTATTTTCTATTTTCCTCAACAAAATTTAAATGTTGTGAGAACAGAACCATCAGGCATTTAATTATTAATGGCATAGTCTGGTGTGAACAGGATTAAACATCTTTTCTAAGAGATACAAGCCTACTTGAGAGCTGCCTGAAACTTGGAATCATTAGCACCTCTTTGTGGTCTCCTAGCAACTAACCATTTCTTAAAGGAAAAGTTAAAACTATTTTGCCTAGTTCCTTATGCTTGAAAAATTCACTATCTTAAAAACCTTTACATTTCCTAAGAAAATGGTGTAAATTTTTATTACTGAACCTGAGAACCATATAGCTAAAAGGTATGATCTAAGCTTCCTTTTTTATGAAAACTAAATTGCTTTGTGGAAAAATCAAACTTACTCTAACATCAACAAAATCACTTAGGTAAATACAATTCTCTCTCTTATTTGTTCATATATACACACAGATGAACACTTTGTGTCTATTAGTATTTATTAGTGTTTATTATTATATTTTTCTACCTCATTCTTTAATGTTTATTTTTGTGTTCTTTAAAATCAGGCTGCAAATTAGAGAAATGGCTAAAGAAAGGGCTTTGTGAGCATTTAATAACATTTACTGACCCAAATAAGCACTAAAAGAATCTTCAGAGCACAGCAGCTTTGTCCAAATTTTGAAAGCGCCCAGGGGTATGAAGGCTCATTGTTCATCCTAACAACTCACATGTCTCTGAAGCTTGGCAGATCCTTTCCCAAAATCCAAAAGTATTTGTTCAAGAGGCAAGATCTTATTTTCTGAGGACCACCATTATATTTCTTCATAAATCTATTATCAAATTCCACTAAGATAAAATTCCAGGAATATATTTTTTAAATACTTGAATTACTAGAATTAATACTATTAGCATATTTTCTTTACATATTTTTTGAAAATTTAAATAAAATAGCAGTATTTTATTGCATTTAATAGTGGTATTTACCATCACTATCACTGCCATGAATAGTAATATTAATAACAATGCCAAAATCAGTTATTCTTATTAAGTATGACAAGTACTGTATTAAATTATATTTTTGATAATATAATAATATATAAATATACGTATTTAAAGATGTTTAAATTTAAGCCTCCATTAATATAGTTATCTCCATTAATAAAGTCTCCCCCACCATTTAGAAGCCTAATTCCTTTCAGAATTACTGGGATGGCAATAGGTAACATTTTTTAGGAACATTTTTCCACCAAGTAACAAGTTACCTCCTGGCATACTGTTGACTTTCCTGACCTCATTAAAAACAAACAGTAAATTTTAAATACATTGGAAAACTATAAATTTAGAGCTGATCAAACTCCAGAGATTATCTAATTTTCTCCTCACATTTTACAGATAAGAAAAATGAGATGCAGAGAGATTGGTAAAAAAAAAAAAAAAAATTCCTTGATCAGAAAGTTATTGGAAGAACTACAACTGAAACCTAGATTTTCACAGTGCTATAAATAATTATGGTGTAAATCTCTCAGTAATTACTGTTTTTTTTAAAGATTTATTTTTATTTATTTATTTGAGAGAGAGAGCAAGCAAGTGCACCCATGAGTCGGGGATGAGGTAGAGAGAGAGAAGGGAGGGAGAGGCAGAGAGAATCTGGAGCAGACTCTGCACTGAGCAGGGAGCCCAACTCGGGGCTCAATCCCATGACCCTGAGATCACAACCTGAGCAGAAACCAAAAGTTAGACACTTAACCAACTGAGCCACCCAGTAATTATTGGTGATTAACTAAAACTTTTTAAGAATAGAAGTTGTGGGAAGTAAAAGTTTCTGGATAATACGTAAATATAAAAGAGACCTGTTTTTTTCTGAGGAAGAATGGGTTCCCCCTAATGAGGCAATCAGGAAGCGAAAGATCAACTTACATTATTCTAAATTCACACTTCAACAGTGATAGAGTTGACTATTAACAACAACAGTAACCTCCTCTAGAGTGCCTAAGGAGAGAGAAGAGTAGAGGAGGCTCTTATTTTCTCTCTGGATTCATTTCCAGAGAAAATCAGAATCAGTTGGGTACTTCCATTTGCCAACTGCACAGACACAGGAACATGTGGTTATCCAAGCCAAAGTTAGAGAAATCGGTAGGATTTATATTGACCTCAGACTTCTTTACAGACTGATCCTTTCTGTGCATCCAATTGAATTTTAAATAATGTCTTAATAACTGTTTATTTTCCAGTATAACAAATGACAAAAAAGCTCTTTTACTTCAATATTCTTTACACTAAATCTTGTGAGTTCACCTATATAAAATACTTAAGATTTAACAACCAAATCTAGTTATTAATTAATAGTAAAAGAACCTGAATCATAGCATGGGTAATTAAATAGCATAGGCTTTGCTGTCACCCACAACTGAGTTCAAATTTTGGCTGTTTCTCCTACTAGTTGTGTAACCTTGGACAAATTACTTAACCTCTCTTTTGAACTAAGAGCTAGAAGCCCTGATATTGATTATGGTCAAAATGAAATGAGATAAATTATGCAAGGCACCCAGCACAGCCTCCCACACAGAGCAGCATAAAATCAATGTTGGTTCACTTTCCCATTATTCTTTTTGACCAGAAATTTAGCAGACTCAATGACGTTGGTCTGAACAAAGTTTGATTTCAGGAATCCTAGGCACTCTTAATTCTGATATTGTTTTGAAAGGGCAGACATATTTGGACAAAACTCCACATACTCAGTTCTCCCCAAACTAAAAAAATAGTTCCCAATGAAAGTCCTCATGCTTTAACACCTGGTCTTTGACCCAGTCCCCTGAGAATTATGTGACAGCTTAGCTCCTGCTCTTGATTTTTTGGTTTTAGGTAACAGTCTACTAAAGACCTTTGTGGAGCACTCATTAGTAAGACTTTTCATAAATCTTTTATACAAGCATGAGGACAATTCACTTTGACAAAAACTTTGGCTACCACAAAGCACTGTGCTGATGCTGAGTAGCAAAGATGAGTAAACCATGGATTTATCCCTTTTCTTTAGAAATTCACAATCAGGCAAGTACACAACTATCTATAATGATGATATCTGCTGTGCACTTTTAAATTTATCAGGGATGCTGAAAATGTAAAAGGTGATTTTGGTGAAAAGGCTGATGTAGAATATTGTGTTTATTTTTGTGAAAATATTTTTATGGAGGCATAATTAGTTTGCCCTCTGGCTTTTAAAATATGCTAGGATATGGTTTCATGGAAAGAAAAGTATAATGGGGGACAAAAGTTTTCTTTAGGGTAGTGTCCAACAAAACAGAGACTTAAACCAAGCTGGCCTGCAGATAAAGGGAGTGTATTTTGCAGTGAAAGTCATTAAAAACACCTTATTACACGTTGTAAAGTCCAATAGCAGAGGGAATTGTGACTCATTTAAACTCTAACAAATGACCAATCCATGTAAGTGGGTCTCACAGGCAGTTTATAATCAATCATAGTCAATGAATTTGTGAGTAAGTGGCATACCAGCCAAAGAACAGAGAATGAATGGAGTCTTTTAGGCTAATTTGGATATAACACAATGTTTAAGTAAGTGTTATGAAGCTCAGGGAAAAACAACTAGTATAAATTATACTTTATCCTTCTGAAATAGGTAGGAAATTGTGCCAAATAAAAGTCATAACTGCGGGGCTTTGTTTAGCAATATGATGATGCTAAAATAAACTCTGAGGCAATTCTGATGCTATGCCAGGTAATAACGATAGAAGTCCAAATGTGTCAACATTTTACTAATGGTGCTCAAACAACATGGCAGGTAAAATGAATTAAAAATTATAATCTAATTTAAACTGCATTTACTGTGTTCATTTCAAATATATTCAATTATACTGCAATGGAGATACTCACTACTTCATGAACAAATGTTAAAAACCCTACTGTGTGCAAGGCACTATGCTTGGTGATGCAGGAATAACACTAAATCAACTAACTTTTACGATACAGAGAACGAAGAGTATGGGAAACGAAGAAAACTATCTAAAAAGTTCTTTGGAATCCATATATTCCTAAATAAAAGAGTAACATCGATAAGAAGTGAAAATACTTTCACATATATTATGCTATATGGTTTCCAGAGTCCCTGCCTGACACAGAGGTAAGAAAAAAACAGGTATCCTATCCACAATAATAAAGAGAAGATTATACATGAGCTCTCAGCTCATTCTAAATCTTTTCCATTAAAATAGGCTATGCTGCCTCTCTTTATGGATATGTACTTTATTTTCATGATGCTAACATTCAAATAAGGAAGTAGGATTGGAATGTGGTACCATCTAAATCAAGTGGGTTATTACAATTATGTGATATCTGAACAAGCAGAACAATACACAAACAATTCTAGGCCAAAAAGAAATTCTTATCAAAAGGTAACTTTTCCTCTCCAGAATTAGAAAGAGCTAGTGATTCAAGAGATGTCAAATTTTCCTTCTAAAAGAGAACACAGGTTAGTTTTTAAAGTATTTAATTCTTTGTTTTTAATTTTTTGTTCCTAAATAAGCATGAGGTGAAGCAACAGAAAGATGCTAATAAAATGGTGGCACCTTCATTTTATGTTTTTAAAACAATACACTTCTTATTCTGAGTTTCTGCCAATCACACTCTTTGTAACACGAGCTACAAGAACTCAGCTTTGAAAACAAGTCTTTTCAAATGACAGCATGTCTACAGTAAGTTCTCCATATAACGATCAGATGCTATTTTTTTTTGTTTGTTTTGTTTATCTTTGGGTTTAAAAGAAAGGTTGTCACTTAAAAAGCAATTAAATTTTTTTAAAAAATGATTCATTATTCCTGATTTCCTTTGTAATGGAAATTACAGCAAGTATCTAATACTTTGCACACGCAATGTCTTAAGATAGTAATTACAGGAATTCTGACTCTAATGGTAACAAAGTCTAATTTTATTTCACTTTGAAAAGCTATACCACAATATAGCAGAGAAACAGCTTGATCTCCATGTGGAAAATCATGAAAATTTCAGAGTTTTTAAAAAGAAAGTCACATTAATTAGCCTTTGAAATTTGTTATTTTTTTAGTAAGGAAAGTGCCAAGAGTTTTGTCAGGTAAACTCAACCTATTTATTACTTTTTAAAATCTCTCAACAATTGTTACTACTAAAAATTTTATTTTAAAAGGTAGAATTATCTAACTTCACAATTTTGTACTTCCAAATTAAGCATGTCACAAATATCTCTGAAACAGAATAACCAATAAAAGGGAATAAAGGAAAGATAAATCACAGAGTAATGTAAAGGAGCCTCTATTTCAGTAAACATCATTTATTAAAGACCTAGTTTAATATCAATGAAATTAGTATCAGTACAGAAGGTCAAATTAAAAAGTAAAGTATATCAAATATTGTTATGCACTTTATTTAATTTTCAATAATCTCACGTTCTGTTGAAAATAAATTAACTTTCCAATAATGCAAATGTTGAACTGTGGAAAACAGTGAATGTTGTAGTCCTCATTTAATCAGATTAAAAATGTATACTAATTACCATCTTAAAGACTCAACTATTTAGAGTGAAAGAAATATGTTTAATTTTTATTAACTCAGTGTTTTCTGGATTTATTTGGTCATAAAATTCATTTTTAGCAAAGAATATTTTAACATTTGTCTCCTGGAATACAGTTTTAATGAATGAATATAATTTCTCAGAAGGTATTTCTCCAGTTCAAAGTCATCTTCCAATTAGTACTCAATTAAAAAAAAATTGTTTTTCTAAATAAAAACCACTGAAAATGTATTCAAAGCAGTGCATATAGCATCTTTTTCAGAATCCACCCTTGGTCTCTTGAGTTAACAATAATAGAATCATCCCTAATATCCCATCATCACTGTCACCACTACTGGCCCCAGGAGTTTTAATAACCTCTGGGTCACCAAAGTCACATCACAATAATTGACATCATAATGTATTATAAAACCATATTTTTTATATTTTAAAACTGTGTATTTATATATATATATTTCTATACAATAATAATGCTTTATGGGGTCTAAAATACATGGCAAATTGAAATATACATTACAATAATGCAAAAAAGTTAAGTGGACTTAAAGTGTCCAAAGTCCTAGCATTATCTAGGGAGCATGCAAGTTAAATTAACATGGGACTTAATAGGTCATGGATGTTTGTTGACAGCTCAAGGATCGTCACTAAAACAAGAATACATAAATCTGTAAGTAACAAGTTAATAAAGAGAGAAAGTTAGAATAATGAGAATAAAAAACAAAGAGTACATTAGTAGATCTAAATCTAAATATGCAAGTAACTACATGAAATATAAATGGAATAAACACTCCAATTAAAAGACAAAGATTATTAGACTGGGTTTAAAAAACAACTATAGTTTTTTTTTTTAAGATTTTATTTATTTATTTGAGAGAGAGAGAATGAGAGACAGAGAGCACGAGAGGGAGGAGGGTCAGAGGGAGAAGCAGACTCCCCGCCGAGCAGGGAGCCCAATACGGGACTCTATCCCGGGACTCCAGGTTCATGACCTGAGCTGAAGGCAGTTGCTTAACCAACTGAGTCACCCAGGCGCCCCAACAACTATAGATTTTTAAATATATAAAAGGTTGAAAGTAGAAGAGTAAAAAAAGATTAAAAGATATGCTATGTAAACATCAAGAAAAAGAGAGCTGGTATAACTATACTATCATCAGACAAAGAGAACTTTTAAGGGAAAGAAGCAATACTAGACCAACAAGAGATATTTCATAATGGTAAGAAAAAGTCAATTCACCAAAAAGATATAACAATTCTAAATCTATATACCCTGAATAATACATAAACAGTATATAGTGTAGTGTCTTTATTTTAAAACTATATTTTTTATGTTTTAAAACTATAGATTTCTGTATTTTTTAAATGTCTACATGGACATTTGGTAGTATTATTTAATATTTATTTAGCACCTCTATACACAAGCCTTTTAATCAAGGACTGAGTATAAATCAATGTTCCGTTGTCTTATTTGCTTTGCCATCAAATCATAATAAACCTCCAACACAGATATGAACATCCCCATTCATCTTAATGGTGCATTAATGACCCCAAGCCATATCTTTTTCCAGTTAAATGTGTGCCCACCCCATTAAGTAAGAAATCAAGGAAGCCATATATTCCACCCTTTCTTTTTTAAGAGCCTTAAGTCATTTTGTAAAAACAAAAGGCATCAAATACATTTAAATTTAAAATATAAAATTATAGACACCTCTTAGATTTTAAAAAATTAAGAGTGTTCTACTAAATACATGGCACTTTAACACAGGAAGGGTTCTCAGAGATGAGTTCTGTAGTCAGACTGCCTGGATTAGAACCCCGGTTCTATAATTTACTAGCTGTGTTACCTTAGACAAGTTTTCTAATCTTTCTGTGCCTCAATTCTCTCAGCTATAAAATGGTGATAATAATAGTACATATTTCAAGGGACTGCTATTAGATGTAAATAAAGTAATGCATCTAAGAAACCTAGAATACATTCTGGCACCCATATAAATGCTAAGTAACCAAGTCTACAGTAGTTGTGGTGATGGGGATGACATTACTATAACAGTGGTGGTGGAACTGTAATGGAACAATAGAAGTAACAGCAATAGCAACTGTAATAGTAAAGGAGGAGAAGGAACAATAATTGTAGTAGTAGAATTAGAATTAGAAGAACTAGTTGAACTAGTCATCACTGTCAGAGTAATCATCATATTCCAGGGGTTATAAACTCAAATATTTCCAGAAATCATGCAAATGACATCAATGAATAAAATGAGCCAGATCAAATATAAAAGGAAGTGTTAAAGACTATAGAAAAATAGGAACCTATTTCCTGCATAAATGGATTCAGATTTATTATGTAAAACACTGATGTTATCAAAGGAAAAGCAAAGTATGTGACCTAGATCATACAAAAGATAACAGTTACAATCTCTGATACAGTCCGAGTTATATTTAAATTAAAAAAACAGTTAATATGTTAACTGTTAATATGGCTAGCCATTATGCTTGCGAAGTAACATGGCTAGCAGTACTCTAAGTTCTTTTTATACTCGGTCATCTCCCAAATTACAACTACCCCCACAAAATGCTGAGTGTCACAGATGTATGTTTGCACCTACTATTTCTCAATGCACTGAGTTTTACCACAGGCTTGAAACTGGCACTCAGGGTCTCACTTTGATTTCTTCTTCCGCCCACCCCACTTACAACAGTTCTCTTTCAGGACACCACATATTCAGACTCTACTCAGCAAGCCTGCTGATATCCATCCTTCACACATACCCAAGCCCTCCAGAGTGGAAGCTTCAGCAAGCATCATGTCAGTGCTGGTGGGCTGGCAACATTCCAGAACCTCATCACTAGTAACCTTCTCTATCCTTTTGATCTTAAATATGGCTTATAAATGATGTTGACGAATTGGTTCAAGGAACCAGATATGCTGTTTGTGGTGGAGATCCCTGTCACAATCACAAAGAGACAAGAATCCTATATATTATATTATAGACATTCAGCTGATTTAGAGACTACTGCTACATTACCCCAACTTTTGTCTCAACTGGGTCATGATTGCAGTTATACAGGGTCAATAAAAATGTTTAGCTTCATTTTCCTAGGACAAAAATGAGCCAGGCTTTCTTAAGTCTGTTTTACTATAATGAATCAAAAAACAATAAATAAATAAAACAGTGCGAAACCTTTTGCATTTCTTAGATATACTCAATTACACCCATAGTCATCTACACCCACCTAAACGTCTCATGGCCTTACATTAACAGCTTCATAAAAACTTGGTAATAAAAATTGATTTCATTTTCATAATAATATACTTCTATCATAGAACCACAAAATCAGCCTGAGATGGAACTTTTTAGAACACCAAGATCAGTATGTCAAATAGAAATATGGGAGTCACATAATAGAATTTTAAATCTCCTATTAAACACATCTGAAGAAGTAAAAAAGAAGCAAATGAAGGTAATAATAATATGTTTAACTCAATACATCCAAAATAACTAATTCAAGATTCAATTAATATTAAAGACACATGTAAAAATTTTTTTACACATTACTTCTTTTTTCATACTAAGTTTTTGAAATCCAATATACTTATGGTACATTTCAATTTAGACAAATCACATTTCCAGGGTTCAACAGTCTCAGGTCACTAGTGGCTACCTGACCGAACACGGCAGAGCAGCTCTAGACAAAATCCAATCCAAGGAACTGACAGATGGTGATTTAGTTCTGCCTGACTGCTGTTTTCTCTTCTTCTCATCTTCATTTGTTCTAAGGTGCAGTTTCCTTTTAACATGTCTTAATCCATCTTATTTGGTTTAAATACCATTCTCCTAGGTCAATGATTCTGAATCATTTTTGGAATATACTTCCTATTGAAAATATATAATAATTTGAACTTTACTCTAGAAAAATGTACCTGTGAACTTGTTATGAGATGAACTGTATCCCTCCCAAAAAGACATTTTGGGGTCCTAATCCCTAGTGCCTAACAATGTGATTCTTATGTGGAGACAGAGGATTCACCAAGGTAATCAATTAATGAGGTTACTGGCATGGGCCTTACCCAATGAGACTGGTGTCCTTATAAAAAAGGGAAATTTGGATGCAGCATAAAGGGACAGTGATGTGAAGAGACACAGGGAGAAGATGACCTTCAACAAGCCGAGGAGAGACGCCCGGACAGAGTCTTCCCTCCTGGCCCTCAGAAAGAATCAACCTTGCTGATATCTCAGCTTGGGACTTCTATTCTCCAGAACTATGAGACAATATATTTCTGTTGTTTAAGCCACCCAGTTTGTGGTACTCAGTTATAGCACCCCAGCAAACTAATACATGCATTTATACATATAATTTTACATATAATTCCAAAGGGTTCAAAGATCCCCCTGCTAACTACTTAACCAGAGGTTAAGAACTCACTTTGAGATTAGAACAAACCAAATTAAATAGCATTTAAGTAGTGTTTTCTGTCAACTATTAACATTAACTTTATCAGCCAACATTTGTCCTAAGTCCATTCTCAGATCAGTCCTCTTACTACAACAATGGCAAAAATATAATTTTTAAACTGTCTTCAGAATCCTGAAAATCACTCACTGCACGTTCTGAGGTTTAATATTCACATGGGTTCATACTACATTTTAAGAATATATCCTTGATTGGGCGCCTGGGTGGCTCAGTTGGTTAAGCGACTGCCTTCGGCTCAGGTCATGATCCTGGAGTCCCGGGATCGAGTCCCGCATCGGGCTCCCTGCTCGGTAGGGAGTCTGCTTCTCCCTCTGACCCTCCTCCCTCTCATGCTCTCTGTCTCTCATTCTCTCTCTCTCAAATAAATAAATAAAATCTTTAAATAAATAAAATCTTAAAAAAAAAAAAGAATATATCCTTGATTATATGCTCCACTCCCCATGTTTACTACATGTCCTCTTAAAATAGAGACATAGAGAGACTTTTCTGGGAAAATATTTGTTTTCTTTAGATGCTTCTCCTTTTTTCACCTAATTTATATACAAATCCAAACAGTCTAAAGCAGGATTTCTCACATGGAGTGCATGGCATAACTACCATTGAAAAAGTTCCTAAGGTCTTATAATCTTGAGAAATGTTTCCCAGTACATTCTACCCTTCATTACTGTCTACATTAGCATATTAAAGACCCTGAGAAGCTATGCAGAAAAGAAAGAAAATGAGTAAGTGACCACATAATTTTTCTCCCACAACATATTACTCATTGAAACAGCAGATAGATGAATACTTATGTCAAGTCACCATACTCTGTAAAATCCTAGTCTTAGATGCTTGGAGCAAGATGGTACTATTGTAGCCACGTAGCAGGCTAACTTTAGGTTAGCAGATTGATTGGCCCAATGCACTTAGCCACTGCTGCCAAGATCGTTACTTCCAGCAACACCGCTAAATGTGGGTATTCTCCTTCACACTGAGTGAGGCTTTTTTGACCCAGGCCTAACAGTTGCCAGTCCTCACAGCCTCCCAGGTTCTGAAAGAACTTCCATACCGACCAAACTCAAGAAATATGGGAGAGGGCAAGAAAGGAGGGCACAGGACAGCAGTGGTGGCAGCCCTAGGCAAGAAGTGCACAGACTCCCAGTTCTTAATGGAATTTCAGCAATTTTTCAAGTATAAATACTTCTCAAATTGCTCTTTGCCTTTACTAATTTCCAGAGCATTTCAGTGAATCGCTTTCTTGGCTTCCTGGCTAAGATCAAGTGCAGAGCCCTTCAATGTTTGTTTCTTTATTGTCAGTTTAGATTTCTAGTTACTTTTTGGGGAGATTAGCTAACCTTCTCATTCATCCATAGGCAAAGATAAATATTTTTTTTTTAAATATTTATTTATTTGATAGAGAGAGACACAGTGAGAGAGGAACACAAGCAGGGGGAGTGGGAGAGGGAGAAGCAGGCTTCCCGCCAAGCAGGGAGCCCGATGTGGGGGATCACGACCTGAGCCGAAGGCAGATACTCAATGACTGAGCCACCCAGGTGCCCCCAGAGATAAATTTTCTTAACAGAATTTCCCTCTGTCTCTCCAAGAATATATATAAAGATATAGAAATAGTTGCCTAGGAGGTTATATCTAAGTTTTATTTTAATAATGTAGTATAGAGATATTATCACAGATTTACTACGAATCTTTGGTATATTTGAGATTCTCAGGTAGATAAATACTAAGTCAAAACCTGAAGCAATTAATATACAGGGGGAGTGAAAGAAGTCAAACAGAAGAAGATAAATACTGTATGATATCACTTCTATGTGGAAACTAAAAAAGGCCAAATTCATAAAAACAGAATAGAATGATAGTTAACGGGCGCTAGGGTACGGGAATTGGGAAGATGCTTAGGGTACAAACTTGCAACTAAGTAGATAAGTAAGTCTTTAAGATCTAATGCCCAGCATAGTGATTATAGGCAACAATACTGTATTATAACTTCAAAGCTGCTAAGAGACTAGACCTTAAATGTTCTCCCCACAAAAAAGCAATGATAAATACGTGATACAGTACAGGTGTTATAGCCAATGCTACTGTGGTTGTCGTACTGTAATAGACAACTACATCAAATCAACACATTGTACACCTTTTTTTTTTTTAAGATTTTATTTATTTATTTGAGAGAGAGAATGAGAGACAGAGAGCATGAGAGGGGGGAGGGTCAGAGGGAGAAGCAGACTCCCTGCCGAACAGGGAGCCCGATGCGGGACTCGATCCCGGGACTCCAGGATCATGACCTGAGCCGAAGGCAGTCGCTTAACCAACTGAGCCACCCAGGCGCCCCAACACATTGTATACCTTAAAAGTACACAATGTTATATGTCAACTATATCTCCCATAGAAAAATATACAAGGAATAACCTCAATAGAAATATGTGCATTCTGGAATTTTCTTCCTAACTATGTACCATGAAGTCTTGTTTGTTTAATCTGATGATGTTGACTCTCTTTCCAGAGAATTTACGCACAAATAGAATCTCCTCTTCAGCAGAAGTGTTCTCATCACTCTATTGCATTAATTGCAATTTCCTCAGTGTTAGGAAATTTCCAAGGCTTTTAAAAATATCTCAGAAAGAGATGTGCAAATGTGGTTTACGACTACAGAAGTCAAATATTTTCTCATTCTTTTCTCCTGTAACATATTTAACCTTTCTAGGCCTCTGTTTCTTCATCTGAAAAATGACAGGCTTGAACTAGAAGATCTAGAACTACATGAGACCTAGACTTCTGAAGTACATAATATCACTCCTCAGCAGTGTTGCTTATGTATAAGAGCCCATAACTGCTACAAAATACACTCAAATTGCTCTTCCAGTTTTGTGACAGGTTTCATTAAATCAAGCTTTTCTTTTTAAGATTTTATTTATTTGAGAGAGAGAGCACGAGCAGTGGGGGAGGGGCAGAGGGAGAGGAGGAAGCAGACTACCCACTGAGCATGGAGCCTGAGGTAGGGCTCAATACCAGGACTTGGGGATCAAGACCTGAGGGGAAGGCAGACGCTTAACCGACTGAGCCACCCAGGTGTGCCCTAAATCAAGCTTCTTATTCATAATTTATCAATAAATGACTCTATGATAAACAAGCTGGATAAGGTTAAGGGAATAATCTGTGATTCTAAAGTTGAATTTCTGACTAATCTCTTTGGCAGTACATGTTGTTACCCCTTCTGTGAGTAGACATTCACTGTTTGAAGCAACGAGCTCTTTGATACTTAGAAATTTTGGATTCTGTTCTATTTTTAAAAGCTACTATATCAGTATTCATCAACTCTTTGACATAGCCATTCATTTATTTTCTAAAAGGCTATTCTATAATCACACTTCCTTTCAGGAAGCCCACCAACTAAGTAGAAGCCTAAATTACTGATAGCAGTAATACAGGGACCTTCCTGTTGGTTAAGAATCAAGACTAATTAAACTAATGTGCTAAATCCCAGGCTAATAATTATGCAGATGAGTGTTAAGCTTATTTTATTTGTTTTTACTGGTTGTGAACTTTTAAAATGAAGCTAAGAAGAATAAAACATTCTAGAATAAGTATTTTTCGTATTTATCTTTTAGTAAGGCTGATTTAATTGGTCTTTATTTTAAGAAGTATTGTCAATTTCTACTAATAGAAGTAGTTACAATTTAAAAATATTAATTATATTAATTTAAAAATAAATAATTTAAAATAATTAAGGAGACATTAAAATAATTCCTCTTGTAAAAGCCAATTAGGAACAAATTAAGCGTAAGTTTTCAAAATGCTTCATAGGAAAGATCCTATTTCAATGAAATAAGCCCAATCTTTGTACTAAATATTCACCCACATTCTGAATTATGTTAACACGAAGAAATCATTTATAATAATGGTTAAAATTCTTAGAATATTCATATATATTTAAAAATTATTTTCACATACAATTTTACTATTATTACAGTATCAAAATGGTTATAAATATGAAAAACTGCATAACCATAAATTAATTTTTAGGTTATAGCAGATATTGTTGGGGCAAATAAAAGGCCACGTGGATGCACTGCTAGAGGTTTTGGCACTCAGATGCTATACTCATTATACTTCTCTCTCTTTGTATTTTGGTGAGGTTCTGTCGTTCGCCAGACCTACTTCAACCTAAAGTTTCTCCAAAGACACGGACATCAGATGTTACCTTGATTTGTATCCAAAAACACAGAAGATTTCCTGTAGAGAAGGTTGTTTTACTATATCTATAAAAACCCAACAGGGTTATTTTTCCATTCAATTAAAAAACAAAACAAAAAACAAAAACAACATTGGAGGTAGGACAAATCCAGACAAACCAGGAAATCCTTAAAGCCACAAGGAATTAGACAAACTAGGTGAGAGTGAAAGTAATCCATCCTCCTTGGTAATCCAGGGGTGGAGATATAAACAGAGACCACAGCAACCAGTTTATCTATCTTAACCTTAACCTGAAACAAAGTTAAATGCCTATGGGCTTTAGTATGCATTAATCATTTATTTCTTAAACTAAGTCTGTAATACCATTGCTACCTATCTAGAAATTCTGGAAGCTAAGAACGATAGAAAGTAAATCTTGCTTTATATAGTTACAGAAAACTGTAAAATGTAGGTATGAGTGGTATAGACTGTGATGTTCAAGTTTCAGAATACTTTGGAGATCTCCTTTTAGATAACCAACTTCTAAAAATTTTAGGGGTTTTTCATACTATATGGTATAATACATACGAGCATGATGTAGTTTATTAAATTGGAGTACTGTCATCAGTTATTTCCTCAACAGCCTTAATGATGGGGGGGAAATTTAAAACCTTGGAGAAAAAAAGTAATAAAAGAGATTGCCTATACATAAAAAAGTTACCTATCAAGTTTCCTGCAAACTACAATATCCCTATCATACATCTGGATATATGTATAAAAAGAAGCAGACCTTTTCCTTGAATGAATACTGTGGAATCACTAAGTGATCTTGGTCTCACTAAACTTTTATCATACAGGAATGGGGTAAAAATGTGAATGACTCATGAGGAAATTTGATGGTTTTAAAAATTAATGATGAAAACACATTTACATAATAGAAATGACTACCAAGTTAAACATTTAGCAATTTAAATAAATGGCTTTCTGAAAGAATAAATGTATTAAATCGCATCAATTTTTTTACTCCTGTTCTTATTGTAGGGAAAGCACACATGAACCTGCATATCTAAAATAAATTCAAATATTTACTTGTACAATAAGAATAGGTAATTCATTATCAAGATGGCAGAGTAAGTTCAGGAAGAAACTTTCATTGTTCTGGTCCAAATACATAGTAATAATATATAAAATACCAAAAGACGAAGCTATGATTATATATATAAACATATATCCCACGGACTAAGAGTACAATTTTGTCTCTGTAAAAGAATGAATTATAGAATCTGGTAAGTTATAAGGAAGCTTAGTCTGTTGTTTAACACATAAAATGTTTCTCAGATGTATGGAATCCGGTTCTTACTCAATATCAAGCATTTTAGGTCTGAGGCTCTTTTTTTTTCTCCAAAATTCAGTTTCCTAAATATTTCTTACTGAAGCAGAAGGAAAAGGATAGTTAAAATGTCGAATAAAAATGCTCTTAATTCTTGACCTCAAAACCTGCCAAAAGCAAGTTAAGTGCAAAAAAAAAAAAAAAGAGAGAGAGAATCGGAGACCTATATGTCAAATATGTAGTGAACTAGATTTGAGTTAAAGAAAATATGCCAGGTAAAAGATAGAGAAAAAGGTACAATGAACTAAACATTTTTGAAGACAGAAGAGAAATTTTGCCAGATTTAAAATAGTACAATTGAGGGCGCCTGGGTGGCTCAGTTGGTTGGGCGACTGCCTTCGGCTCAGGTCATGATCCTGGAGTCCCTGGATCGAGTCCCGCTTCGGGCTCCCTGCTCGGCGGGGAGTCTGCTTCTCCCTCTCCCGCTCCCCCCTCTTGTGCTCTCTCTCTCTCTCTCACTCTCTCTCTCAAATAAATAAATAAAACCTTTAAAAAAAATACTTAAAATAAAATAAAATAGTACAATTGTAGTAAAGCTTTACCTAAAATAGACTGAACACATAAAGGACCCCACTCTCATATACCTATTATTTAACCATGGATTTTTCTCGTCAACAATAATTTTCATCTACTTCAAAGGTTAGTAAGACACTCTGAGTAAGGAACAAAATCAAAGTCCATTGTATTTAATAAAAATTTTGAACATTTAGATTGGAAAGAGTACAGATTCCCTTTTTAGTGAGCTTTCAATTACATTTGATTATTAAAGAATGACTTCATTTTATATTGGGTCACTAATGTAAAACAAGCATTGCCTTCAAACTTAACTCTGCTGTGCAAAAGTGAGAGTGTGTGTGATTGTGTGATGCAATTCAAATCTAATTAGAATCAGGTTAATCAACCAACTTATCTAATCAATATCAGTAAATGTCCATGACCCCCAATTAGATACCTTCCTATGTCTTTGTCCATTTATTCTACTTTCTTTTCTGTCCTTATGGAAAGTGCCCATGCTCCTAGTTAACCAAATCCTGCCACTTGTCCATTTGATCCCATCTTCACTTAGGAGAAACAGTATTCCAGCAATTCTGGCAACATTTCCCCCCTTTCCTTTCTTACTCCCATCAATATGCAAACGTGGTATTATTTCTCTCCTCTAAGAAAAAGACAAAAAAAACCCCTTGGCCCTATGCACCCCTCCAGCAGCTACCCAGGTCTTTCCTTTTCTTTACAGTGAAACTTGCTAAAAGTGTTATTAGGCTTGCTGTTTCTTCCCAACTCTCTCCTCTCACTCTTTTGAACCTCCTATTCCTGCTATCCCACTGAACATGTCTTATTAAGATCCCCAGGAACACCTGTGTCCTACAGTGTTTGCCTGCAACCTCCTGGCTGCTCCCTCTCAGCCTTCTTTGCTGGTCTCCTCACTCTACACATCCAAGTGTACTAGGGTGGAGTCCTTGATCACTGCCCTTTTCTGTCTTCTCAAACTCCCTTGATAGCTCAGCCAGCTTTAAATATCTCTTTACTTACACATCTTCGGCAGGAAGCCCTCTCCCTAATTCCAAATTTGTATACCCAACTCCCAACTCAGTATCTCAGAATTAAGGTTTGTAAAACTGAGTTCCTAACCCCCCTTTTGCGTACTCCCCTAATTCAGTAAGTCAACTGCATGCCTTTGGTATTCAGTCCAAAACACTTATCATGATTGTTGTGTGTCTGTCTCTCAGGACAATACCCACTTCATCAACAATAATATGTTGCCTCTCAACATAGCTAGAATCTGCCCATTGTTTATCATCTTCACTGCTATCACTCTGGTGTAAGCCGCTCACATCCTTCACGATTGTTGAACCAGCTTTCCACTGTTCTTACTTCTTCTGTGCTTACCACACTACGTATACTCCATTCTCAACACAACAGCCAGATTAATCCTGCTAAAACTGTGAGTCAGATCACATCACCTGATGTTTGAAACCCTCCAACAGTTTCCAGTGTAACTGAAAGCAAACCTTGAAATGCTTACAATAGCCTATAAGGCCCTACACATGATCTGCCCTCTCTCTGACCTCATACCTCCATTCCCCCTATCTTCATCGTCCTATTTTACCCATACCTCCCTCCATGCTGTTGCTTAAACACATCAATAAAAAGCTGATGAAAGCTCCCACATCAGGGCCTTTGTACTAACTGCTTTTTTTCTGCCTAGCATGCTCACCCCAGATAGACTTGTCACCTTCTCACCAAGGCTTTTTCTGGTGCCCTGGCTAAAATTATAACCTTTATCCTACTTCCACCCTGACATTTTCTATTGTCCTTCCCTGGTTTATTTTTCTCTTCAGCATTTATCACTATCTAATATAGTTGATATTCAATTTATTCATCTTATTATTGTCGGTTTCCCTGACTAGAATTTATAAACTCCATGAAAGCAAAAATATTTGTTTTTTGCTCTCCCCAACACAGAATAGTTCCTGGTACAGAAGAGACACTCAGAAAATATTTGCTAAATAAATGAATCAAACATTTATTTTGAGACTACTAGGCTCCTGCCAGAACCATGTAAGTGTAAGATGAGTTCAGGGGGTCCTGCCTCTAGGAAATCTATAAATGTTTAGAAAAATAATTCATGGATTTAGATCTGAGGGACTGAGTAAGGCTCAGGTACTTTACCTTAAACTGCCATTTCCCCTTCTCTTCCCCTTTTCTGAATAGTGAAAGAAGGCCCAGCCTCAAGACAATCAGAAGCATTCTAGATCACCCTGCTCCTTGACCATCCATAGTTCTAGCTAGAGAAGATCTCACATGTTAAAGGCAGCCAGCTTCGAGCTGGAGATAACTAGCATGAACACATACATATCTTGCTTATTCCTTATGCACCCTTCTTTAATAAGAAATAGCATGCCTTGGTGTGTGTGTGTAAGTATGCATGCTTGCTTGCTAATGAGTTGCTGCGTTTTATAATAAATATTAATTTTTAACATTAAGTACTTGAGGTTTCAGACTAAAAACCCTGAAGAATTTTCGTAGAAAAGACTTTTTTCATAACATTTTTCATTACGGTTTATTACCTTTAGAATAAGAAGCCCGAGTGAGATATTCAAAAAAGGTAATAAATGCATTCCTCTTACCTGGAGCTAACACAGAAGGATCAGGCAGGTTTTCCCTTTCCTCATCAGTGCTTTCATCATAGACTGCATCTCTGTCAGCAGTCATTTCAGAACATGTTGTGGTTTCCCTAGAAGCAGAGAAAGGTAGAATTATAAATTTTTGGCTCACCCCTGGCTAGGTATCAAATTCACCAGTAAGTAAATATAGAAAATATCCCTGGAAAAATACTGTAGTTAAATAAACATATATTGAAATATATATGATTAAGATGAAAGCACTTTAAAGACTATATGTTAACTCTCTTAAGAACAAGTTTCCCTTCTACCTAATTTAAATGTGATTTAGTGCTCACTATAATCAACTCTTAAATCAGTTTCTTATCATATTAATCATCTATCAAAATACTATTCTTCCAAATTATCTTCTATGGCTCACAGAGTATTCAGTATTTTATTGATCTCAAAGCAGTTCTGCCTTGCTTTTGATTGCCCCCAAATTCTCAGAGAGGTACCTTTCGTCTTATTATGAAGATGCCAAGTAAGGCACAGAGAGTTTACAGTTTGCCCAAAGTCATGTACTAACAGATATCAGTGCCAGACAGCACTTGAACTAGGACCATCTGACATCAAATGCTGTATTCTTCATATGACGCCATTAGTAAACCTGTGCATTCTCTTGGATTCAGGGCAAAAGATCCAAACCTGGGTCCACTAAAATAATTAAGTGGATAAATAATAAATAAAATAATAAAACAATAAAAATCAGACTAAAATAATTATAAATGTCCAAACCATACCAGCTACAAGTCACCTATGATTTTTCCTTAAAAATCAAGGCTATGTCCACTCTCAGAGCCACTTGATTCTAAAATTAACCCCTACTTAGACACCAAGATTACAAATGTGTATTCAACTCTGCAGGTTTGCAGAAGATAAAAGTTTTTATTATTTTTAATGATGTCTAAGAATTACACAAATAATACTTAGATAAGTCATATGCCTGTTTTAGGGATTTAAGTGTAGTTATGGCAGTGGGCAGACAAGGAGAGATCATGCTGAGAATTCTCCAGCCCACTGCATCCAACAGCCAGAGCATCCAACCCCAGACTATCAAATGATCTCGTATTACTAAAAAGTTGGCACCTAACTTTCATTAAGTTTGGGAAAAACTTCCATCCAAATTTCTGTATCTGCCATCTCAAAACAGACAACTCAAAATACCTTTCAGGCTCAATGTTCTTTTCTAGTTCTTGAACTTCATTTAATAATTTATGTAAGCTTCTAATCTTCGCTTTCTTCTCATTCAGCACCAGAATAAACCGTTTATAAAGATCAGTCTCCACAGCTTCCTTAGCACTCACGCATTTTTCAAATCTAAAATGTAAATAAACAAATAAATAAATCATGCAGTTTTTCTTAGCATTAATATTATTCAATCCAGTACTGAAGATGATTTCAAGAAAACTTTTCAAGGAAAATACAATTAAAAATCACTTTCATAGACTTTCATTGACTTAAAAGTTTTATACAGATAATTAAACAATTAGAATTTATTGTTTATTAATGTTAGTAATTATGCAGTGAGATAAGGATCAAATTGGAAAATGATACCCAAAAAGCTTTTAGAACATCTAAATGCCTAAATGTAATCATTTATTTACATCTACGATTTATTTCCAAAAGAGTATTTCTATGGGAGGAATTTCACACAAGAGTAATTAGAGCCTATGTTTCCTGTACTTTACTAGTATTACTATAATAGCAACCATGATTTTGTTTTTTTTTTTAAAGATTTTATTTATTTATTTGAGAGAGAGAGAATGAGAGAGAGCAAGGACATGAGAGGGGGGAGGGTCAGAGGGAGAAGCAGACTCCCTGCCAAGCACGGAGCCCGATGCGGGACTCGATCCAGGGACTCCAGGATCATGACCTGAGCCGAAGGCAGTCGCTTAACCAACTGAGCCACCCAGGCGCCCAACCATGATCTTGTTTTGTGATTAGGTGATTTACCTAATCAGTTTTCCCTAGACTATGAACTGCTCCATGGCAAGAACATGACTTAGGCAGTTATCAGCACCACATACACACACTCACGGATGCATATATATAATGAATGAGAATATCCAACTTGAAATTTCCAAGGAGAGATTAATGAAGCAGCAAATGAGGAACACTATATATCTTCAATTTTAGATATATAAGACAAAATATAAAATTCTCTCTATCATTTATAATTCTTTCTACAATGTTCAAATGAGCTAACAAGCGATTATACTAATTTTATTCTTCTAGATATAAAGAGAGCTAACAGAGACTGTATATATAAGATATGCTCATACACAAAAACCATGAATAAACCTGTATTTTAAAGATTCAAACATATATTATTCCATATAAAATATTCTTTTAAATACAGTCTTGCTCTGCCTTGTTTTCTCTTTACTATTTATTTATACTTGTTCTATGCAGGTATTCTAGTATTTTCAATATACATGTATTTATGTACATATATTTTATATATTTGCAATATAGAATTTTTCATTGAAAAATTATAAACAAAAATGTCAAAATTTGATACCCTTGATATACATGTTCCTATGCTTTCAATAATCTACCTATTTAGAGATGCAAAGAATCAGGGCCTCTTATGGAATGAAAAGGAACAAAAAGCAGTACATTTTCTGGGAGCAATTATAACACTCATAGTACAATCATTGCCACAGCTGTGAACTCCATAAGGGCAGAGAGCATGTGTGTTTTATTGACTGCTTTATCTTCAGTGCCTAACATAGTGTTTGGCATTCAACAGATGTGGAGTAGCTATTAGAAAAATTAATAAAGGGAGTTAATATGGACATCTTATAAGGAAATGGAAAATCAGTGATTCTGAATTTATTTTTCACTCCTTTAACAGCTATTCACCATTTTAAGAGCACCATTTTTCATCCCCTCCAGCTTCTAATAAAATTTGTGGTAAATATTAATATAACAGTACTCCTTTCATCAAGCAAAGCTCTTTGAGAAAGAAGTATACCAAAAGGTGTGGGGGAGGAAAACAGAGACAAAGTTGAAGAGGAGCTGCCAGTATCAATGGCTTATGTTAAGCAGGAATATGTCACTGCATTTTTATTTCAGATGCAAAGTGTTATATAAACATTGTATCTCATTTTCTTGTACTCTTTTCTAATGTAACATAAGAAAAAAATTTTAAAAGATGAAAAGAATATACATACCACCAAAATACTTGCGTACACTATGAAATACTTTACACAAAGGCAAATTAAAAACCAATTATAAGAATGTACAATAAAAATCTTGTGCATTATATAAAGTTTTAGGAACAGGAACCACTTGGTTATTTATCTGATTTAAATGCATATTTAATTTCCATATAAATCACTTCAATAATTCTTAATTGAAAGATTATGTGCACTTAACAACTATCAAGCAAATTTCAAAACATTTATTAAAATTAATATTTGGTACAACACAAGGATTACAAATGAAAATAAATATCAAAATAAGTATCATGTACTTTGTCTAAAGAATACTGTTAATCCTAATAACTAGTATCACAACTACACTGTCAAAGGTAACATGTCTGTGATAGGAGAATAAACAATAGAATAAATGGCATCCTATGACTTAATCTTGCTCGATTTTAGCAAACCTTTAGTATTTTCTTGCAACCAAACTTCCGACTATCAAACTGGTTAACACTTCCTAGACAAAGCTAGGGAGTGGGGGGTTGGCTGGGATAGAGTATTATTGTGAACAGGACAAAAATTTATTCTCAATTATTAATTTATCAACAAATTTGGAGAACATTATTCTTCTATTAAATACTCAGTAACTAAGAAGTACATACCATCTTCCTTACCCCATTTTTAATGCCAATCCTCTCTTACAGCATTATGATGCTACTAGGCCTTCCATATTACTTGCCTCCTGCCAACCTTTCACTGAAAGAACTAGACAGGTATTAGAAGTTGAGGCCATTCAGTGAAAGAGAGACATGGGATTCACTGCCAAGTCAGTGATACTAAAGGAGAACTCACATACAACTAGATTAGATTACAACTAGTCCAAGGATCATCTCGAAGGCAAAACTCAAACCTGATGAAAACATAAATAACATCAAACAGGAGAGGGCTAATGATGCTTCATCCTTTCAACAGTGACTAAGACAAAAGAACAGTAGTGTTAAGGTTAATTAGTACTGTAGGGCTGACATATCTAAAAACTATGATGAAAGAATAGTAATTTAAAAAAATTAAAAGGATAAAGACTAAGTATGGGAAATACTGAATATTCTAAATAAAATACTTCTATGCAGGAAAACAAAGAGTCTAAGAAGAATAACATCAAAAAATAACAACAAAAATAAGAGCGGAAACAAGGCAATTTCATGCAAAAATACAATCCAAAATAAAAGAGATTAAAAGATAACCCAAATAAAACATCAGATACATAAATGTGAACATGTGGTGCTTAGAAATCGTGTAGTAATCCTTATATTTACAATCCGCTCTGGCCAAATTTATATCCAGGTCAGGGATGTACAGCAAAAGAAAATGTGAATGGAGTTCAGAGGACAAAGAATGCTAAAAAGAACTGGAAAAGAAAGCAGTGGTAAAGAGATTTAATAAGCCTTTAAGTACTGAAGAAGATGGTAAACAGCTGTTCCTCATCCTCTCTGACGACAGAACAAGAGGAAATGGCCTTCAACTATACCATGAAGGACTCAGATTACCAAGAGATGGAAGGAAGAATTTTCTGACTGTGACTGTTCTTAAACACTATAATGGGCTACGAAGGGGAGTTGAAGCTATCTCCTGAGGTCTTTAAAAATCAGACTGAATTCATCTGGATATAATGTGATCCTAGCTTGAAGGCAGAGAGATGAAGTAAAAGAGCTTGCAAGGTCTCTTGTATTCTAATGATTTCATGAGTGTCAACCCAATTCAATCTGCTGAGAACTGCCTCCAATTACAGGTTTAATAACTATAATGCAGAATAAAGCTAGAGTTTCTAACTTGATGTCTGAATGCAAACAAAAGACCTATTTAGTAACTAAATACAACTCGAGAGTTGTATTTGAAACTAAATAGGAAAAACAAGTGAAATAAATATAGCTAATAACTTAAGGATTCACATATAATATTTCTAATGTTTTCTCCTTCACCTAAACTATACAAAATTAAATTGATCCAGTAATGTCACTTGTTCAAAATGGAGCTAAGACCACAATTATTAAACAGTCAATAAAAAATAACAGCAGATATATATGTTAAAAGTCTGCACATTAAAACTCATTTCTTCACTCATACTGTAATTCCTCATTTCTTATTGAAACTTCATTTATTCTCCACTGTCATCCCAAATGGAAATAGCTTTAGAGTTGGTTCTGATTATAACTATACATATTTCAATTTCAAAATGTGTACAAAAAATACCCCCAAAAAGTAAAAAAAGAAATTTAATCCGTAATTCCAGACATATACTATTACATTTAATTTTCTCCCTCTAGATATTTTCTATCTAAAGATATATTTTGCAAAAACTGGCATACTATTCCTCTTTTTGATAACTCACATTTCTCATCTTAACATATTAACATTTTCCATGGTACAAGCACATGCGTATATGACTGTTTTTTGCTCATATAATATCCCATTGTGTATTCCAATTACTTAGGACCTATCTACCATAGGTCTAAGGGAATTCTCAGCATCTATTTTGTGCTGGTCCCCCCTTCATCCTCCCATATATACACAGTCTGAAACAATGATGGGGAAGAAATGATTGGAGCATGGATGGACACTGATTTAGGAGTATCAGAGGCTGCCCAGAAAACTGAACTATGGCCAGGCCTAACATGATGGCTGCCACTCTAATGATTCTCTACTTTCTATGTCCTCAGTTACCGAACTCACTGTGTTCATGTCCTATTTCTAATTTCCCTAAAGACTCTTCATCAGTACTACTGCCATGTAGAAGGTGGAAATCTAAATGCTTTGCTCATTTTCCACCATACTAAGGCTCTAGAGAGGGAACATTTAGAAAAGTACTGCTTGGCCATGACCAAGATGTATTTACAGCTCCTTAAAATGGCCACCTTCTCCTCTGATAGGAAAGAAAACCATTTGGAAAATTGGAAAATAGATAGAGCTAACTAATCCAGAATTCTCTGGAGAAGGCTCATTTCCTGTTTGGGAAGCTACCACAATGGCACACAATCTTCAACCGCTGGAGAAAATACGTGACCCGGTATTTACAAAAAAAGAATAGCTGGAGCATAATAAGCCTGGCATGAGAGATATGGTTGTGCTTTTGATCAAATGGAAACGTTTTGCCACAATAATGCAAAAGCACTTTCCGGACAGTTCAGGAATAGCAAATCAAGCATCAGGGGGCCACATATTATACACAGCCCTCCCCCACTGTTTTACAGCACAGGGGTGCGTTTGTCTCCACCGGTCTCATCTTTGTTCCCTGCTGCTTTCCAGTCTACGAAAGTGGTGTTGAATACTGATGAGATAACACCTCTTTCAACCTCTGGCAGACATTTTAAAGCAATTAGTTCAAGGACCAAGTACCCAGTATGCATTTTTGTGGGCAATTTGTGGAACAAATTTCCTATCATCTTGAGGATATTTTGAGTTTTAAATATAATGGCTTATCACAGTCACAGTACATCTCCCTTAATTTGATGTATTGCATATATAAAATAGAAAAGCATATCCAAACTACAGATAAAGACCCAGAACCATGCTTTCTAGCACAGATATTTGGTATTGATTCATACTAACATGACTTTAAGGAGAAAGAGGAAGAGCAAAATTAACTTATTTTTCCATATGGTTTCCTAATATTTACACAGTTTTGATTTGGTCTCATTTTTTTAATACAACTGGAGATAAATGTTAATTCAGAAATAAAAGAGAACAAGATACTTTCTTAATATAATCACTGACAGCCAAATATAGTCAAGTTCTAGGTGTTAAGTTTACATGTCTTACATTAATAAATATAATTGGATATATAGAAACATAATTCCTTCTAGTTAACACCCTTTCCACAAACATACATTGATAGTGGTAAACCCTTCACATTTTTCATATACTCTCACGTTTACTTACCAATCCACTTTAAACAATCTTAAGGATTATCCTAAAAAGATCCTAAATTGGAAAACTGTTCTTATGTTTCAGAGCTACTGGTTTGACTGAAAGATAAAAAATCTACTGGATATACTGGATATAATAATAATGTTATTATTATATATATTCCATATAATTCTTTCAGATGTTGCCATGCACATATGTATAAACACATGCATATGATGTTATACGTCTCTGTAGAGATATAAATGGTCACAACATATATTTTGTTTCCTTCAAACATCTCTTACGTAACAGAGTAATAAAAATATACCCTGGGCTGGCCTAGATTACAGTTGAAAAAAATGCATAATAAGAAGTAAAGTGACTTTCTTCGTTTTTTTTTTTTTTAAAAAAAAAGAGGCAAAATCAGGAAAATAAGGGCTTCCAAATGTCTTATCTAGTAAACACAATTACTTCATCTTTTTAAAATGCTGGTAGTATGAATTCTCAGTGAACAAAATAAGTCTATATCAGGAGCCAACGCACACAGCATCTGAAATAGTTACCATTTATATAAAGAGTCCATATAAGTAATCAATTGGCATACTTACATTTCATGTCTTTTTTTTTATTCATTATTAATCCTATAATTTGAGGTAAATTAAATTTATAAATATCAACTTCCTAAATTTTGATTAATATTAATGGCTTCTGATTCTCATTGCCTGATTACTCCGTATTGTTCATTAATTTGCTGGTGCCACCAAATACTAATGACCAAGACCAGTAAGTGTTAATGTACTCTGATGATGTACAGTAATGACCGAGAGTTTGATTTAATCATACTAAGTAAAGATTTTATGCTAAATATATGCTAGTCTACATATATTATAAACTTACAAATCATTAACTTAAATCTATACCAATATGAGAGCTTAGTGTTTTTATAATACAAGAACATTAGCACATACCGTCCTTGAACATCATTCCAATCTCTCAGAAGCCTTTCATTTTCCTTCTGCAGGTGCTCATTTTTGGCTTGGTTTTCTGTGATAGTATCCAGGCAATCACAAATAAGTTTTCTAATGACCTCAGCTGGATTTGCAACTTTCTCCAGGTTGAAGGAACCAAGTCTGAACTAGAACAAAAGGAAAACATTATTAGTTTTGGGAGAATATCAAAATTGAGTGGCCCAGTTTTAAATATACATAATTTCTTCTGAGGGGGAAAAAATGCAGTACATTTATCAGATACAAATACAGTGAAGAAAAACTGGGCAACTTCCTACCTTCTTACGGAAGTTTATCATGTAAATCAACATATAACCCAAGAATAATTTGTATAAGTGGTAAGTCACTCTCCCATCTCCTAGCAGAGAAGAAAACAACTAAATACCATATAAGCATACTACCATTTGTTTATTACAACTTAAGTCACCTCTCAGAGTAAGAAAAGGAATTATACACGAAGATTTTTTTTTTTTCAAGATTTTTTAAAATTTATTTATTCGTCGGAGAGAGAGAGCACAAGCAGGGGGAGTGGCAGGCAGAGGGAGAAGCAGACTCCCCGCTGAGCAAGGAGCCTGATGCAGGACTCGATCCCAGGACCCAGAGATCATAACAAGATCCAAAGGCAGATGATTAACTGGGTGAGCCACCCAGGCATCCCTATACACGAAGATTTTTAACTGTACTTTCTGTTACTAGCGATAACAGAGAATAAGTGACATAATATATTTCTGAAGAAAGAGCAAAATTTTGGTAATAGTTAAGAGAAATGCAGGGTTTTAGGAAACTGATAAACCTGAGGTACCATTCAGTAATTACCTCTGATTCAAAAACCAATAAATTACAAATAATACTGTCCAATGTCAAGTTTGTGTACTTCTTCATAAAGGTAAGACTTGTGAAAATATATCCTCTACTAGAAGGCACTTTAAAATAAAATAGTGTAATACAGTTTCATTATAGTTATGGAATTTAGAAGGGGACATGTGTTGTTCTCATTTGGTAGATAAAAATAATGAAATATAGTGATTTAATCATAATTATAATTATCCTTACTATTAAAATTATTATAACAGCTACATGTAAGATTTTAAAAATGATAATTATTATTATATAGTTACCATGTCCTGCAGTTGAAATTTAACTCAGGCAAAACACACATACAACTCGTCTAATCATCACCAGAATGAAACTATCATATCTACTTCATAAATTAGTAAACTGAGGTTCAGAGTAGTTATCTAATATATTGAAGGAATATAGCCAAAATTCTACTATGCTATGCTGTTATGCTGTTTCCTGACATAAGAGAATAACCTAATTTAAAAACTAGTGGTATCTAACTGAACAACAACAACAAAATAAATAAATAAATAAATAAAATTAAAAACCTAGTGGTGCGCCTGGGTGGCTCACTCAGTTAAGCATCTGACTTTTGGATTCAGTTCAGGTCCTGACGTCATGACTCGTGAGATAGAGGCCCATATCAGACTCCCTGCTCAACAGGAGTCTGCTTGGACATTCTGTCCCTCTGCCCCTTCCCTACACACACTCTCTCTCTCTTAAATAAATAAATCTTTTAAAAAATAATGAAACATTAAAAATTTAAAAACTAGTAAAAGGAAGAATTAGATTCACAACCTACACATAATTCTTAAGAGAGACTCTAATGGCATTGAGTGGTAGAACTGAGAGCAAAACTGAAGGTTTTTTGGGTTGCCAGGTCAGTAATTTCTACTATGGTATTCATTTAATAGGAACATAGTATATATATGTGGGTATTTATACACACACACACACACACACATATACACCCACATACATATATACATGGTATATATATATATACACATATACACACACACATATGAAAAGAAAGCTTTATCTGTGTAAAGAATATATAAATTGAAAGTAAATTTAAGGGCAAAAATAAATTTAAGCATTTACCTTTTGAAGCTTTTCTTAGTTATAAACACACACACACACACAAAAGTTAAAGAACACCTATAGAATATATAGAATATAACTTTGAATTGATATAAAATAGAAGAAAAATTAAGCTTATTGTTATATAATACATTACATTATCAGTAAAACATAAGCCCACAAAATGATTCTGTATTTTCTCATTATCACAATTGTCAGGCAGAGATAGACATTTTTAGAAATGAAAGAGTTTTTAATTATTTGAAAGTTTCAACAATGCCAAATGGATAATGAATTCATGCCACACTTTGATCCTGAATAAAGTAATTGGTAAAATACAAATGTACAGATAAGCATAAGTCCAGCTGCCTACTCATCTATCTTAGATGGCAAAGGAAGAAGGGAACCAATTCTAAATCACTAATAAGCCATTTCTTTCAAAATATCATTCAAACCTATATATTCAAATTCCAAAAGAGAATTCTTAAATCTTCTCTTGGCTAGTCACTATAGAATAAACTTAAAATGTCATTTCTTAGGAATAGACAACTATTTTCTGTTTCCGTTTTCTAATTATATTCACTAGTATTTGGTCCTTAAATGGGTGTGAACATGTTTTTCTAAACCATAAAAATATACAAGAAGTATCTAGAAATTCAATCCAAGAAAAGAAATTTACTTGAAACATTCAACTTATTTCTTAGAAAAATTTTGAAATGGCAGAGGAACTCTGCTGGGCCATCCTTCCTGTAACACACGCAGTTCAGAGCCACGGCACAAAGCTCCCTTCTACCCTCACTGCTGCTGTTCCAGCCTTTCCGCATCACTGAAGATGGAAGGGGACATATGCACTGAACTCTGATCAGGGCCTTTTATCAGACCTAATGAAACGAGAAGCGTAAAGTATTTCTGCACTCTCACTCTATATCAAGCCGATTTAAAAAAAAGGTTTTATTTATTTTAAAGACAGAGGGAGAGCAAGAGAGCATGGGTGGGGGGAGGAGCAGAGGGAGAGGGACAAGCAGACTCTGTGCTGAGTGCAAAGCCCAACAGGGGGCTGAATCCAAAGGCCCTGAGATCATGATCTGAGCCGAAATCAAGAGTCTGACGCTTAACCAACTGAGCCACCCATGTGCCCCTATATCCAGCAGACCTTTATACTAGCCTACAAATAAAAAGTGGCAACTTAAAAAAGTATTATTTTTAAAACAAGCAAATTTACACAAAAGCCACATTATATGGATGCGATGGTTTTAAAAACTTCTACTTTAGCTTTTTGTTTGACATAGAAGGCTATTAGCACAGCTTTTAATAGTTCTGTAATTTCAAAATAATCTAAATATAAAATCAGGACTTCAAATGGTACACCAGAATCAGAAACCACAAATTAAAGGCATCCTGAAAGCATGTCTCTCCTTTAGAGGCATGGTCAAAAACGTTTTTTTGTAGTCAGTTCTCAAGATCTTGTAGATAATTTGGTACATAGACCTATACTAGGCACCTCATTCAGTCTTTACTCTAAAATTTTAAGACACATCTTTAAGACACAGTCTATAATCTAGGATTTTAAGTTGAGAACAATTAACTTTTTAAATGTTGATAACTGTAGGAGTTTGCATTAGTTAGTTCTAAAGTATCATAATTTTAGATATTAAAACAAGTAAATAATAACATTTTTAAAATCCAATCTGCAGGGGCACCTGGGTGGCTCAGTTGTTAGGCGTCTGCCTTCGGCTCGGGTCATGATCCCAGGGTCCTGGGATCAAGCCCTGCATCGGGCTCCCTGCTCTGCCAGAAGCCTGCTTCTCCTTCTCCCACTCCCCCTGCTTGTGTTCCCTCTCTCACTGTGTCTCCCTCTGTCAAATAAATAAATAAAATCTTTAAAAAAAAAAAAAATTCCAATCTGCATTAAAAGGTCTCAATTTCAGAAAACTTATCTATTTTCTTTAGCCAGTGCTTTGTTTATTCTGGGTATCTGTCAATTCTTAAATCCAAGATTAAATGCCATACCTCCTTACCCACCCACTTCAAAGCCCAGGTCACATTCTCTATAACTACTTTAGCCTATACTGACCTGTCTATTCTTAATACTTCACAGTTCGTCTCACAATTTTTCCTTCCTGTCATCCTCCTTATATTTTCCTCTGGTTGTTTCAGAAATGTAGTCTTTTAAATATCTAGCTCTTTAAGATCAGAGGGCCTATCTTATATTTTTTCACTGTCTCTACAGTATTTTGCACAGCTCTAGACAAATATTAAGCACTAAATAAAGACTCCAATTGGAATGATCCTTATTAATAAAGGAATGTAACTATAATGGGGCAGGCAAATAAAAAAAACTGGGACAATGGGGCGCCTGGGTGGCTCAGTCAGTTAAGTGTCCAACTTTTGATCTCAGCTCAGGTCTTGATCTCAGGGTGAGTTCAAGCCCCACGCTGGGTTCCCCACTGGGGGCAGAGCCTACTTAAAAAAAAACAAAAAGCAAAAAAAAATGGGACTGTGATGCTCTGAACACAAATTAAAAAATATTTTAAATAGTTCAAGAATATAACAAAGTTTTATCTTATTGAACAGTATAACTGAAACAAAAAAATGCATGTTAAAAAACTATATAATAGCACTTGATACTATGATAATATATATGTTTAATAAAACCTACACAGATTTTTTTTTGTCAGATTTTTTTAAAGAATGTTTTCAGGTTCTTTGGAGTGACCAGATTAAAGAGAATATATAGCATTACTAAAGTATACAAAATAAACACTATGGATAATTACTAACCAATTCCTGGGGGATTGTTTGTGGCCCTTCTGAATGTTTCTGGGGAGAGGAGAGTTATCACAGAATGAGCTGATATTCTGCTTAGAACACATTATTTAAAGAATTTGAGTTTTGATACATTATCAAAGTAGTCTAAATAGCCTTGCAGACTTAATCTTTGCTACTGTCCTGGGAACCAAAATGTAAAGCTAAAGGAAAAGGAGGAATAAAGATACCTTGATGTTATTACAAGGCAAATGACGGCAAAGAGGAACTCATTTTTTTCAGTATGTTTTTAATTTATTCCTATCAGACAAAAGTTTAGCTGTATCTAGATATGTGTACACTAAAAAAGTAAAGCCTGCCCATTATAGTTTATAATACAGAATGTTTTGTCTATTTTAGACAAATACACAGTTGCATATACTTAGCTGTTATAATACACAGTTACAAAATTCAGTAATACAAGAAATCAGTCAAGTTTTAAAAAAAGAGACTAAACTGTATTATTTTGCCCTACTTATGTTAATTATCACTTGTTCATATTTTGGATCAAATATGTTTTTACTAAGATACGTATCATGAACTCTTCGGTTTAGTGGCCTGTTGAAATGTTTATTTCATATTTAAATAAATAACATTACAAATGTACCTCCTAAAGCAGTAATTTCTCTAGGTTGACAACTGATCACATTTCTTTTCGAAGATATCTAGAACTTAGAAAAGAATACCGATAAGGACTCCTTCTAAAAAAGATAAAAGAGCTATATATACTAGGAGAATACTAATCCCACTTTTCCCACTATTTTCTTGCCCAAATTTCTTACAGCTCATAAAAAAAATGTTTAAATATCTCAAGATGATTGTATGGTCAAGCAAGGCTCTGTATATTTTAGATTCTGTAGGTTCTTACAATCAAAATGCAATCATCTAAAAGTGAAAAATACTCTGATCTCGAATTAGAGTGCTACAAAATTATTAGAATTTTAAGGCCATGCTATATGCTTTAATATATTAAATATCATCTAAGAATTCTTATTTTGGTCTTCATAATTGTAAAAATCATTGGTAGAAGTCAGAGAATCCTTCACAACAAAAACCCAAAGCCTATGTGGTAAGGGAATCTCCAAAGTTACTTTTACTTTGAATGACTATAAATGTTCACTCCACTACTGTCTTAAAATGGATGATGAGTCTTTTGGTTCATGAGACATACAGTAAAATCTAGATTTATCTCAGCCTAATTAGGAGTTAAAATTAATAATTAAAGATTATACTATACAGGGATTTAGAATCAAATGGAAGATTTTTTATAGTAACTGGATTGGGGGGGAGGTGATAGAAAGCAGTAGATACCTATTATTTGCCTGTTACTTTATTTTTGGTATTAGGTGCTGATAAAGAAATATTGCCTTGGATTCCCTAACACTCTTCTAAATCTCATAATACTTATCTAATCACATCTGTGCAGTATGCTTCTCCGTCCTCCACTTAGATGCTAAATGGTAATATTTCTTGGTATGGTCTCTTGACCTACTTTTCTTTTTCCTCTATAGTTATAGGATTATCCAATATCACAGCTTCCATTATTACCGATAAATTGAAAACTGCCAAATGTATATGTAGGTGAGGGCTCTCCCAAACTCGAGACTTACGTACACATTTAACTCTGTTTTGGAATGGTGCCAGCAAAATGACCTATGCAAACCTCAAACTTTAAATGCCCAAACAGAATTCATTGTCCATCCCCCCTCACTACTAACCTAGCTCTTCCCTGCATTTTCCACTAGACATTCACCGTTCACTCAGTTATACTTGGGTGGTCTAGTGAGTAAGTATGGATATCTATCATAGCATTACAGTATTTACTTTTTTTTTTTGTAGTATGCTAAAAGCTGCAAAAGGATAGTGGCTACATATTACACATAGTATCCCCAGTTTTTTTTTCTTAAATTAATAGACTTTATTTTTTTGGAGCACTTTTAGTTTTATAGAATAATAGAATGGGGACAGTTCCCATTCACACACCCCCACCTGCAGGTGCCCCTAATATTAACATCTGCATGCATGTGCTACATTCGCCACAATAGATGAGATCAATATTGTCTAGCTAGTAATACTTAAACTCCATATTTTATAGCAGGGTTAATTATTTATGTTGCACAGGTGACCCTTGAGTGACATGGGTTTGAACTGCACAGGTCCACTTACATGTGGACTTTTTACAGTACAGTCCTGTAAAGGTATTTTCAGTTCCTTAAGACTTTCTTAGTAACATTTTCTTTCCTCTAGCTTACTTTATTGTAAGAATACAGTATATAACACATATAAAATACAAAACATGTGTTAGGCGATGGTTTATGTTACTGGTAAGGCTCCTGGTCAACATAAGACTATTAGGAATTAAGTTTTGGGGGAGTCAAAAGTTAGTATCCCTATTCTTACACGGTGAAACGCAGAATACATTCATTCATTCATTTATCAGACTTTTTGAATATGTACTATGTACTAGGCATTGGAGATACTGCTGTTAGAAAGGAAAACAATGTGTTCTCTTGGAAAGAGTTGATGGTGCACAATGATTATAATTTCACACAGCTGTAGAATCAATGAAGAAAATAAAATAATGAGACTGTGACTAGAGGGCAGCATATCTTTGGATATGGTAGTCAGGGAAAAAGACCTTGCAAAAACTTAGGGGGAGAACACAGTTGAGGCAATGGAAAAGGGAGACAGGAGACTAGATCACACAGGATTTTGTAGGCTACAGTAAGAAGTTGAGCATTTATTCCAATTATAACAAAAAGCCACTGGAAGGTTAGATGCAGGAAAATGACTGCTTAAATAGTACACAGCACCTGATTATCTCAACCTCCTGGGACTCATATCCTGTGTAATCCCCTCCCTTAAGTGCAAGGAGGACTGTGATTTGCTTCTTATGAACAGAATACAGCAAAGGTAACATATATTACTTCAGTGATTAAGTTATATAAGATTATAATATCCACCTTGCTAATAGAGTTTTTCCTTGCTGGCTTTTATGACACTAGCAGCCATGTTGGAGAAGCCCATGCAGCAGGGAACGGAGAGTGATTTCTGACAAATAATCATTTTAAAACCGTAGGAGGCCTCTGACCAACAGCCAGTGCATTAGATGGGTTTTCTAAAGACAGAGAAACAATAAGATGTTTATACATATAGAGACTTACTGTAAGCAATTGGCTGATATGATTTTTTTTTTTTTAATTTTATTTATTTTTTTTGACAGAGAGAGACACAGTGAGAGAAAGAACACAAGCAGGGGGAGTCGGAGGGTGAGAAGCAGGCTTCCCACCGAGCAGGGAGCCCGATTTGGGGCTCGATCCCAGGACCCTAGGATCATGACCTGAGCCGAAGGCAGACGCTTAAAGACTGAGCCACCCAGGCGCGCCCCGGCTGACGTGATTGTGAAGGTTGGTTAAGTCCAAAATCTGCTGGGTGGACCAGCAGGCTGGGAATCTAGGAAGAGTCAATGAAATCTCTCGGCAGATTTCCTTGTTCTGGGGAGATCGGTCTTTTGTACTGTTCAGGCCTTCAACTAAGGTCCTCCCTCATTTGGAGGGCATTCTGCTTTACCCAAAGTCCGCTTATCTAAATGTTAATCTCATCCAAACACTTCCTCACAGATATCCAGAATAAGGTTTGACCACATATCTAGGCACTTTTAGCCCATCCAAGTTAACACATAAAGTTAACCATCACAGCCAGCAAAGAAACTGAGGCCCTCAGTCCAACAGGCTATAAGGAACTGAATTGTGCCAGCAAGAACATGACCTTAAAAACAAATCTTTCACCTTTGAGATGAGACTGCAGCTCTGGACAAAACCTTGATTGCAGCTTCCACAGGAGTCCTAGCAAAGCCATGCCTGGATTTCTGACCCATGGAAACCATGAAATAATAAATGTACATGGTTTCAAGCTGCCAAGTTTGTGATAACCTGTTACTCAACAACACATAATTAATACAAATGTGCTTCAATATTACCAGTCTAAAAACAAAAGCAAAGCAAAACAAAACAAAACCACTTTAATGTCATATCTAATTCTAGCTACTGTTCAGTTTTCTGCTTCTGTCAGAGCAAAATATCTCCAAAAATATACGTAGTATCTTCCAATAGTTCTTTCAGTAGTCCTGCTACAACAGTTACTAGCCACACATGAGCTATGTAACTTTAAATTAGCTAAAATTAAAAACTGAGCTCCTCAGTAACACAAGCCACATTTTAGGGCTCAACAGCGACATGTAGCTAGTAATTGCTGTATCAGATAGCACAGATACAGAATCTATCATCCCAGTAAGTTTTTTAGAATAGCATCGATCTGTTCCCTCATTTTATTACAACATTTTCTCTTTAAATACTCCAATGGACGAAAAGGCTTTTTATAATCTGGCCCATTACTACCTCTCTAATTGCATCTCTCACTTGAATAGGTCAATTATTCCAATATGTAATAAGCAGCTACCCCCAAATGTAATTAATGGTGCTCCCCACAAAATGTCTATACCCTACTTTCTGTAACTTGTGAATGTTACTTTCTCTGTGAAAAAGGGACTTTGCAGATGTGTTAAGGATACAGACCTTGAGATGATGAGATTATTGTGGATTATCTGGATGAGCCCAATCTATTCACATAAATCCTTACAATCAGAGTTTTCTTTTTCAGCTACAGTCAGAAGGACATGGAATTTGAAGAGAAGCACAGAAAGATGCAAAATTGCTGGCTTTGAAGACAGAAGGAGACCTTGAACCAAAATGTGGGTGGTGTCCAAAAGCTGGGAAAAGGCAAGGCAATGGGTTCTTCTGTAGAGCTTCCAAAAAGAAATACAGTACTTCTGACACATTGATTTTAGCTAGATGAGACTACTATGTCGGACTTTTTTTTTTTTTTTTAAAGATGGTCTTTCTTTCTGTTTTCCTTTCTTTCTTTCTTTCGAGAAAGAGAGAGCCTGCGAGCAGGGTGGGGGGAGGAGAAGAGGGAAAGGGGAGAGACAATCTCAAGCAGACTCTACACTGAGCGTAGAGCCCAATGCAGGGCTCAGTCCCATGACCCTGAGATCATGACCTGAGTCGAAATCAATAGTTGGACCCTTAACTGACTGAGCCACCCAGGTGCCCGTGTTGGACTTTTGACCTACAGAAACATGGGATAGTGAATTTACATTATTTTGAGCTGCTAAGTTTCTGGTTATTTGTTACAGTAGCAACTAAAAATGAATATAGTGTATCAGGGTCTATGGCAGGATAAGTAATTGACCCCCAGTGATGCCCACATCCTAATTCCCAGAATCTGTGAATATTACCTTATATAGCAGAAGGGACTTCGCAAATGTGATTGTATCAGTGATCCTGAGATGGGGCTATTATCATGGATCATCCAGGTGGCCCATTGTAATCACAAGGGTCCTTATAAGGGGGAAGCAGGAGATCAGACTGAGCTAAGGCAGTGTAAAGATGAAAAGACATTGGAATGATGTGGACACAGGCCAAGGAAGGCTGGCAGCCTCTTGATGCTAAAAGAAATAAGAAAACCACTAAGTCTGTCCTACTTTGTTACGGTGGTAACAGGAAACTAATAGTCTTTGCATATTCTTCTGGAATGTTCTTCTCCCTGAATTGCACATGGCTTCCTCTTGTATTTTATTCAGGTCTCTATTCAATGTTACCTCTGGAAACACTGTCTTGACTACCTTAACTATGATATAAGCATTCCAGAATCCTTCAAATAGTCCTACAAAGAAATAGCAATAGTACAGGTATTAAACAATATTTTATAATCTTTGCAGCAGTTGTCATCATCTTAATTCATTTTATTTATAAATGGTTATTGTCTCCCTTCCCCACACTCATAGTAGGGATTCAAAATATGTCTGTTACCTGAGTGAATGAATACTTGGTCATAAATGCTACAAATATTCTTCTGGTCTGGCAATATTACTTATAGAGTTAATGTACTTAAATGTAAAAATAGTTTCCTTTGGGGTGCCTGGCTGGCTCAGTCAGTGAAACATGCATCTCCTGATCTTGGGATTGTAGGTTTAACCCCGCACCAGGTGTAGAGAATACTTAAAAATAAAATCTTAAAAAAATAAAAATAGTTTCCTTTCAAGGTCTTTACAAATCAGAGAAAGTGACTACTTACCTATATTTTCATTTTTAATTTACTTCTCCAAATACATAAGCAATGTTCCCTCACCATTTACTCAGTGAACCACTCTCTCCCTGATATAAAACGCCATGATTATTAGAAACTACATATTTATGTATACTTAAGTATTTTCTTGAGTTTCCTCTTCACTACCATCATTCACTATTCTTTTACTAGTGCTAAGATGCTCCTTTAATTATGACAGCTTTATAATGTTTTATTATTGAAGATTATAAATTCCACCTAATTCCTTTTTCAATATTGTATTTATTGTCTAGTTTTGCCAAGCACATCCCAAGAATTTTGACTGTAAATTTCAGACAAACTAAAAACAAACAAAAAAAAGCGACTAAAAAATACTAGGAACTTTGTTTGGAATTACACTCATTTTCAAATTATTTTATAAGGAATTAACTTATTTCCAATATGAATTAACAGTGTAATTCCTCCATTCAGGATCATTATGTTTCTTCATCTAATCAAGAGTTATTTTTATGTCCTTTGGCTAAGTTTCTTATTGCTTTGTTTAAATCAGACTCCCTCCACTGCAGCTGATAAGATTACCAAATGATCTGTAGGTAGAAATATAAATGCAACTGTCTACTTCGTCTTATTTTTGATACCTTGATCATATCAAAAGAATTACATGGTGTACAGGAACCTTAGAAATCTCTATTTTAGAATCCCAATACTGACATTTATTTTCAGTGGGGTCCTGCACAAGTAATTGTAACCACTGTATTCAAAATAATGACCTATCCTTTTTTTTTATATCCATATAAATTTTATTTATTTTTTTATTATTATGTTATGTTAATCACCATACATTACACCATTAGTTTTTGACGTAGGGTTCCATGATTCATTGTTTGCGTAATAATGACTTATCCTATACAAGATCTGTGAACAAAAACCTAAGCGCTGATAATGAAGGATTTTGCAAATAAACCACAACGGAAGTAACACCTAAAGACACAAAAAACTCCATTCTCTTAAGTTAGTTTGAATTTGATTTGTCTTCTAAAAATGGTTGATTACTTTAACACAGTAGCATTCCAGAGTGGTTATGACAGAGAAAAATGTCATTGGGGCTGGGATCACTGCTGTTGCTTAGCTTCTAAGGCCCCAAAGAAATAGTAAGCAAGCAAACACTAGACAAAACTTATGATAAAATATCCTGCTGTGGGATAATTAGGAAATGTGTTAATAAAACATAAAATGAAATGGATTGGATCATTGACTTCAGAACTTAAACCAGCTTATCCTGTTAAGTAACAATTGTTCAGGTCTCTCATAACATTCTCTAGGAAAATTAAAACAATAGAATCTTGTAATTTTTTTTCTGATTATAAAATTCTGGCCCTTTGTCCTTTAAACATTTCAGAAACTTAAGGCTAACCTCCCCTATCTTGCCCCCAAGGCACTAAATTACATTTATTGATGAAATAGCATAACTGGTTAAAAGTCATTAAATTGACATTAGAAACATTTGGAAACAAAATATTTTAATAAAAAAATATTGTTAACTGTAACTCTAATATTCTTAAAATCAATTATCATAAACTAATAAACTCAAAACTAGTGATCCTTAAAAAATCATAAAAGTACCAAGTATCTTTAAATCCTCAACTTAAATGAAATGATGAAACATGAAATCAAAGACAAAATCAAAAATTTTCCTGTATGGTTTATGAATTTACTTCTAAAAAAATTTTAAATAATTGCCTTTTTAAACTATGGATTAAAAATTCTTCTGCCATATTTTTTCATTCAAAAATATTTACTAATGGGGCACCTGGGTGGCTCAGTCAGTTAAGCGTCTGACTCTTGATCTCCAGCTCAGGTCTTGCTCTCAGGGTCATGAGTTCAAGCCCTGCACTGAGCTCCACACTGGGTGTGGAACCTACTTAAAAAAATAAAATAAAAAAAAATAAGAATCCTAAAAAAACTTTATTGTAATTCAGTGGCAGATCTTTAGGAAATAAATTTCTATCTAAAATATTTATACAGAAAACTAATAATATTTACTTTGATTTTTTCCCTTATTTACCTAGAGACAAGATAAAAACAAAGCATTCGTCTAAAAAACATTTTAAAAATTTTCAAGACTTTTTTTAGGTGAATAATCACTAAAGGGGAAAACTGCCTATTAGGTATAAAAATTACTATCTATTGATACTTGAGAAGAACCGAAGAGCACAACAGATAGTAACCATGCATCTAATTGAATTTTCTTGCAAAGAAAAATGTAATTAAGAATTAACACTGAGGTAGTTCCAGTTCAGGTAATGGCAAAGTAAGCTATATTAGACTAAGTCCCCTTGAGGTAACAATTATAAACTTTGAACCAAAAACCAAAAAACAAAACCTATCAAGGAACTGAAGAACGACTGACAACAGGCAGCAACTGGAAGGTACTAAAACAGGGTGAGACCCATGTTCCCATGAGTTCCTCACAAGGCAATCTCCCCTGACCTAGAGCTCATATAGATAAGTAGAAACCATACATACTGACTTGAGGTTTCAAAGAATAAAATTCTGGGCTGCACATAACACACACACACACACTCATAAAGAAATAGATAGAAAATAGGAGAGAAATTATAAGAAGATTAGAGGATAAGCACAGTACAGGATCAGTGAAAATCCATATAATAGAGTTAGCCAAAAGATGATCAGTTAAAATCCACATAATAAAGTTAGCCAAAACATAAAACAAAACAGGAAAGGAACTTAAAAAGTAGGAAAAATACATGAACTGAAATTTCCAGACAGAAAGAGACTACTAAGGTCCCAGCACACTGGATTTAAAAAAGGACTTCTATCAAGACATAACAACATTAAATTTCAGACTGGGACAAAAAGAGAATCCCAGAAGATTCCAGATTCCATTAAAACAGGTTATATGTGCTTTTCTCAGGAAACAAACTGAGGTTTGCTGGAGTGGTGGGGAGTGGGAGGGATGAGGTGGCTGGGTGATAGACATTGGGGAGGGTATGTGCTATGGTGAGCGGTGTGAATTGTGTAAGACTGATGAATCACAGATCTGTACCTCTGAAACGAATAATACATTATATGTTTAAAAAAGAAAGAAGATAGTAGGAAGGGAAAAATGAAGGTGGGGATATCGGAGGGCAAGACGAACCACGAGAGACTATGGACTCTGAGAAACAAACTGAGGGTTCTAGAGAGGAAGGGGGTGGGGGGATGGATTAGCCTGGTGATGGGTATTAAAGAGGACACGTATTGAATGGAGCACTGGGTGTTATATGCAAACAATGAATCATGGAACACTACATCAAAAATGTATGGTGTATGGTGATTAACATGTATGGTGTATGGTGTATGGTGTAATGTATGTATGTAATGTATGGTGTAATGTATGGTGATTAACATAACATAATAAAATAAAATAAAATAAAAACAGGTTATATGTGAATGATCAGGAGTTAAAATGGCACTGGATTTCTATCGCAATGCTGGATACCAAAAATCAATAAATTAATGTCTTCAAAATAATAAAGAAATATTCAGGGAATATATTCCATCAATGTGATGAAATAAGCCAAATTATATCATAGTATTTTTAAATAATAAGTAACATTTATTGGGTACTTACTATGTTTCAGGCATTCAGTTAATAGAGAAGTCTCTCTGGGGCTAATAGTAATAAATTCAGATTTTGAGCTCTATGGACCTAAGACTAAAATAGTATAATAGTTTAAGTACAAAATAGTATAATACTATAAGTACTAAGACTATAAGAAGTCTCTCTGGGGCTAATAGTAATAAATTCAGATTTTGAGCTCTATAGTAAAATACTTCATAAGAAATATATGAAGTGTAGTTAGTAAGAATCCTATATAAAAACTTGAAATTCAATTAAATATTTTGTTTAACTCCTACCATGTGTATGTACAAGGCAATCTACATTATACAAAGATAAGTCAGATAAAATATCTGCTTTACATAAATGTAAAGAGAGTAGTATTCTATAACGCTTACGATGTTAATAAATTAATTTCAGAAAAATCAAGATAAACCATCATATCCCAACCATGAATTTTCAACTTTTATAAGCACAAAGTAAAAATGTAGCCAGACAAAAATGTTGAAATACTGCAGTACTAAAATTACTGTTTTCAATGAAATAATGTCATTGCTGCATGAAATACCAAGTGTTTTGTGGTAACTATGTAAATAAGTCATGTTACATAGAATAGCACCTTGCTGTTAGGAAATATTAAAAGCAGAAACCTAGTTTCAGTTAAGTCCAAAAGAAATCAACTATTTTGGCATACTATATTTCCACCTCTGTGAACTGTTTCTTATGAAGCAGCTCTCAAATGAGAACACTTACTCATTGCCAAAAGTGTCCAAATGGTATAGCAGTTATTGTATTTTGACAATGTAGTAATCTCAATTTATTCAACAGGGAGCTAAGGGATAAATCTCTAAAACTAGAGTGAGGGAGCAGTGGAAAGGAGGGTGGCAATCTGAAAACACAGTATACACTGAGATACACAGTTATATGAAGAGTTATATCCATGGGGAAATAATGTCAGATGCAAAATGAGTATTTCATAAAATTTTTAAAAGGGCAATTTTTCTTTGATCATATGACTCAAAAGGTCAGATCAAAGATTTATGTTCAACTACTAGAAATGCTTTTGCACTTACTGTCATGGTTACAGTATATTAAGGGAGGAAAAAAGCATTCCCCTTAATAAACCAGGTCAGAAAACTACGGAATGTAGACTCTTTAAAAATTATCATAATTTTATAAATCAGTGTTTGGCTATAAACTGAAGAAGGAGGCCATGATGCCTGATATGCCTGTCACATACCGAGCTCCTTTTGGGAAAGGTAGCTCCGACCAGTTTATTTAATTTTTAACCTAGGTAAGTAAACTTCTACAAGCTCATGGCAAGCATTTACAAGTTCATGCTTTGGATAAACTCAGATTTGCTACCCAATCATTACTAACTGGATCAAGGCACAAACTAAAAAAAAAAACCAAAAAGCCAAAACAAAAACCTAAGGACTGATTATGGGGATGGCTACTGCTTTTGAAATGACTTGACAGAAACTCTTCCCAAAGGGATTCTATGTATTAAGGGACAGTAACTGTCACATTCCATATCCCCTTAGAATTACTAAAGTGGTGATTTTAAGCAAACAAATAAAAGACATTCCCATGAAGTTAGGTTGCTTTCTTAAACTGGACAGAGCTAAGATTTCAGTTCATCATATATCAATCACAGGAGCTAGAAACCAGGTATTATTGGGGGGCCAAAAGAGGTGGTTTTCCAATCTGTCCTTACTTTACCCTTGATCCAAATACTCTGATTTGTACGGATATTCCTAACATACCTCCATCCTCAAAGGTCATTTATATATATACCTCCTCTTACTGATCTTAAGAAATCTGACCAACTTGGCTCTACAATCTAGAAATATTTTTAGACATGAATTTCTATCAATTTGGCTACCTCAAAAGCAAATTTCTATTTGTTTAACTGATATTTTCACTTTGAACTGTGTATCTTAGAAACATCTGTGCTAAATGAGCATAAATTCACAATCTACTTTAAATTCTGAGGTTGTCAAATGTAACAACTAAACTGGTTTTAATAGCCATTTCCTGGACCTACATACCTATGAAAGACTGACAATCAGATTTAAATTCTGATTTTTCTTAATACACATTTTTCTTCCTAGGAATAACTTCCTCTTAGCTAAAACTAAAAATATGAAGAAAAACAAGATATGCTACAAAATGCCCTAAAATTTCAAATTCCCTTCTTTACAATGTTATCCACAATCTTTGTACTTAAATACAAAACAAGATATACATGAGATAAATATTATAGTCCGGATGAGGTTCCCTTACCAATAAGCTATGACCTTAATCTTTGAACTTCAAAAATTTGTAACAGTGCTACTGCCCAATTTACCCTAATTCACAGGTATTATATAAACGGCATTCAAGAAGAAAATGAGAAACTACTATATAGCCTCAAAGAACTGTTCATCCTTATAATTTCATTCAACAAACATTTTTACGTAATTTTTCACCAGATACTAATATATACATCAAAGCAACAAAGAGGATAAAGCAATGCCCCTGCCTGCAAAGAGACTTGTAAGGATGTACCCCTTATATAGTACGAGAAGTGTTATAAAAAGGTGCTCATTAATGGAGTATTCAATATTTTTCACAAGTACATCAATTCCAGGATAAGCATATTTTCAGGATAATAGTAGCAGCATGAAATATTAGCAAAGTATCAATATACAGGGCCATAATCAGATTCTCAATCTCAAGACTGGCAAAAGCTGGTGTGGTAATTCATTTTATGTGTCAACTTTATGGGGTCACTGAATGCCCAGGGAGCCAGTTAAACATTATTTCTAGGTGTGTCTGTGAGGTTGTTTATGGAAGAGATTAGCATTTGAATTGGTGGAATGAGTAAAACAGATCAGCCTAACCAATCAGCTCAGGGCCAGAATAGAACAAAATGCAGATGAAAGTTGAATTCACTCTGCCTGATAACCTGAACTGGGACACAGATCGTTTCCTGTCCCTGGTGCTTCTGATTCTCAGGTCTTGAGACCTGGACTTGAATCTACACCACCAGCTCTCCAGCCTTCAGACCTTTAACTACACCATCAGTTTTGCTGGGTCTCCAGACTTCAATGGCAGATAGTAAGCCTTCTCAGTCTCCACAATTGTGTAAACCAATACCTTATAATGTATCTCTTTATATATTGGCATTGTTGCTCTTGAAAACTTTAATACAGGTAGTATTTCAACCTTACAGAGTCTATGGTTATATCCTAAATTCATTTCCTAAATTCCCCCACTATGCCTTGAGCAACCTCTGGCCAATTCAGTTAAAAAAAAAGTGGGGGAGGGGGGGTAAGAACTACTTCTATCCAGGCTTTTTTTTTTTTTTTTTTTCCCATGAGTATGGACTGAACATTATAAATAACAAAATAAAGAAATACTTGGGTGCATGGGTGGCTCAGTTGGTTAAACATCTGACTCTGGATCTCAGCTCAGGTCTTGATCTTAGGGTTTTGAGTTGAAGCCCTGCATTGGATGTGGAGCTACTTAAAAAAAAAAAGGCAATACTAGAACAATATCTAAAAATAAAACCAGAGTGTAAAAAAAAATAAAAATAAAAATAAAACCAGAGTGTACTGAAAATAATGACTATTGTTGGAACATATGCACAAAACAATTTATCACACATAACTAACATCATCACTGTTAATTATCATTGAAAAAAGAGCAGTCCAGAATATTATGAACCTTTAAGAGCAACACAAAAACAAGATCACAAAGAGAATTTGTTCACAATTTAACAATTTAACTGAGCCGAGAAAGAGCAATGATGCAAATTTTTCCATTGTTATTGTCTCATCAGTGAGTAACCTAGAGGAACCACCCTGTCTTGGATTAAATAGGATTTCTTTCTATTTGCCAACAATAATCTATGATCCTTTTTAACATGAGTAGTAGGTACCTCTACTTCATGCAATAATGCTCTTGTGGGATACTGTAGATATATATTTTTTTAATTAGTTCAATATGACATTTTGGAAAAACAGAACTAAAATATGCAGCGGAAAGGCCATCCTCAAACCCTAAAAGGACAATTTAATTACAAAGAACACTATAAAACTTACCCTCCTAGACTGAGATATATTCAATAATCCCATTTACATTTTCATGTTTTAATCCAACCATGAAGAGATACAGTAGAAATTCCATTATCTCTATATAATTCTCCAATAACCAAACCCATCATTCTCAAAACTACCTTAAAGAATCAGTTTTAAAAATGCTCCTTAATGCCTAGCAATGGTTAGGAAATCTATTTAGAAAATTTATAAATATTTCCTGATTTTATGGATATCAACAAATAGAAAGCCTTTCAATACCTTGCAAAGGAAAGAACTAGAGCCAGCTGGAAGCCCTGTTTTCTCTGTGTTCTCCAGTAGACTGAACATGTAACATTGTCAGGGAAATCCCAATTCTCACTCCTATTAAAGAATGGAAGGGTCAAGATACTGATTATGTTAAAGAACTTCCACAACTGCTGCCACCATCATAGTACTACAATATATTTTTTGTAAATCAAAATAACTCTATTGACTCATTTTTGGTAGTGAATAAAGTTTTGATTGTAGATTTTTCAATAGTGCCGAGAGCTGATACTTTCATCTGTATTGCCTTTTGAGCAATTACATGGGCACATAAAATCAGTGTGTCAGTGTGAAAGTATAATCAACACCATTCAATTCAATTTCATTAAGTTCCTAATATGTGTTAAAAATTATGTTAGAGGCTGAGAATGAAAGCATAAACAATGCATACTTCCCATCCTTATGGAAATCACAATATGGCAGAAGGAACTGAAATGCTATCATCCAACTAAAATTGAACTTGATTTGAAAAGAATGAATGGGAGGAAGTTAGGAAACAATTATGAATGTCATGCTAAGACATTTAGCCTTTATTCTCTAGTTAAGGGCTTGTGGAATCAACTGTCCTCAGGAGCCAGGCAGGTAAAGTGAATGAATAAAGCTGATGGGCTGACAAACTACAGAAAGCTTTTCCCTTCTACAGGGGGAGCCACTAGGTAGTAGTAGTGGATTATTGTCTGGTGGAAATGGGGGCCAGAATACTCAGATTTTTAATTTTTCAAGAGAGACCAGAAACTTAGATTTTTAGATATAAGCTCCTGATGTTGATTGATAGAGACTCATTTCTAATTTTTTCTAGATGTTAGGGCCAACATAGCATGTCTATCGGCTGTATTTGGTCTTTTGCTGAAGACAACAAGGTAGGGCTTCCAATGATTTTTAAGCAGAATAATGTGATTAGATTTGCATTTTAGAAATGTCTCCCTGGTGGTAGATGAGAGTAGGGAGGGCCAGAGACAGGAAGATTACCCGTTTGCAAAAAAAGAGTGGACTTAAACGTGAGCTATAGAAAAGGCAGATTCACTTCAGGGAAGAACTGAGGACTAGCCAACATGCAAGTTGAAAGGAAGGAGCAAATAAACAGGGAAAAATGAAAATACAAGAGTGTGTGAATGGGACCACAAGCAGGTCTAATAGAGTGAATTGAAAGAGGGGTGGGAAAGACCAGGGGGAAGAATTTAAACTTAGAATAAAGAATCTTCCTTTTATGAAACTAAAGGAGGAAAAGAATCCAGACACATATGAAGATGGAAAAAAGAAACAAGAAATACACACCTCATCGCCTCCTATTATTTTAGTGGTAGGCACTAAGATGGCCCTCCAGATTCCCAACTTTAAAGCACACACACTGTATAATCCTTTCCTTTTGCATGTGGGTGAGTACTTGTGGATTTAAGGAGATATTCACTTCCATTAGGTTAGGTGACATGGGAAAGCTGACTTTAAAAAAAAAGAGAGAGATTATTCTGGTTGGGCCTGATCACATTAAGTGAGCCCTTAAAATGGATTGGGATCTTCATCAAGAGCAGGAATTTGACTTGAATGAAATTCTCTGTTATGGGATTTAAGAGGGAGGGTGTCATGAAAATGGCTTCTAAGAGCTGAGAACAACCTCTGGCTAAAAGCCAGCAAGGAAATGAATGCTGCCAACAACCATGTGAGCATGGAAGAGGAATCTGAGCTCCAGGTGAGAATGCAGTCTGGCTGACACTTTGATTCTAGCCTTGTGAGACCCTCAGCGGAGAACCTAGTTGTGCCACAACAGAAAACTAACATGCTTAGTAAACAGAACATCATTTTTTGAATGAAACAATAGGCATTGCTTTAAGATAAAGTTGGTAGAACTGCCATGAATGAGTGTCAGGCTGAATTTATTTTCTAGCAACTTTGGTCTCATCAAGCTTTATTCAAATGTCACATCAGGCATAAAATGATTCACCAGAAAGAGAAATCACTTCTTGTGTACATGAAATTTTAAGTTCTATACTAAAGGAGTTGGACAGTTACAACTAGGTTTTCAGAGTATACTTCCATGAAAAGATGCATGCAGCAAATACACAAGATGCAAAGTCACTATTCAATGGTAGTTCACTGGTAGTCAACAAACATGAAAAATGTTATCAAGTAAATCCTGAGAATTGAACACCTTTAGAAGGTTCTAGCTATCATAATTGCTATAAAGAAGTATATATTCAAGTTTCTCCATTTGGTAGAATAAAAGACTAAAAGTTTCTACCAAAACTCTAAAAAAAAAAAAAATCAATGTATGCATGGCAAAAGATGAACATATGTCATAAAATTATTTCAGAAAAAATTTCAAAATTATGGTAGAAATAAAAAATTATGAAAGAATAATAGTATTACTGCAGTCTTCTTGGCATTTAATCACTTAGGCTTTTGAAATCATTCTGTTTACAGTCATACTTGCTCTCTGGTTTCCACAGTAATAAACACACAGCCTGTTTATTTTAAATATTCTATCCTGAAACAAGAAGCTTTTTTTTTTTCTCTCAAAATCATACTGCACACTAACCAAGCTCCCAAGCCAAAAAGAACACAGGAGACTAAATGTGTAAAAGACAAGAAAGCTCCAATATGAACATTATCCAGTCTTTAGACTTAGAGAAGAAAAATGTCAAACTCCAGCTGTTCTAACTTAATAGAAGGATAGCCCAGATTGGCCTAGTCTTTGTCTCCTGAGGGAGACAAGCAGCCTATGACATAATGTGTCCATTTTGTTCATTTTACGTTAGTAAGCACAGCACTGGCTTTGTGTTTCATCTTTCTCTTGTCAATTTTCAACTCTCTTTCCCTAAAGAGAACAAAGAAAGCTCCCTTTACATTAAAATGAAAGTCTATTCCAAAATCAAGGGAAATAATAATAAATCAACCACTGAGAAAACAGAATTTAAAACTTAGAGTTGTCTTCAAATAAATAGTTTCAAGGAGGTAGTCCTTGTTGCTCAATCAGCATATCTTTTAAACACAACAAAAAGTACTTCCTTTTAAATTTAGAAAAAAAATATAATCATCCATAATTTTAAAAAGGAAATAAGCTATAAAAAACTATTTTTGAGAAATAAGAAAATAAATCTGAAACATATTTCTTTAAAGATGGAGGCATAAAAAAAGATGCATAAAATAGATGGAAAATGAGAATGGGAAAATATTAAAAACAATTTATGTTCAGCAAATTTCAACTCTAACTCATAACAATCCAACACAAATAATCACCACCCTCAACCACCAGCCCCCTTCAATTCATCCCTCCTGGCCCTCGGACCAAGCCCCCCTCCAAGATGGACTGGCAGTCTCTTACGTCCACTGTATGAAGTCATCCTGGATCTCCTTGCAGCAGCATCGTAAGGATTCTCTCGGTTGTACACCCTGTTTCTTACATCGCATGGCATGACATGAGAGCTTGCCTCATCAATTTTCAGTCATTGCTAAAATATGCATTTAAAACTATACTAATTCTTCAGCTTCAAGTTATGATATGCAGTGTTTTGGCTATTGTTCAATTCTAAATATTTCATAATCTTTCTTTAAATTTCTGCTTTGGCCCATGGATTTTCTTATATGTGTGTGTTTTACATGGTGGGAGAGACAATCTTTTTTGTAATTAAGAATTACAAAATCTTGAACTCTACACTTATTCTCTCAACTAGAGTTGAGAAGTCTTTGTGGCCTAGTACATGAATATTGTCATGTTTTAATATGCTTGAAACAAATGTATATTCTCTAATTATTAGATAAAGGGATCTCTTTTTTAAGGGATCTACCTCTTTATCCATCCATCCATCCAAACAACCTTGTTAAAATATAATGTTCAAACCTTCTATTTTGTTGCTATTTTCTGATCAGCTTAATATGTTGGTTTTCGAGAAAGGTATTTTCAAAAGTTTCATATGATTTGGTATTTTTTAATTTCAATTTGTAATTGAGTCAACTTTTGCTTTGTGCATTTTGAGGTTATGTTGTCAAGTGAGTATAGGTTCTCAGAATTATCTTTCCAGTCATTTGGTCTTCCCTATTCCTAGCAACACTTATTGCCTTAAAGTGTTAATTTTTTGTATGATAATAAAGTGACCTCACAAGTTATATTTTAATATTTGCCTCATGTATTGCTTTTATCTTTTTTCCAACCTTTATGATCCTTATATTCAAGATGTGTTTCTTATAAACAGCATAAAGTTGTATTCTGCATTTTTTTTTTTTTTTTTTTTTAGGGAGAAAGAGAGCATGACAGGGGTGGAGGGCACAGGGGGAGACAGAGGGATAGGAAGAGAGATAACTGAGCAGGCTCCATGTTCAGTGCAAAGCCTGATGCGGGGCTCGATCCCATGACCCTGAGATCATGACCTGATCCAAAATCAAGAGCCAGACACCCAACAAATTGAGCCACCCAGGCATCCAGTATTTTGCATTTTATAGAATCTAGAATCTGTCCTTCAACAGAAGAGTTTATATTCACATAACTGATTTACTGACTTATTTCTACCATTTTATTGTTCCCCTATTTTCTTTGTATTTATTTTCCCTTTGCTCCATTTTATTATGTTTAATAGTCATTTAAAATCTCCTTAATCACTTAAAATATACTTATTCTACATTACTTTTCATTTTTAATATTATTTCATGTTTTGTGGCAATAACACTTCTTTTCAGTGTAGCTAACTATATCATGTTATTCATGTTAGATAATTCATACAGCTGGATTTTTTTATTTTGAACTTATCTTCAGAGGGGATATTCTTTCCATAAGATGCCCATCTGTGTGGGCTTTGTATTAGTTTCTAAATAGCTTAGCATTTGCTTTTGCAAGAGTTTCAAAAATTCTGACAAGTCTCTTGGCTTGGGATCCCTGTGCTATAGAGACAATACAAATTCTGACTCCATTCAGAGGCTCCTTCTACCCTCCCCCTGCATCCGTAATATCCTATCACCACATAGCCATTAAACTCAAGCCCACAGAACTTGTATATAGGCCAAATGAACTCTCTGAGCAATGCAGCATAACTCTGGCTTCAAGTTATCTTTTCACTTCTGTACTCTGGAGAGTTTCTACTTCTTTCCTTGCCTCAGCATTTCTATGTACCTGGAATGGTATCATCATGTCCACAGGTCAGGCCCAAAAATCCATATAACACTTTTCTAATCATTCGTATTGCTTTCATGAATAACATCAGTATTTACTGAGTGCTCAGCTCAGCACAAACGTGAATGACAAGAAAGTCACGTTCCCTACCCGCCTGGAGTTTACAAAATGCCTGAAGATTATTCATCATTGTCCTCTGCAATTTGAACATGCAATACTACCACTGTTCCAGTTTTCTATCCAAGATGTAAAATCTTCTAATTCCATAGTGTCTTTTTCACAATAATTTTAAATTAAATCTAATATAAATCAACTATGTCTAGAGATTACCCTAATCCAGATGTATTTATCACCTCAAGAAATGCTAAGAAATTTTTCAGAAAGAGTATCTCTTAACAGAAACTAATTTTACTCTTACAGATTATGTTTATTTAGATAAAAGGGTTATTTCATTATGACCTGGATCAGGAAAATTTTGCATTTGTTTTCATTTTGAATTGAAAAACACAACTAATTCTGCATGTTTGCTCAAAGTTGTCAAGCTCCAGGATGCTGTTTTGTAATGGGATTATCTTAAACCCTTACCTAATCAGATAATAGTTTATCATTTCATGTTATTTGGAGCCTTGAGGGAAAAGACATTTTAATGAAAATAAAATAAAATAAACATAGCAAATGAAACATAATAACTTATGTCATCCATAAAGCAATTTCATATTCCTAACAAGTTTTTATATTACTAATAATTTTTTAAAGTTTTTTAAAAAATGAAATCAATGTGATTTATAGAGGCATTCTTATTTAATGTAAGAGAAAATATGAAAGACTGACAAATTCTTTGATTAAGATACTTTCATGCAATATGTTACATACCCAAAACATATCCCAAACTGTAAAACTTCTTAAATTTCCTGTTTTTGATCTTAATAATGTCTAAAGAGTAATGGTTTTTAACTTTTTAAAAAGTGGTTTATTAAAAATATTATTCTGTAAAACATGTACAAAAATTTTTCTGAAGAACAACTTAAATATGTGAAATTCACTTACAGGCTGAGCTGATGTAATAAAACTATTATACATTCCATTTCAAATTTCATGGTAATTTAGCGAGTACAAAGCTGAAGAATTTTTCTATTTAACAAATTGTTATATAGATATCAGAGGTCATTATGGTGAATAAGACTTCTTAATAAATCAGATTTCTAATCTAAAAACCAGGTAATTTAAAGAAGTTATCCTTGAACAACTAATAACTTTTTTCATTTTTGTTATTGTTTTGTTTTGTGTAAGAACCTTAATGCCCTCTATTATAGTATTTCTTTAAAAATTCCATACAGAAGACCTCTGTTATTTTGGCTAGATTTTCGAAGACCTTAGGAATTCTGCACATTTACAAAAACATAAACCTTCTACTAGCTCCTAGCATTTTCAAACCCATAGTGCTGCTCTCAGGAGACATGTTTCCAATGTGTTTTGTTACAAGTTAAGAGCATTCTCAATATTCACTAAAATTTTCCTTCTGATTTGGTGACTGTTTTTCCACAAAGACACAATGTTTTGAATATTTCAAACGTTACTGTAGTGACAGTACAGAACAAAAACTCAGATGTAGATAAAGAGGCAACTCGCCCACCTAAGAATCTGTGGTCTAAAATTAAAATTCATAGCTATATAAATTTACAGATCATTTCATGTCATAAACACTCGGGGATTGCTCATGATTTGGATATTAAAGTTATAAATATCAAAAGTCTACTAATATAATCCATGATTTAAATTTTTACATTTGGTCTTCTCCCTGAATTACAATGTTTTATTTTGTTTTACAGTACTCTGTTAATAGGCATACAAGTACAGAAATGTGTCCATTAAGAGAGTGTGTCCATTAATGAAGCTTGATTCCCAAATTTGGCAAAGCTGATATCAAAGTAGAGAGATATCAATCAACATTAAGGAATCAGTTTGAACAACTATAGAATGATCTACAGAAGAATGCCCTTATTTGGGACATTTCCTAATTCTTATTTATTCAGAGTTATCTTTTTTTTTTTTTCAGACTAATAAATAACTGAGAAACCCAACTGCTTAAAAATAAGCTACTATAAAGAGGACTGACCAGACCTGAGAGACTCCAAAACAGCAGCAAGGTCTATTTCAAATAGCCACAGATGTCCACCACATGAGAGCTAACATGCTGACCATAAGGGACATGATGAAAGTCCTCTGTCTCCAGCGTATTTGTCATAAGGTGTGAGCAGCCATCTGTTATTTATGTTTCCAGAAACCCAATAACTTTGGAGATGTATTCACATGGAAAAAAAACATATATTAGAAACAAAAAGGAGACAGTTATGAAATGACTCAGTGGCCAAATGTGTGAGACATTTTAGCAGCTAAAGAGGTGGTCAGGAGTTTACTGAAAGTGAACTCCGTTATAAGCCATTATTGCAAAATGATTGTCATTAAAATAGGAACCCAGAGATAAGGGAGAAAATAAAAGGCAACTTATTTCACTTTAATTTTTTTCTCCTGATTAAAAATTAATAATAGCCAGGTAAAGTTAAGGAAGCTCAGAGTTATCTAGTTAAAATAATAGGAACAAGCAGGAAAACCCAACAGATGAGGGAAATAGCATCTTCAAGGCAGAAAATAAGTGAACATAAATTTGGTTTCAACAGTTACTCAAATAGACTGAGTAAGATTTTAAAGGCATATGCCAGACCAGAATTTAAGATAAGCAATACCAAACAACTGCTGGTATCAGTTAACTCTTAAAAGTTTATAAACTCCAAATTCACTTGAAATCATGAGTCCAGATTCAAGGACAAGATAGGAAATATAGCCTATTCACTGAAGTTCTTTATACTTCTAATACACAAGACAAATAAACAAATACGCTGAGTGAAGGAAAAAATAGAACTTCACAAGTAACCTTCATGAGTCTTTTATTAGCACCTAATTCTACTGAAGCCTAAAAAATTATCCAAATGCAACTGAACTGAATTAAAATAAAATAAATGGAAGTTGAGTATATTAATAAATATGAAGGGATTCCCTAGACTTCTTTAATTAGTATTTGGTTTTTATTTAGATATTGTTTTCATTCTTTTATCTTTTAAAAGTTATGATTTGTAATCACAGGTCCACTTTTTAAGGTAAAAATTTCTGATAATTCACCTAACAGGAATAAAAAGAACTGAGAACAATTAATTTAATATTCTCTGGTTGATACAATTCAAATGGCATACCCTATCAAAGTTCTCTTAACAGGACTCTCAGAAATGTAATTATTTGATAATTTTATTTTTTCTTTAATTTCAAAAAAGGATAAAATTTACAAGGTAAGATTTATTTAGAACCACTTTAAAAAAGATTTTTTTTTAAAGATTTTATTTATTTATATGAGAGCGCACGCAAACACAAGCAAGGGGAAGAGCAGAGGGAGAGGCAAAAGGTGGGGGAAAGAATCCCAAGCAGACTCTGTGCTGAGTATGCAGCCCCATGTGGGGCTCAATCTCATGACCCTGACTGAGATCACAACCTTGAGATCATGACTAGAGCTGAAACCAAGAGTCGGACACTTAACCAACTGAACCACGCAAATGTCCCTCTTTTTCTTTTTAATTTTTTCTCATGACAAATTCAAAGTGAGAAATATTAAACTTAGGAACTCTTCTAAATGTGTACATTTAACAAATTATTGACTTAATATAAATTATATGCATTTATAACTATGGTTAATGTAAATTTTTGCATTTATGATAATAAACAGAAGTTTTGAAAATATTCATAGGGTAATATAAACGATATGATGATCTGATAATAGGATGCAAATCTTAAGTGATAAGGTTAAAGAATATGTTCTTTCATCCTATCAGGGTATCTCTGAAAGTGTAGGTGAAATCTTATTTGGAAATAACATCAAAAAGCCTAAATTTGAAATCTTTCACAAATGTGAATTTTGCTCACAAAAATGTTTCAATGAATTTCTACACAAAATTTTAATTATTCTATTATTTTATATTTTAGATTTTCTGAGATTTTTTTTTCCCCCAAATTTTCATAATGACAAAATCACTCCCATATTTCCCATACAGGAAGAATTTAAAAAGCGATTAAAACTGCATGAAATATAGTCGAGGGAGGTCCCTCGGTTCTTTACCTATCACAGCAAAGTCTTTTGCATAAACACACATACCTTGGTCATGCTATGACTATATTATAATTGCACCTTCACCAAATTTCCTAAATTCAAATATTTCTTCTTTCAGTGTGTCCATCCAATTGTTTCTGCCATACGGCAATGTTCTGGAACATTCATGGATGCTTCTTAAGTTGCATAAACTAGGGCGCCTGGGTGGCTCAGTCAGTTAAGCATCTGCCTTCAGCTCAGGTCATGATCCCAGAGTCCTGGGATCAAGTCCCGCATCAGGCTCCCTGCTCAGCGGGAGTCTGCTTCTCCCTCAGTCTCACCTTCTGTGCACGTGCTCTCTCTCTCTCTGAAATGAAAAAATAACATCTTTTAAAAATAAATAAATAAATAAATAAACTAGCACTCCAGGTCAAACATTCCCACTGCGGTCAAACTTTCTTATGTTCTTCAAATACCCTAGCTAAATAACCGACAGTCCTAATAGATTCTAAGTTCTCTAAGGGAAGGGAATTACCTACCTTGCAAATAGATCAAAATATGATTTGGAAATAGAAGCAGCACTGAAATGAATCATTATTTGTTTCAAATAATAAAATATGGAAGAATTTTAGTAATTTTAAACCATTACCTTAAAATTAATTTTTTCATATCTTCCACATAATTGTCCAATACATTTCTTACTATCTATTTACTAATCTCAGAATTCTGTACTAACAAACATTTCATAAAACTTAACAAGTTATAGGAATTTAATTTCCAATATATTTCTTCTCTTAATCTGTATGCCTGGGGTACAGTACAGGCTGATACTGATGTCTGTGTCATAGCATATATCACTTGGAGAAGTAAAGCAATTTGGTGAATGGTATAAGAGAAGACCTATGAAAGGAAAGAACATAACTGTACCAACTAGAAAAAATAAATATTTTGTACCTTTTGCTCAGTGTTGCGCACACAAGATCCGTTCTTTGTGATAATTGTATTTTCTATTTCATAATTAAAGAAAAAGGCACAGTTTCTTTCAGCAAAACTGGGCAACATTCCCTACTGCCTCCTATGATTAAAAGAGTTTACAGTTCTTGGAAAAAATTTTAACAGTCTTATAGAAAAAATTATTTTATTATTTTATGAATCATAAAATGCAAACATCAAATTATCTTTGCCCATTCACAGATTACTTTTTCCCTACTTTCTTCTTTTATTTCACAAAATTCATCATGACTTTATATTATTTGACAGTATTATTATCTTTGCATGAAATAACTGTTATGAATATTAGGTGAATTTTATTTTTTAAAATATAGTCAAGATAAAGTATCTTTCATGGTTGACAATGATCTTAATTATCAATAAAATCTTTTTATATTGGTTGGAATATAGACAAAGATTCTTTCACAATCTAGAAAGAGATCTAATCTCTGTCATAAAATGTCTTAAGTGGAGTGGTTGTTTTTCTGAGTATTAAAAAAAACAAGAATTCTTTTTAAATGGAAAAATAACTACTAAATCCTCTAATCCATCTGCTGCCATATAGTTCTTCCTAGCACAGAAGCATAAAAGACCATTACAGAAGGTGATGTCCGAGTCCTTTACTTGGTAGAAATCCCATGGTTTCACAAATTTAAAGTTACTGAATGTAGTCAGCTTTTCTCAAATTGTTTCCAAGATATAAAATCCCACATAAGCATTTAGATTTAGGGATTGCTTCCTCATACAATGAGATTATTATTAAGCAGTCATATCTATATTTATAAAATCTTCCAAATGGTATTTGAGTAAACAAACTCTTCACCATATAATGCACTATCCACCAATGTAGATTCTTGATAAACAGCTAAGTGGATGGACTACAAATTTCAAAATAAGGAAAGCTGTTTTCAATCACAGAATATCCAAAGTTTTGGGGTGCTGGGGTTTTTTAAAAATAATTTTCCATTCATATACCAGTGGCTAAGATCATAACCTCCTCTTTATCAAAACTTACTTATGTTCTTAAATGTTCACAGTACTACTTTATGTTACAAAGAAATATTTAAATCCATATTTCTCAAAGTGGGTTTTATATCCTATTAGAAGCATGTGGCCATGGGCCAAGAAGTACATACAGCAATCCACATAATTAACCTAGTACATAAAGCGAACATTTAACTAAAGCATTTTTGAGAGGTGGACAATTTTCTTTATAATAAAACAACCACAGGTACAATAGCAAAGAGAATACCAAAGTCACAGGCAAATTTTAGTTCCACTATTAACCAAAATAATACACATACATAGTTTAAAAAGTCAAAGAGTTCCACAAGATTTATAATGAAAAAAAGCCCTTCCAATTTCCCCCCCTTCATTTTTCCCTTCCTGCTATCTTCTTTTTCTTTCTTTCTTTTTTTTTTTTTTTTAACATATAATGTATTATTTGTTTCAGAGGTACAGGTCTGCGATTCAAGACTCTCACACAATTCACGGGGGGGGGGCGGGAATCGGAGGGGGAGACAAACTATGAGAGACTATGGACTCTGAGAAACAAACTGAGGGTTCTAGAGGGAAGGGGAGTGGGGAGGGATGGGTTAGCCTGGTGATGGGTATTCAAGAGGGCACGTACTGCATGGAGCACTGGGTGTTATGCACAAACAATGAATCCTGGAACACTACATCAAAAACTAATGATGTAATGTATGGTGATTAACATAATAAATTAAATTAAATTAAAAAAAAGAAAAAAAGCCCCATCCCACCCCTGCCACCCAGATTCCAGTTCCACATAAACAGCCCCTGTCAACACTGTTGGCTATTTTTCACAACTTTCAATTTTAGTCATTTGGCCATTTACTACTGATTTCCTTTAGTCTATCTTTCTTCAGTCTACTCACTATGCAAGCTGTGGACTTAACTCTTTTACCACTTCTTCCTCCAATTCACTTTCTCTATATATGAATATATATAGTTATATATATAGCTATATATATTTAATTGAATTTATTGATATATTTAAATGAATTTATTATGTAATTATGAATGCATACAATTATTCATGGCTGAACTATGTAATACACTATGATTTTATTATTTTCTTTCTTATACAACTATTTGTTTTCTTTGAATTAATTTTTGACTCATTTTTGCATTTGTTTTCTATATACTTATCAGTAACTCATCCTCAAAGTTTCCAATAGAATTAAAAATGCCTCTCAACATGGATAACCATTAATTGGGCAATACATTTTTCCCCTTGGGCAAAACCTTCCTGAAACTCTCCATCTTTTTGTTCATCCATGCGGTGGCTACTCCCTTGGGCTGAAGCAAAGCAGTTATCCTGAGATTTCTGCCCATCACCATCAACCCCTTATTCCCTTTGCCTCTCTCTTGTACTGGTTATCTATTTACTTGATTATTGGTCTTTTTCTTCTTTCTCAATGTACTCCCTTGTTTTAGTGAAATGCACTCTTCAGAAACTTAATGAGAAGAATTTCCTGTTAATAACACACCTGAGACTTAGAATGCTTTAAAGTATCTTTACTGATGATTAAGAATTCCAGGTTAAAAATTACTCTCTCTCAAAATTTGGTCTACTTTTTACTAGCTTTAGGTGTTGCTATTGATAAGTTCAAAGACATTTTCATTTCCAATGTTTTGCGTGTATTTATTTTACTATTTTTCCCTTTCCAGATTTTTTGGGGTCATCCATGGATTTTACTAGTGCTTTGAAATTGCACAAGGCTGTGTGACCCAGTATGGGTCTCTTTTCATTCATTTTGTAGGCCTTTCATATATGTTACATATGTCCCATATATTCATATATATATATATATATATATATGTTCTTATACTTTGTCTTTATTAAAATTAGTTTCTCTCTTATTTTACTCTTTATTTCTTCCTGCACCTGTTACCAAGGAATCCAATTTCTAGATTGGTGATCAAATTTTCTTTTCTTTCCTCTCCCATTTTGTTCATCTCTTTTTCTTTTAATTTTACTTCCTGAAGACTGCCTCCATTTATATTCCACCATTCTAATATTTTTTTTTAAGATTTTATTTATTTATTTCACAGAGAGACACACAGTGAGAGGGAACACAAGCAGGGGGAGTGGGAGAGGGAGAAGCAGGCTTCCCACCGAGCAGGGAGCCCGATGTGGGGCTTGATCCCAGAACCCTGGGATCATGACCTGAGCCAAAGGCAGACGCTTAACGACTGAGACACCCAGGCGCCCCCCACCATTCTAATATTTTTTAAAACTTACTTTGATTTCCAAGACTTCTATTCTTTCTCTGAGAATTTTGTTTTAATAGCATATATCCTTATTTTTTGCCTTACTGACACAAACTTCTTATTTATCTGAACATATTAATCATAAGTTATTAGACATTTATTCTGTCCCTTTCAAGGTTTCTGTTTATGCAAAGCTGTTTAGTACTTTTTGTTTGATTTGATCACTGTACTTTATACTATTAGGATTGTCCCCAATGCCTGGCAACCCTTGGCTATACATTCAGATTTAAGAGTGAAGAACTAAAAAACGGAACTGTAAACTCTGTGTGGGGAAGCCTCAGTATAGTATAGTCTTGGAGAGACGTCATATTCTGAGACCCCATAAACCTGCCAATATCTGAGAGTCTTTTTTCTTGATCAGCTCATTCTTGTTCTTAGGAGTTGTAAGACTGGCTGCTACTATCCTTAAAATCAAACAAGGGAAGGTAACCGGCTCCACTGCTAATTATGTAGACTTTCATTTAATCTTCATGTTTTTAGTATAGTCCCTTAATCTTCCCTTAGCTGTGTCTGGTTTCTGTGGAAACAGATTTTTTTCTGGGAACAAGAAGAGAGAAAATTAGGCACGTGGCTACTTGGGTGGTCTAAGTCCCTCATTATAATGCCTTATACAAATATTCATAGTTTCAACACTCTGTTTTGTACCATCACCTGTGGAGGTAACTGGTACCTCCAATTCCTGAGGCTTTCTGCTTAGGAATTAGTCTGCTTATAGCAACCTAAAATTATTAGACTCTTTGTCCATTCCACTTACTAAGTTACAAATCATTCATTTGCCTTCCATCTTCAAAAATTTTATAGGTCTTTCTTAGATGCCTCTAGTATTCTTCTTGGGTTTGTGAATTTATACTGGGTTTCAGCCATGTAAAGGAAAGTCTTGTATAAAATATTTAAAGCAATAAAGACACTTCAAAGAAATGTTGCACTTATGCTAACTAACAGGCCATGCACCAAGTTCACTCCCCTTAGCTAAAAGGGATGGTTGAGTGGAAAATTTTAAGAAATAAACATAGTCTAAATAAACAGTCTTTGATATTCAAAAACTAACAAAACACTCATCTTTGACAAAGGAGCAAAGGCAATACAATGGAGCAAAGACAGCTGATTTAACAATGGTGGAACAACTGGACATCCAGAACCAAAACAAAAAAACAAAAACACAAAAACCAAAAAAGGAATCTAGACACAAACCCTATGCCCTTCACAAAAATTAACTCAAAATGGATCATAGACAGAAATGGAAAAGCAAAACTAAAAACTCCTAAAAGATAACATAGGAGAAAACCTAGATGATCTTGGATATGGCAATGAGTTTTTAAATACAAACACCAAAGGCACCATTTACCAAGAAATATTGGATAAACTGGAGTTCGCTAAAATGAAAAACTTCTGGAGCTTTTTTCTATTTCCTAGATGGGATGCTGCCCATTTTATGAATCCTTAAATAAAACCAATTCGATCTTTAAATTTACTCAAAAAAATATTAAAGACTTCTTCTCTGCAAAAGATAATGCCAAGAGAATGAGAAAATAAGCCACAGTCTGGGAGAAAATATTTGAAAAAGACCTAACTGATAAAGGATTGCTATCCAAAATACATAAAAAACTCTTAAAACTCAATGTAAGAAAACAACCTGATTAAAAAATGAGGCAAAGCCCTTAACAGACACCTCACCAAAAAAGATATACAGATGGTAAATGAGCACATGATAAGATGCTCCACATCATAGGTCATCAGGGAAATGCAAAATAAAACAACAATGAGATAACATTACACACCTATCAAAATACCCAAAATCTAGAATACTGGCAACACCAAATGCTGGCAAGTGTATGGAGCAGAAGGAACTCTCTTTCATTGCTGGTGGGATTGTAAAATGGTACAGCCACTTTGGAAGACAGTTTGGCAATTTCTTACAGAACTAAACATACACTTAAGAACATAATACCCAGCAACTGAACTCCTTGGTAGTCCAAAGGAGTTGAAATTTATCCATGAGATTTGAAAACTTACACCCACATATAAACTTGCACATCGATGTGTATAGCAGCTTTATTCATAACTGCCAAAACCTGGAAGCCACCAAGATGTCCTTCAACAGGTGAATAGATAAACCATGGTACATCCAGAAAAATGGAATATTATTTAGCACTAAAAAGATACAAGCTGTCAAGCCATGCAAGATGTGGAGAAACCTTAAATGCATATTAATAAATGAAAAAAGCCAATTTACAATGCTACCTACTGTTTGGTTCCAACTTATGGCATTCTGGAAAAGGCAAAACTAGGGAGACAGTAAAAATATCAGTGGTTGCCAGGGTTTGGGGGCAGAGATAAGGATAAGTAGGCAGAGCACAGAGGATTGTTAGGGCAGTGAAAATACCCTGTATTAAATCATAATGATGGATACATGTCATTAGACATTTGTCCATATCCACAGAATATACAACACCAAGACTTAACCCAAAATAAACTAGAGTTTGGGTGATAATGATGTATCAGTGTAGATTCATCAATTCCAAAAAATACACCACTCTGATAATGAGGGAGGCTATCTGGGAGAATAGGGAGTATGGGAAATCTGTGTACCTTCCACTTAATTTTGCTATAAACCTACAATTGCTCCAAAAACATTGTTCAAAAAAAAAAAAAAAAGAAGTTAGTAAAAATGTAGTTGCAACTATAATTGTGTAAAACTCCATCAAATGGTTAATGGATAATCAATTTGTGGTCTATCCATGTAAAATGAGAAGGGATGAAATACGGATGCAAGCACCAACATGGATGAATCTCACAGATGTTAAGCTGAGCAAAAGAAGCTGGCCATATAAGACTATATACTGTCTGACTCTATTTACATCAAGAGTAAGAACAGGCAAAATTAGGTAAACTATCATGAGGGAAATTAGAAGAGTGGTTGCCTGTGAGGGATGGGGGCTGACTGAAGTGATATTAAGGTTCTGTATCTTGATTGAGGTAGTAGTTACAAGGGTATATACATCTTCAAAACTGCAAACCGTACATTTAAGATCAGGGCATTTCACTACATATAAATTTTATCAGAAAGGAGAAAGAGATTAAAGAAAATACACATATACTCCTATCTCCAACTAGTTACAAAGCCAAAAGTTTTGCTGTAAGATTAGTGATATATTTAATATTGAAGGCAGTATATACCTTCGAACAGATTTTTCGCAACAATAACCTTTATCAAATAAATACTGAAGATTTCAGTTCTGAATAAGTTTAAGTCATAGATCTGATACTCCCTAGTTTCAACTTCCAACTAATAAGAACTATTTTTTTAGTAAGATTCATGGATTTCTTAGATTTCTTCCCTTCCTAAAAATATTATCTCACTAGGAAACTTAATTTGATTGTGTGTTAGTATTTCTTAGAAATGACTTCTGATTATTTTTAAAGTATATCACTGAGAACATTTTAATGCTCAAGAAATACTAGAAACTTTTAAAGAGTAACGACCATACCCTAGTTAATAAATGGCATATTCACATGGTAGTACTCAATTAGCTTAATTTTTGTAAGCTTTTTACATTTTATATGTTGTTTCCTAATGCTGGTTTATCACTTGCATATGTGTTTTCTTGTGGATAACCATTTCACTAAGAAATAGTTTTATTACTTCATGACAATTTTTGTATATAACACAGTAGGTGGTAAAAAAAAAAAAAGCTATTTTGAGATACCAATTCATCAATTTTGCTCTCTCACTTAGGAAGTGACTTAATTCCTACAGAAGATACTTCATGGAATACAGAATTTAATTTTGTGCCTTAGAAAAAAATTACGTTATATCACAAACTTGAGTAGCACACCCATGTAAAATTCTTTTTTTTTTTTAAAGATTTTATTTATTTATTTGACAGAGAGAGAGAGATAGCTAGAGCAGGAACACAAGCAGGGGGAGTGGGAGAGGGAGAGGCAGGCTTCCTGCCAAGCAGGGAGCCCGATGTGGGACTCGATCCCAGGACCCCAGGATCATGACCTGAGCCGAAGGCAGACGCTTAACGACTGAGCCACCCAGGCACCCCCATTTAAAATTCTTGAATGACACGGATATACTGAGAGCCGCAGGTCTTTAGTCTTACTCTTCACAGAGGATTTTAATTTTATCATTTGGCTTTAATGATTTCATAAAGTTTTTTTCCAGTGACACTAAAAACACATGAAAAATACTAACATAATAGAATGTATTAATTTTTTAAAGAAATTCTACTTATACCCCATATTATCCACAAAAAGAACAATGTTCAGAAAGATGAGACAAAAAGAAACCAAAGGTAACAGCATAAAATTCAGCCAGAAATGAGCTATTACACAAAATACATATAAAGACATATATGGTAACCAGAACTGATGTCTGTTATATAACTATTACTTACTCAACTACATGAAATCTAATTTCTTATGAGTGAAAATACAATTTTCATTATATTTAATTTGTCTCAGATGATATTGGTACAAACGCATAATATAATTACATAATTACATAATATAATAGTAATATGATTTCAAAATATATACTCAAAATTAAATAGCATTATGTATGCCTGATAGGAACCTTTCAGCAATTCTGCTGGAATCCCCTTCTCTTCTATGTTTGATGTTTGCATCAAAATAAGAAAAGTACGAATATTCCTGAATATAAACTGTACAAATCATTCAAAAAATAAAAACTCATACTTTATTTAAAAATAGCTGAAAAAGATATATGAAAAACATTCTAAGTGTAATTTAAAAGCAATACAAATTAGAAATTACTACTACTAGCATTTAGGTCTTCTAGAAACCTAAATTCACTCCCTAAGACTCACATATACTATGAGGATCATTTCATGAAAGACTCTGCTTTCTCTACAATGAATAAAGCACCTTGGAACAAATATAAATATGGCAGTGAGGGCAAGGAGGAGGATGAGTAGGAAAAGCAAGGGTGATAGAAAGGGCATACCATAATAATGGTATAAATCTGCACAAAGTGAACCTTTTCTGAAAGTGAAGTCCATTAAATGATGAAATAATCTCTGCAGGAATGCAATAAAAGCTCCATCACTTAAGCTAAGAACTAGCCCAGACAAAGCACTTGAGAAAATCCCATAAGGACCAGACTAGTATTGGCAGGAGAATTGCTTTGATGACTGTCCTAAATTTTCAACTAAGTTTGTCATTCAAAAGACAAGATTGGTTACATTCCCTGAAGAATATATCTGTAAATAAATGATGCATGAAGACCTGACTTTAAAATGAAATGTTATGTTCTTTTGGCATGCCCTTCTAAAAATTTCAATATGTTGCACTGAACATATTTCATTCACAACTATCAGTTATGTTTTATTTGCTCTTCTACTTTTAAGCTACCAATTTCCAGAAAGCATTTAACTAGTGAGAATAATATTATCATGTAGAAAGACAAAAATTACAGTTCATATTGCCTATATAAAGCCAGAGGGGGAAAAAAGAGCTAAAAAAACAATATGTTTAAACAAACTTTCCTAGATATACCTGGTTTTAAAATTACTTTTGAAAGAAACCATTTTTTTAAAAGGGATTTTTCTTAAGTTTTATGTTGGTACCAAAATTAATACTGACTTTCAAATTATATAAATGTTTTTATAGTATTCTATAAGCTAAGTTTCAATTAATCATATTCCAGTCTTACAGATTTAACAGTATTTTTAGGTACACTTTTATGTGTTGGAAAAATGTCTCAACCATGATCGTCTAAGAGCTCTTTTCTCACTTAAACTTCAAATCACTCTACTATAGGCTGGTCTAAGATGAATCTTCACATGTTGGAATAAAATCCATTGAGGACAGAATTAAAGATTCAAATAATATACATTTTTTGTACTTTACATGTAACTAGTCAGCTTCCAATTTCATATCATGTAAGATCACATAAAATCAATGCTTGCAAACCGCTTCTAACCTAGTGATATATAATAAGCATATGATTGGTACATATGAAAAATTAGTCTCGTACACTACTTGCTTGAATATAGGGACTGAGGGAAAGTTTCTTAATGAGGACAAAAGTACTATCTTCCTACATTTTTAATCCTTTCTCCCATTAGAAATACATCCAAGTTCTCGTCAAAGAGTCTGATGAGGAGTCCCCCAATGAACTCTGATCAAGAATCATATCTTGAGTGTATTCTAGCACACAAGGTTATGGCAAGCTTTGTTTTTAGTAATTTAATTATTTTAAGACTTAATTTTTTAGAATAAATTTAGGTTCACGGCAGAATTGAGAAGTAGTACAGAAATTTCCCATATACCCCACACCTGCACAGCCTCCCCTGTTACCAACATACTCTATTAGTCTTATGTACCACTGTTTATTTATCCATTCAAAGTAATAACACAGCAAGAGTACAGAATAGAAAAATAGTATGGTTTCTAGGGAGAAACTAAATCTCACACATGTGTTTAGGGATACATCAACTTCCTTATGATTGGGAATGATAAGAGATGAAAGCAGATAAAGGCACGGGTCAGTTAATGGGCACCTTAAAGGCTGTATGAAGAAGACTGAGTCATACCTGTAGGGGACCAAGAGGCACCTTGCAGCTTTTTGATTTGTCCAGTGGACTTGTAAAGTTGATATGTAAAGAAATCACTGACTTAATCCTAAAAATAACTCCATACATTGGTTATAATTAAATATTTAATGACTGCCTACTACGGCAAGCTGAAATAATGGGCTCCCCAAAATAAATATATTCACTTCCTAATCCTGGAACCTGTAAATATTAACTTCCATGACAGAAGATGTGATTATGCTAAGGATCCTGAGAGAAAGGGCTTACCCTCCTTATAAGAGAAGGTCACAGTTTTCACACACACACACACATACACACACACACACACGCAGAAGGTGATGTGAAGATGAGGCAGAAGTAAGTGGTGTAGCCACAAGCCAAGAAACAGGGGTTATAAAAACTAGAAAGGCAAATACACAGATGTGAATGTATATGAACATTAATAAATTGCACACTTTAAAACAGGACGGTAAATTTTATGAGTATTTCACCACAATTTTTTTAAATGGTGGGGGGGTGCGGGGGCGTGAGGGTGAAGACACCTAGACAAGGAAAGGAAGATATTCTTCCCCCAGAGGCTCTGAAGGGAGTGTGGCTCTGTCTACACAGAAACCCTGATTTGAGGTTTCTGGTCTCCAAAAACGATGAGAGAATAAACTTCTGTTTTAAGCCATCCAGCTAGTGGTAATTTGTTACAGCACCAAAGGAAAGTTATAGCTACTATAAACACAAAAACCATGTATGCTAACATGGCAAGGAGAGAGAATAAATAGATTTATATATATATTTATGTAAATTTTACACATGGGAAAACATTATGGAAAAAATACCAAATATCCTCATATTAAAATAGGATCATTAATGTGTATTTTACCTTAAAAAATATGACATTTAAAAATTTGATTCTGAAATCTATGGAAAACATATATCATAAACATGACAGTATTTTCTTCAAAGGATAGCCTTTTGTAATAATAATATATACCCACTGACTATCACAACTGTAGGAAATAATATGAGAACCCAGAATACTTACTATGCAGGCGGCTTTCCTCCTAGTATTCTAGGTTTACAAAATGTCAAAACATATGACATATCAAGAAAAGAACTGTCACTGAACTGAACCTAAAAGAAATTATCTTTTCCTTTGCAAGAAGGTTTATAGAAGATCCAATCAATGAAAAGTTCTTATATATATGTTATTTTTTATCAGACTCTAAAAGCTAATGAACAGAAATTATTTCCACGAAAGCTATAAAATCTTTAGTTAACATAAACATGAAGGAAGGTATCTCAGTTTAGTTGTGCCTATATTAACAATATTATATATTAATATATTAACAATACAAAATACTTCATTCAAAGCCACTAACACATTTTTCTATTTTGATTACCAGGGTTCTTGTGCACTTATTTTTGATAAACACATATCTGCTGAAATTGCACCATTAGGGAAGAATCTGAAACTGAGTGGAAAGACAAATTAGATGACAGTAAATAATAATGCCACCTGAATATGTGGTTTGATATAGAATAAACAGTTACATTTTATAATATAGATTCAATTCAGCAGAGATTATTCAAAACCACACATAATTAGAATATTTTCTGTATGCATTGCTTTCTTTCTCAAAGCACTGTGTCACTACTGCCCTAGGACTGATCCCAAGTAGTACTTCAAAGTAGAGTTATGGTTACCCAAGTGTTGAAAGAACTACTTAAAACTCCAAAAGAATGTCTTAAAATTATTTATCATTTTCTACACATATATGATATAAAACATAATCATTTGTACCTAATATTTGATAGAAATTCAAAAACAAAATGTTACATTTCTCAGTTAACTAAAGTACTGAATTAGCTTTTACTAAACTATAGAACATTAAAAATTTTAATTCCATTGATGTTAATAATAGTTTAATATTGATTCAAATTATTCAAATTATTCAACTTGGCTTTAATGGGGGATATAAAAATAAAATTAAAGGACTAAGAGAGTCCCCTTTTCCTAACTTAAACTTAATACCTAAGAATATTTAACCATATATTTATGCACAATTGTTGTAGGACCTCAAATATATTTAAAGAACTGTTCTAAGTTTAAAAGAATGTTCTTAAAAGATCCACTTTATTTTCTTATTAAATTTTTAACGTTGAGATAACTGTGGATTCCCAGGCAGTTGTAGCAGTACAAACAGATCCTAGGTAGATTCCGACCAGTTTTCCAATTGTTAACATCCTACAAAACTACAGAACAACATTCCAACCAGGAAATTGACATTGATACAATCTACCCATTTCACCCAGATTTCCCCACATTTTTTAAAATTTTATTTTATTATGTTACATTAGTCACCATACATAACATCATTAGTTTTTGATGTAGTCTTCCATGATTCATTGTTTGCGTATAACACCCAGTGTTCCATGCAATACGTACTGTATTTAATACTCATTACCAGGCTAACCCATCCCCCCAGGACCTCCGCTCTAGAAACCCTCAGTTTGTTTCTCAGAGTCCATATTCTCTCATGCTTCGGCTCCCCCTCTTATACCGCCCCTTCATTTTTCCCTTCCTACTATCTTCTTTTTTTTTTTTTTTTAACATAAATGTATTATTTGCTTCAGAGGTACAGGTCTGTGATTCATCAGTCTGACACAATTCACAGCGCTCACCATAGCACATACCCTCCCCAATGTCTATCATCCAGCCACCCCATCCTTCCCACCCCCCCACCACTCCAGCAATGCTCAGTTTGTTTCCTGAGATTAAGAATTCCTCATATCAGTGAGATCATATGATACATATCTTTCTCTGATTGACTTATTTCGCTTAGCATATTGCCCTCTAGTTCCATCCACATTGTTGCAAATGGCAAGATTTCGTTCCTTTTGATGGCTGCATAATATTCCATTGAATATATATACCATGTCTTCTTTATCCATTCATCTGTCAATGGGCATCGTGGCTCTTTCCATAGTTTGGCTATTGTGGACATTGCTGCTATTAACATTGGGGTGCAAGTACACCTTTGGATCACCACATTTGTATCCTTGGGGTAAATACCTGGGAGGGCAATTGCTGGGTTGTACAGTAGCTCTATTTTCAACTTTTTGAGGAACCTCCATGCTGTTTCCCAAAGTGGGTGCACCAGCTTGCATTCCCACCAACAGTGTAGGAGGGTTCCCCTTTCTCCGCATCCTCGCCAACATCTGTCCTTTCCTGACATGTTAATTTTAGCCATTCTGACTGGTGGGAGGTGGTATATCATTGAGGTTTTGATTTGGATTTCCCTGATGCTGAGCGATGTTGAGCACTTTATCATGTGTCTGTTGGCCATTTGGATGTCTTCTTTGGAAAAATGCCTGTTCACGTCTTCTGCCCATTTCTTGATTGGATTATTTGTTCTTTGGGTGTTGAATTTGATAAGTTCATTTTTTTTTTTTTAAAGATTTTATTTATTTGACAGAGGGAGACAGTGAGAGAAGGAACACAAGCAGGGGCAGTGGGAGAGGGAAAAGCAGGCTTCCCACTGAGCAGGGAGCCCGATGTGGGACTCAATCCCAGGACCTCGGGATCACGACCTGACCCGAAGGCAGACGCTTATGACTGAGCCACCCAAGTGCCCCGAGTTTGGAAAGTTCTTAATAGATTTTTTGATACTAGCCCTTTATCTGATATGTCATTTGCAAATACCTTCTCCCATCGGTTGTCTTTTGGTTTTGTTGATTGTTTCCTTTGCTGTGCAAAAGCTTTTTATCTTGATGAAGTCCCAATAGTTTATTTTTGCCCATGCTTCCCTTGCCTTTGGCAATGTTTCTAAGAAGTTGCTGCGGCTGGAGTCAAGGACGTTGCTGCCTGTGTTCTCTAGGATTTTAATGGACTCCTGTCTCACATTTAGGTCTTTCATCCAATTTGAGTCTATTTTTGTGTGAGGTGTCAGGAAATGGTACAGTTTGATTCTTCTGCATGTGGCTGTCCAATTTTCCTACCATTTGTTGAAAAGACTGTCTTTTTTCCACTGGACATTCTTTCCTGCTTTGTTGAAGATTAGTTGACCATAGAGTTGAGCGTCCATTTCTGGGCTCTCTATTCTGTTCCATTGATCTATGTGTTTTTGTGCCAGTACCAATTCTGTCTTGATGATTACAGCTTTGTAATAGAGCTTGAAGTCCGGGATTGTGATGCCACCAGCTTTGCTTTTCTTTATCAACATATCTCTGGCTATTCAGGGTCTTTTCTGGTTCCATACAAACTTTAGGATTCTTTGTTCCATTTCTTTGAAAAAAGTGAATGGTATTTTGATAGGGATTGCATTAAATGTGTAGATTGCTCTAGGTAGCATTGACATCTTCACAATAATTGCTCTTCCAATCCATGAGCATGGAAAGTTTTTCCATTTCTTTGTGTCTTCCTCAATTTCTTTCATGAGTATTTTATAGTTTTCTGAGTACAGATTCTTTGCCTCTTTGGTTAGATTTATTCCTAGGTATCTTAGGATTTTGAGTGCAACTGCAAATGGGATTGACTCCTTAATTTCTCTTTCTTCTGTCTTGCTGTTGGTGTATAGAAATGCCACTGATTTCTGTGCATTGATTTTATATCCTGCCACTTTACTGAATTCCTGTATGAGTTCTAGCAGTTTTGGGGTGGAGTCTTTTGGATTTTCCACATAAAGTATCATATCATCTGCAAAGAGTGAGAGTTTCACTACTTCTTTGCCGATCTGGATGCCTTTTTATTTGTTATCTGATTGCTGTGGCTAGGACTTGTAATACTATGTTGAATAGCAGTGGTGATAGTGGACATCCCTGCTGCGTTCCTGACCTTAGGGGGAAAGCTCTCAGTTTTTCCCCATTGAGAATGATATTCGCTGTGAGTTTTTCATATGTAGCTTTTATGATATTCAGGTATGTACCCTCTATCCCTACACTGTGAAGACTTTTAATCAAGAAAGGATGCTGTACTTTGTCAAATGCTTTTTCTGCATCTACTGAGAGGATCATATGGTTCTTTTCTTTCTTTTATTAATGTATTGTATCACATTGACAGATTTGCAGATGTTGAACCAACTTTGCAGCCCAGGGATAAATCCCACTTGGTTGTGGTGAATAATCCTTTTAATGTACTGTTGGATCCTATTGGCTAGTATTTTGGTGAGAATTTTTGCATCCATGTTCATCAGGGACATTGGTCTGTAATTCTCCTTTTTGATAGGGTCTTTGTCTGATTTTGGGATCGAGAGAATGCTGGCCTCATAAAATGAGTTTGGAAGTTTTCCTTCCATTTCTATTTTTTGGAACAGTTTTAGAAGAATAGGTATTAATTCTTCTTTAAATGTTTGGTAGAATTCCCCTGGGAAGCCATCTGGCCCTGGGCTCTTTGTTGGGAAATTTTTGATTGCTGCTTCAATTTCCTTAGTGGTTATAGGTCTGTTCAGGTTTTCTATTTCTTCCTGGTTCAGTTTTGGTAGTTGATACATCTTAGGAATGCATCCATTTCTTCCAGATCATCTATTTTTTAGCTGGCATAGAGTTGCTCATGATATATTCTTATAATTGTTTGTATTTCTTTGGTGTTGGTTGTGATCTCTCCTCTTTCATTCATGATTTTATTTATTTGGCTCCTTTCTCTTTTCTTTTTCATAAGTCTGGCCAGGGGTTTATCAATCTTATTAATTCTTCCAAAGAACCAGCTCATAGTTTCATTGATCTGTTCTACTGTTCTTTGGGTTTCTATTTCACTGATTTCTGCTCTGATCTTTAATATTTCTCATCTCCTGCTGGGTTTAGGCTTTATTTGCTGTTCTTTCCCCAGCTCCTTTAGGTGTAGGGTTAGGTTGTGTATTTGAGACTTTTCTTGTTTCTTGAGAAAGGCTTGTACTGCTATATACTTTCCTCTTAGGACCACCTTTGCTGCATCCCAAAGATTTTGAACAGTTGTGTTTTCATTTTCATTTGTTTCCATGAATTTTGTTAATTCTTCTTTAATTTCCTGGTTGACCCATTCATTCTTTAGTAGGATGCTCTTTAGCCTCCATGTATTTGAGTTCTTTCCGATTTTCCTCTTATGATTGAGTTCTAGTTTCAAAGCATTGTGGTCTGAAAATAGGCAAGGAATGATCCCAATCTTTTGGTACCGGTTGAGACCTGATTTGTGACCTAGGATGTGATCTATTCTGGAGGATGTTCCATGGGCCCTTGAGAAGAATGTGTATTCCGTTTGTTTTGGGATGGGATGTTCTGAATATGTCTGTGAAGTCCATTTGGTCCAGTGTGTCATTTAAAGTCTTTATTTCCTTGGTGATCTTTTGCTTACATGATCTGTCCATTTCAGTGAGGGGGGTGTTAAAGTCCCCTAATATTATTGTATTGTTGTCGATGTGTTTCTTTGCTTTTGTTATTAATTGGCTTATATAATTGGCTGCCCCCATGTTAGGGGCATAGATATTTACAATTGTTAGATCTTCTTGTTGGATAGACCCTTTAAGTAGGATATAGTGTCCCTCCTCATCTCTTATTACAGTCTTTGGTTTAAAATCTAATTTGTCTGATATAAGGATTGTCACCCCAGCTTTCTTTTGGTGTCCATTAGCATGGTAAATGGTTTTCCACCCCTTCACTTTCAATCTGGTGGTGTCTTTGGGTCTAAAATGAGTCTCTTGCAGACAGCATATCGATGGGTCTTGTTTTTGTAATCCAATCTGATAGCCTGTGTCTTTTGATTGGGGCAGTTAGCCCATTTACATTCAGGGTAACTACTGAAAGGTATGAATTTAGTGCCATCGTATTGCCTGTAAGGTGACTTGTTACTGTATATTTTCTCTGTTCCTTTCTGGTCTTATGTCACTTTTAGGCTCACTCTTTGCTTAGAGGACCCCTTTCAATATTTCTTGTAGGGCTGGTTTCGTGTTTGCAAATTCCTTTAGTTTTTGTTTGTCCTGGAAGCTTTTTATCTCTCCTTCTATTTTCAATGACAGCCTGGCTGGATATAGTATTCATGGCTGCATATTTTTCTCATTTAGTGCTCTGAATATATCATGCCAGTCCTTTCTGGCCTGCCAGGTCTCTGTGGATAGGTCTGTTGCCAATCTAATGTTTCTACCATTGTAGGTTACAGACCTCTTGTCCCGAGCTGCTTTCAGGATTTTCTCTTTGTCTCTGAGACTTGTAAGTTTTACTATTAGATGTTGGGTGTTACCTATTTTTATTGATTTTGAGGGGGGGTTCTCTGTGCCTCCTGGATTTTGATGCCTGTTTCCTTCCCCAAATTAGGGAAGTTCTCTGCTATAATTTGCTCCAATATACCTTCTGCCCCTCTCTCTCTTTCTTCTTGTTCTGGGATCCCAATTATTCTAATATTGTTTTGTCTCATAGTATCACTTATCTCTCGAATTCTGCCCTCGTGATCCAGTAGTTGTTTATCTCTTTTTCTCAGCTTCTTTATTCTCCATCATTTGGTCTTCTATATCACTAATTCTCTCTTCTGCCTCATTTATCCTAGCAGTTAGAGCCTCCATTTATTTTACTGCACTACTAGCCTTTTTGATTTCGACTTGGTTAGATTTTAGTTCTTTTATTTCTCCAGAAAGGGTTTCTCTAGTATCTTCCATGCTTTTTTCAAGCCCAGCTAGTATCTTTATAATCGTCATTCTGAACTCTAGTTCCAACATCTCACTAATGTCTGTACTGATTAGGTCCCTGGCAGTCAGTACTGCCTCTTGTTCTTTTTCTTTGAGGTGAGTTTTTCCATCTTGTCATTTTGTCCAAAGGAGAACAGATGAATGAGAGAACAAAATACTAACAGGGTAACAACGACCCCAGAAAAATATACTCTAAACAAATCAGAAGAGACCTGAAACCAGGGGAAAAGAAAGGGAAAGAAAGAAAAAAAAAATTTTGATGAAATATGATCAGGTTGGTGAATAGATCAGTGCCACACACTAGATTTGGGGCGTATTTTGGTCTGTTAGAAGAAACTGCCTCCCAAAATGTTAAAGAAAGAAAAACTTACATATGTACAAAAATAAGAGTAAATATGATGAAGGGATGGAATATAATGGTAAAGATGAAAATTACAAAAGATTTCCCCACTTTTACATGTATTTATTTATTTATGGGTGTCTGTATTAAGTTCTATGTAATTGTATTTCATGTATAGCTTCCTGTATCTAACACCAGAGTCAAGAACACATTCCATTACCACAGCTCCATCACCATAAGAATCCCTCCTGTTGCTGTACCTCTACCTCTTGGCAAACACTCAACTGTTCTCCAACTCTATGATTTTGTTATTTCAAGAATTTTGTCATATAAATGGAATCATTTGGGGATTGGCTTTTTTCGGTCAGCATAATTACCTTGAGATTCATCCAAGTTGCATGTAAGAATAGGTCAGTGCTTTTACTGCAGCTTGTCTTATCCTCCTCTTCGTAGGATTTTCACAAAGCAAAAGTTTTAATTTTTTAGTTGTGTTTTACCAATTTTTCCTTTCATGAATCATGCTCTTAGTGTACTAAGAACTTTTTACCTATACCTAGATCCCAAAAACATCCCAAAGATTTTTCCTTATGTTTTCCTTTCCAAAAGTTATATGGTCTTATGTTCTACATTTAATCTGAAATCCAGGGGCGCCTGAGTGGCTCAGTCATAAAGTGTCTGTCTTTGGCTCAGGTCATGATGGGATTGAGTCCCATTCCCCCTGCTTGTGTTGCTGCTCTCGCTATCTCTCTCTCTGTCAAATAAATAAATAAATCTTTAAAAAAATAAATAAATCTGAAATCCACTTTGAGTTATTTTTTCTATAAAATATATGGTTTAGGTCAAGCTTCATTTTCTTGCCTATTGATGCTCCAGTACCAGTTGTTGAAAAAGCTATCCCTCCTCCACTGAACTGCTTTTACACTTGTATCAAAATCAGTTGGGGAAAAAAAAAAAAAAAGGTGGAGTAGTCCCGAGTGGCTGTAGTGACTTCTTCCACTTCATTTCCCTTTATCATCTTCCACAAGGAGAGTCATTGGGAACTAAAAAGTCTGTTATATAATTTTAGACTGGCATAAATCATAAACAATGATGCAAAGTGGAACAGAACCATCATAATTATTAGGTCTCTCTCTGAGGCATTTCCTGGCTCCTTAAAGCTCAGTTGACCATTCCTTGGTAATTACTGCCTTAGGACTTCATATCTACTTTAACTGTAACACTTAATGAATTAAAGTAAAATGATTTCTTGAAAACACTAATTGTGCACATTTGTGTGGGTCCATTTCAGGGATTCTCAATTGTGTTCCATTGATCTGTGTCTATGTCTCTGCCAATACCATACTGTCTTGACTAGCATAGCTAAATAACAAGTCTTCATATCAAGTAGTGATTCTTCCCACTTTATTCTTCCTCATCAAGATTGTCTTAGGGGCGCCTGGGTGGCTCAGTCGTTAAGCGTCTGCCTTTGGCTCAGGTCATGATCCCAGAGTCCTGAGATCCAGCCCCGCATCGGGCTCCCTGCTCCGCAGGAGGCCTGCTTCTCCCTCTCCCACTCCCCCTGCTTGTGTTCCCTCTCTCGCTGTGTCTCTCTGTCAAATAAATCGATAAAATGTTTAAAAAAAAAAAAAAAAGATTGTCCTAGCTATTCTAGGGTCTGTGCCTTTCCACTTGAATAAAATTTAGAACAATTTTGAATGTGTCTATAGAAAATCTCACTGTGATTTGACAGAAATTGCATTAAATCCATGGACCAATTTGAGAAGAAACGAAATCCTTACTATGTTGAGTCTTCTAATCCATGAACACAATAGGTTTCTCCATTGATTTAGGTCTTCTTTGATTTCTGATAGAGATCTGTACATGTTTTATTAAATTTATATCTTAGTATTTCATTTTCTTTAGAGCAACAGTTGATAGCATTATTTTTTATTTTAGTTCCTACATGTTCGTTTTTTAAATTATTTTTTAACTGGCTTACATTTGATAGAGAAAATTCTTTAAGACTCTGAAATAGGTAAAAAGCTCTTTCTGAGTATCTTTTCAACAGAATACTGGTCTCTAGAGAGCCTCCTATGTTACTGGATTCTACAGAGGTGTACAAATATGACTGTCTTTGAGTAGGCTCTTTTATAACTTTGTAAGTTACAGAAAACTAAGAGTAATGCTAATGATTTTACCCACAGAAATTAATTTTGTCTGGTATAAATACACTAATTTCCACCCATTGAATATATGATTCCAAACATTACACTGCCCCATAGAATATTACCCAATTTTACATGGATTAGTAAATTTATTTCAGCATTACAATTACATATATATCATTCTCCTTTGACACAGTTTTATTACCTCACAGGTTCCCTCACTAATTAAGAAATCAAAACCTCTTATAGGTTCATTTTATATTTATATAAGAGTCATGATTTTACCTTTTTTGAAATTACAGTTTAATAGATTTAATAAAAACCAAAAGTCATTTAATAAAAACCAAAATACTGCATCTGAAGGAGTATACCTTTCTTGTTAGGATATGGAGCTATGAATTTCTCAATCCACAACTGTCAAACTGTAAAACTGGCAAAATATCGGGGCGCCTGGGTGGCTCAGTCGTTAAGCGTCTGCCTTCGGCTCAGGTCATGATCCCAGGGTCCTGGGATCGAGCCCCACATCGGGCTCTCCGCTTGGCGGGAAGCCTGCTTCTCCCTCTCCCACTCCCCCTGCTTGTGTTCCCTCTCTCGCTGTGTCTCTCTCTGTCAAATAAATAAATAAAATCTTTAGAAAAAAAAAAAAAAACTGGCAAAATACCTAATGCAAGAGTCAGCAAACCATTTTCGTTAAGGGTCAAACAGTTAATATTTTAGGCTTTGAGGACCACACAGTTCTCTGATGCAGCAATTCATCTCTGCCCATATCACACAAAAATAGCCACAGACAATATATAAAGGAATGAGTATAGCTATGTTCCAATAAAACTCTATTTACAAAAACAGAAGACAGGCTGAATTTGGTCCACTGACTGTAGTTTGCCAACATGGCCTAATATGTTACTGTTTTGGAAAAACAGTTCTCAATCTTTTCCTAAAATAACACCCACATTTACAAGCAAACCACTCCCATGGATCTATCAAGGATGGAATGGTTGTTTCCTGGTTGTAGCATGGCCAGCTGCTTCTATGCAATGCCCAGTGAGTTAATTACATCCCCACCCATTTCTCACAGCTCCTTTTGACTGGTACATCTGGATGCTCTGACAAAGATCTACTACTGATGATAATTATTTTTCCTTCTAACACTGACAGAATTAAAAGAGTGATTAATCCTCTGAGTAAAGTGTATAAGACATTTTCAAACCTACAGTATTGTTCATGGGAAACCACTACTTACCAAAAAGCAAAAATATTTAATTTATAACATAAAAATATGATGCAGTTGGGAACTTGGCTGTCCACAAAAATATTCACAATTTAGTATGCAACTAAAAACTAGGAGTCTCAAAAACTAACCCGGAGGAACATGGCAGTACTCACTCATATAAACCTTTCTCTATTTTTCAATAATTCCACACTTTAATTGAGCCAAACACTGATCAATGACTCATACATTTATACTAAGTACTATGGAATATGGTCCATGACCTCAAATAAAGTAAAGCACAGCATTTAAGAGAAGTGGGTTAAATGATTATAATACCTATGTCAGTATACAGGGCATACAGAATTTATATACACAGAACAGAATTCAGACCTGAGAGAGAAGGTGAGGTGGGAATGAGGATGGCTTAAGAAACCAGGAGATGAATGTTGATAACTGAGGTAAGTCTCAAAGTACTAGGAGTTAGTCAGAATAATAATAGTGGGACAGCTAGCAGCACCCTCACAAAGAATTTCTTGGTGGAAATACACAGGGAAAGTAGGGAAAAACCATAAAGGGCCTTATATGTCATGCTAAAAAGTTTACCAGAAAGCTTTTGAGAACTGTTAAAATATTTTAAGGAGGGGATGGATACAGAAGGTGTTCTAATAACAAATTATTTTGCTTTAATAGCTCTTCATAAATTACATGCATTTTAAATAACGGTGTAATTCTAGTTACTTTTCAGAAGTGTTTGTAGTTACATTCATGGTGAGATAGAAAAGGAAAACAGAAATATAGTGATGCCGACTTACTGCTAGGCCACTTTCACATACCACTAGAGAAATACTATAGTGTTACAAGTGGGCTGAGGCACAGAGGTTTAGCAAAATGCCCTAGGCCACACTGTGAGTGAAAGGGCTGGATTTGAACCAGGAGTTACCCATCATCAAAGCCCATGCTCTTCTGATTAATGTATTGGCAAGACTATAAATACCTGTCTTAGGCTATCACAAGTAATGCAGCAAAGTTATATCATACTTAAGATATGCAAAACCAACTCTATGTGCTAATGAAAAGAAATTCAAACAAATACTGTTATTCAACATACCACTTAAATTAAAGGAAACTTTTTTTACCTAGTCATCTGTGAAAGAAGCAGCAATATCTTTTATCACTACTGGTAGATAGTGTTATGGATATTATACTTAATGACAACTTAAAGGACTTTCAAGGGTAATTTTTACTGCATTCAACTTTTACCTTAGACACTGACTTTAAAAGTTAGCCCTCATTCAAGACTCTACTATAATTGTAACATAATCCACCATGATTTACACTAACTCATTTTCACTTAACCTACCACTCCCTATGTTAAGGCCATAGACAAATAAACCACTTAAAAAGTGCTATATGCTTATGTTTACATAAGAATGTTTATGTAGGAATTTTGTTTTTATTTTAAATAAATCTTATTTTAAAACCTGCTATATTAAAAAAACACACACACACACACAAGCTCTATTTATATTCCAATATAAGACATCCTCTTAACCAAGCAGACGATAAACTATACAAATATGAAATTGCCTAAATAATTAGGTTTATGTTTATCATGGAGGTAACAATTCTAACCACAGTAAATCCTAGAAACATTTCATACTAATTTACAGCTGTGTGATAGCACAGAATAAATTCCCAAAAAGTTAGAATATATTTTTGGAATAATTTCACAGCACACAGGTCCAGTGATCTTATCTCATTGTTCATATACCAACCATGCAAGGACTTTTGTGTTTATGTATGTCTATGTGTGTGTATTTACGCTGAACCCTCAGTAAGTAGTTAATAGTCAAATAAGTCTTCACTGAATCTATATTTTCTGTGACCATTGAAAGCATAACTTCATCTTTTTTTTCCTTAATTGAGCAGTTAGTTAAATTCCTGGGAAACACTCTGAACTCCAAATGAATTATGCTATCCAAACACTACATCACAGATCAGTTACATTACCACTCAAACCCTGATTGACCAAATTGTGCTTAGAAAGCTTTTAACACCAAGAAGTTTACTCTGCAAAGTAAAACACATACTTCATTATGAAAGATTGCTATTAATGTGCATCACTCAAAGATACCCAAAAAAATTGTTATCAGAGTGGTATTTGCTTTTTCAGTAGTCCCAAAAATCGCACTGTAGTGGCAAAACATAGAGAAAGATAATACAAATGTATTATCTTATAAGGAATGACAGCATTGCAAAGAAAGCTATTTAGACATTATTTAAAATGTTTACTGTATTAAAACTAAATATTATAATTTAATATTATTGGAAATTCAACTTAATTTTACATACTAAATTTATGTCAAGGAAGGTTTTTATCTTTTTATTACTTTTTTAATATAGAATCTCAGCAGCTCAGACACTTGGAAAGATTCATTTCTAATTTAGATCAAGCACTAAATCACAAAATCAGCAATACTATTTGCTTAGGTGGTAGCAGTTTAGTCAAGCCTAATAATCCCTCACTGGACTCTCTGTGGGTGGCCCATTTTGGTGTTGCAGCTGGTTTAGCAGACAATATACCAAACAAGCTGTTATTATAATAGGAATAAACAACACCCTCTTCTCTCACTACTCAAAACCCAAAAAGAGCGCGCCCTTGCAGAACATTTACAACCTGTCAGATAGCAGCTTAGTGGGTCAGCATGTCAATATATTTATAATTCAGTTCTAATGACACCATCTCTTTTGATGAAGTATTACTTTAGTTGGGAGTAAATATTTCAAAATACTGAGTCACACAGAAATGTAACTTCTTTGATCACTGTTTCAAGAGACGAAAAGGAAAGCAATAATTATAATTAAGAATGCTAGAAATATTTGTAGTTTCTTGTATTGAATGAATTATTCATTTTGCTTTAAAGCTGCATTTAATCATTATGCTACTGTTAAAATATAACATGCAACAAAGTATAACATGTAATGACGTACCTATCACATATATATTTTCTGTATTTCAAAAAAATCAAAATACTGAAGACCAGGAGTAAGATAATACAACACACTTCAATGTAGTTCAACCATCTGAAAAATACATGCTAACTAAATTGCTAACTAAATGCTAATTAAAAGAACACCTGGGGCACCTGGGTGGCTCAGTCAATTAGGCTTCCTACTCTTGATTTCAGCTGACTCTTGATTTCAACTGACTCTTGATTTCAACCGACTCTTGATTTCAGCTAGGGTCTTGATCTCAGGGTTGAGAGTTTGGGCCCCACATTGGGCTCCACACTGGATGTGGAGCCTACTTAAAAAAACAAACAAACAAACAAACATCTAAATATCTTATATACTACTGATTAATGAAAGAGAACAAGAGCCCAACATAACCTCTGTAAAGAGCTTAATATCATGCAAAGTTGGAGACTTTTCCCACATTTCAGGACCTATCAAAAAGAAACATCAACAGATTGGGGCACCAGATTGGCTCAGTCAGAGGAGTAGGCAACTCTTAATCTTGGGGTCATGAGGCTGAGCCCCACACTGGGTGTAGAGATTACATGAAATAAATTAAAAAAAAAAAAAAAGAACCATCAATAGAGTGACTCAGATCTCTGCAGAGATCCAAAATGGCTGAAAAAACCATTAGAAAATTAAAATATAAATCAGGGGTGCCTGGGTGGCTCAGTCATTAAGCGTCTGCCTTCGGCTCAGGTCATGATCCGGGGGTCCTGGGATCGAGCCCCGCATCGGGCTCCCTGCTTAGTGGGAAGCTTGCTTCTCCCTCTCCCACTCCCCGTTTGTGTTCCTGCTCTCGCTATCTCTCTGTCAAATAAATAAATAAAATCTTTAAAAAAAATAAAAAATAAATTAATTAATTAAAATTAAATATAAATCAATATGGCCATATTAACATATCAATGATACGATCTGAAAATTAAGTACAAAATGTAGTCTTCCAGAATTCTGATTTAATAATAAAGTTCTTGTTTTAGATAGGGCTATTCATTGTACAATGTTGCAAAAAATATCATGAATGTATTTTTGCAGGTAAGAGTTAAAGTTCTTTACAGCTTGTTAAATACTCTATTAAAAAGTATATTTCCTCATTTGGAGTACATTTGATACAATGGCTTAACTATTTTCTTTACTACAACTTATTATTATAATGAATGTCCTGATTAAGCTATCTATTCCAGGAAAAGAATCCCGGAAAAGTATCACTTACTTGATACCTTCAACCCTCACAGACCTAAAGGAAACACCTAACACCATGTATTATATAAAGTGAGCACTCAGTTACTATGTGTTTTAAAAACTGTAAAGTTACATGAGTATATCTTTAAGGACTTGTCTTAGACTCTCATTTAGTGAACGTTGAAAACTGAGGCTATGAACAGGTAAGTGATATTAAATCTGGTTCACAGACTCATATCACTACAGGACATCTTCCAGTGAACCATAAAAGTAGCCCCCAGAGTACTGTGAGGAACCTCCTAGAAGTTCCCACCAATCACAGATGGCACAACAAAGAGACTCTGAGTTAACTCAACTCCTCAATGCATAAGTAATTTAACTGAGAATCAAAGGTTAAGCCAAAAAGGTTCGAAGTCACATGGCAAGTAATTGGTCCCATGATAAAATATAAAATTATCCCAAAAGCAAGAATGAAGAAACTATAAAGATTAAGATGAATAGAAAAACTACCATAACAGCCTACTGTATATCTGGTATGATGCTAAACAACTCTACATACTAATGTCATTTTAAACTCATATCTGCCATATGAAATAGGTACTAATTATCCACATTTTTTAAAGATTAGAAAACTGAGATCCAAAAAGGTTAAGGAAGGTTTCAAAGGTCACAAACGTCACTCTCAGTAACTGACATCCATTTGAGAGTGTACTGCTTTTTCTGTGAAGTGTAATAAAAGTACAAGGGATATTAACACTTATTGAATGCCTTCTGAGTGTCAAACACTAGCCTGGGCAGTAGAAATACAATGATGAGACAAGACAGTTTGAGTCCCTGCTATAAGGGAATTGCATAAGAACATACAGAAATTTCTTCCTTTCCATGAGAATTTTTACTATCAATTATAAATTTTCTAGAGGAATCCATTTTTTTTAATCCAAATCAGACACTTGTATTAATAATGTAAAACCTAAAGGGCTTTCCTGCTAATGACCACAGTCAAATAGCCACTGGGAAAGTTAACTATGAGATCATACAAACTGTCTATCTGCCAATATGAGACCTGGGCTTATTACTTGTTTTTCCTCTGACTTTTCCAATTCAGTATGAAATAGCTCAGATAAAGTCCCCTTGCCAGATTGTTCAGTCTCATGAATCTTACCATTAGATACTTTTTCCTGAGGTTCAGCCTAACTGGACCTTTGCTTACTTTCATTGCATAAAACTCTTTTGAGTGTCAATACCAGCTGCTCACTTTCCCTGGAAATCTTCCACTTTTCAAATACAGGCATGACTTTAATTAGACAAGGCATAAACTAGGACAGCAGAAAGACTGATTCTAAGAAATTAGGCCAGAGCACCAATTTCTGAAGAAGCCAAAAGATCCAAATAGGCCGAAAGAACAATATAAACATACTTTTGTTGAAATATGGAGAAAAGCCACAAGACCACAGGGACTGGAGAACTCAAAAGCTAAGTATAGATCTCTGCTTCTAGTCATCATTAGATAGTTCCCATAGGACCACCCCTACCAGAGATAACAATTATGGGCTCGGAACAAATATTTTAGAAGGAGAAGGAAACCTGAGGGCACAAGAGAGTGAACAAAAGCTGCCTGAATCTTGAAGAAAGGGTCATATACTGAACAAGATTTCCATTTTATAGTTTTTAGTCTGAGTAAGGATCCCAATACCTGCCATGAAGAGCAATTAAAATTTAATAGAAACCAGTAGTCTTACTCTGTTATAGAATTTGAAGACAGGGCCCAGGGAAACCACAGCAAGAAAAAGAAGGGTGGAATTCTAGAAAGGAGAGAACCAGAGAAGGGAAACTCTAAATTCCATAGATAAACTGTTCAGGTCTTCTGCTAATCCCCAAACCAAATATGTAAGAGACAGACTCCAAACAGCCTTCCTAAGGTTAAAAGAACTGACCTGAAATTTCAGCTAACACCCACCAAGTGGAAAACAGAATTTTGAAGTTGGAGTTTAGCCAAGTTAACGGACTTAAAAAACAAACGGACCAAAAAAAAAAGTCAATACTCTTCAAATTAGTCTAATAGAATAAACTTTCTATAATAAATCATTCACTATGTCCAGGACAAAATCTGTAAGTTCTCAACAAATGAAGAAACAAAAACATATTAAAGATACAATGCATACAATCAGTGGAGATTGACATAAGTTTATCCAGATGTTAACATGAAGAGAAAAAGATTTTAAATCAGCTAATATAATTATGATCAAGAGTTTAAAGTAAAATATGATAATAAATGAAAAGACAGAAAATCTCAGTAGAGAAACAAAAGTTATAAAGAAGAACCAAATGGAAATTTTAAAAATGAAAAAAGATCGGATTTTTTTAAAAATCACTGCATTGAGATGAAAAAAGAGACAATGAACTTGAAGCAAGATCAATATAAATTATCTTATATGAAGAACTGAGAAAAAAAAGGATTTTTAAAAAACACAGAACCTAAAGGATGTTTAATTAAGGTCTCAAAAGGAAAAGCACAAAAGAATGGGAGTGAAAAGAATATACATATATATATGGATATATATATTTGAGAAATAATGGCTAATAATTTCCCAATTTTAGTTAGACATAAATTTACATATTCAAGAAATTCAGAAACCTCTGGAAAAGACATTTTTAAAGTCCATTCCTAGACATACCTTAGATATATTTGACAATGTTCAAACTGTTGGAAACCAAAGATAAAGAAAAATATTAGCAGCAGCCAGGAAAAGACACGTAACATACAGGAGAACAATAATTCAAACAAATGCTAACTTCTCATCCGACACAACAAAGATGAAAAAACAGGAAATTAACATACTGAAATTCCTGAAACAACAAAAAAATTGCCAATCCAAAATCCTTTGTACAACAAAAAGATACTTCAAGATTGAGGGCAAAATAGAGACAGTATCAGATAAAATAAAAGAATTTACTGCCAGCAAACCCATACTACGAGAAGTGCTACAGGAACTTCTTCAGGATGAAAGGAAATGATACCAGATGGGAATAATGATTAGCAAGAAGGAATAAGGAGCAAAAGAAATGGTAAATATCAATCCCACAGTATAATTCTTCATTTACTTCAGTTACTTCAAAGGAAATTCTTCATTTACTTCAGTTACTTCAAAGGAAAGTAACATAGCTGTTTTATACTACATTTCTCTACTTTCATTTCATTTGTAAGTACAACAGACTTTACTATATTTAAGTATTATGGGGTTTAAAAACAGTGGTTTAAAAAACAACACGAACAAAACTGATTCTCCAAATATCAAAACAGCCCTGGAGTACGATTTTGATTAATTATTTAATCTTGGCATCACTCTAACAAATAATAATACCTATTCCATAGAGTTATAAAAGGCCTGTAAAATAATGTGAAAAAAGGATATCATTTTTCATCAAAAAGTATTCTATCACTGATAACTCTTTAAAACTCTATATTTAAGTTGCATCAAATGATATAAAAATCACCTTATGTAATCAAAATTTTATCATAAGCACCATATCCCAAATTGACATGAAAACCCACTGAAAAACATTTATGTTAATCAAAGATTTGTGAAAATTATTTAAACAATTTCTCTGAAGGAAATTTTAAAAACATCTAACGACAGCTGGGATCTCTCTAACTAGCAAGTTTTAAACAACACATAAAGAAAATGGGTTTCTCTGGGATGTCACCTTTCCAGTAGCCATGTACAAAATGGGTTTCTTTTGCCAGTGTGATCAGAATCAATGATAATTTCTTAAAAATCAAGGAGGCTCACCATGACAAAACTTCAATGATCCTTACAAACTTGGCCAGATTAGCTCAGTGTATACTGGACTGCATGTGGATACGCAATATGTCTTGCTATGACTCTCCTTTTACTGCAGCTCCCTTAGCTAAGGCCCTCCCAACTTTATACTTGGAATATTGTGAATGCCACAGACATTGGTGGGTTTTGTTTTTGTCTTTGTGTTTTGTGTTTTTTTTTTTTTTGCCCCACAGAACTTTAATAGATGAATTCAATAAAAATTTGAGCACAGCAACTACATACAAAATTAAGAGACATTATATATAGCATGGTGATAATTAGCCCCAAATGCTTTGAAATCCCATCACCTGTGCTCAATCCCAGCTCTGCCACTCACAAGTTACTTGGCTTTGGGTAAGTTATATACCACTGAGTGTTAGTTTCTTCATCCATAATATTAAAATGATAAGAGAACCTATTTCATAAAATCATCAGGGTTGCATGTAATATAATGTATGGCACACAGTGGTCATATCCATTATAAAGCACAGTAAAGGAGTAAAATATGACAATGACAAGGCCCTAAACCTTAGGAAACTGTAATAGCTGAACACAATTCAATGTAAATGGAATTATGAAATACAGAAAACCTATAGGAATACCAAGAAAGGCAATAAAAGTACTTTTACTTCAAATTAAAATGAAGTAAGTGAAAACCTCTTGAAGATCAGGCATTCCCACAAACCCACAGAAATATACACTTTCCAAATATGGGACAGTATAAATAAAAGATATTTAGAGAATAACATGAACCATAAAGAGGTGACCAAAATGTAGGATTTATTTTCTGTCACAGAGAAATTGAAATAGCATTTTTTTTTTTTCAGTACAAGACTATTTATCTACAATATCTGAGACCTAACTTGTTCCAGATTAATATTTTGGGAAGTTTAACACAAAGAAGCACACTGAATGAATAAATCTCAGGTGCAGTGCTTTAAAGTAAGTAATACTCATACAAAGGGCTAAGGTCTCTAATATATAAAGAACTACTAAAATTTGAGAAAGAACCAAAAACCAAAAGAAAAAAATGAAAAAGACAGGACAAAAAAATCTGAAAATGATCCTTAAACGTATGAGAACGTGTTCAAATTTACTCAGAATCAGAGAAATGCAAATTAAAACAACACTGGGATACATTTCACACCTATCAGATTGGAGAAAATTAAAAAGTGTAACAGCACATTCTGTTAGTGAGGCTGCAGGGAGCTAGACAATTTCATATACTGCTGGTGGTAATGAAAATTAGTCCAACTCTTCTGGAGGGGAATCTGGCAATATCTAAGAAAACAATATATGCACTTATTTTCGAGCAATCACACATCTAGGAATTTATCCTGAGGACAAACCTCCACAACACAAAAATACATAGATAACTCACTTCAGCATTGTTTGAATTGGCAAAATGATGCAAAATTTATTTTATTTTATTTTAAGGAAACAGCTTAAAAGCTCATATATAGGAGAGTGGTTGAAAATTGATATAGCCATACAATTAGAGTATGAAGCCCCGCTAAAACTGAAAGTGAAAAATTTTTATGAATTGACATGGAGTGATTTCCAGGATATGTTGTTATGTGAAAAAAATCAAAGTATTTATAGCGTACTACCATTCATATAAGAAAAAAGCAGAATACAAGAAAACACATGTGCTCATTATACAAAAGAAGGGGCCCATAAACCAGAAACTAAAGAACTTGCTCACCTAGAGGAGGTGGCTGGAAATGTAACAAAAAAGTATGGGAATGGGAAGAGAGTAGTAGGGATGAGGGAAAAGTAACCCTTCTTTGAATACACCTTTTTATATAGCTTTGATTCTTGGTAATTGTTCACATAGCAAAAAAAGAAATAATTAATAATGATAATGTGAGATGAACCCCAAATGGAACAAGGACACTAGCGGGGATGAGAAGGAATAGAACTAATTTAAAACATTTTGGAAAATCATATTTTGAATGTATACTGTAAGAAGAATATACAAATAGTATACTGTATTCAGAAAATTTGCTTTTTACAGGGATATGTATTAGCAATTCTGAAACTACTTTACATGTATACAAGCACTGAGTAAATAAGTAAACATTGTAGAAAATGAAAGCCAGACTTTTCACCATGAGACAAAGTTACCAACAAGAAAGTAGGGAAGGATGAACTCTGTGACACTGGACTGAATAATGGCTTTTAACATATGCACAGATGGAGAAATACAGATGTGTGCACATATATGTATAAATATACACATATATTTGCTAGCTCTGCTAGTCTGCCGAGAGGACCCAGAACAACAGCACCTCAGTAGCAATGAGCATGCCTTGCTCCCAGATATTGATTACAAAATACAGTCTCAGGGGCACCTGCGGGCTCAGTTAAGCGTCTGCCTTTGGCTCAGGTCATGATCCCAGGGTCCTGGGATCGAGCCCTGCATCGGGCTCCCTGCTCAGCGGGAAGTCTGCTTCTGCCTCTCCCTCTGCCACTCTCCCTGCTCATGCTCTCTCTCTCTCTAATAAATAAATAAAATCTTTAAAAACAAACAAACAAAATACAGTCTCAAATAAAATGAACTGTGGCTCTTTAGATAAATGGCTGATTCTATGGCTGGGGTAGGAAACATAAGATGACCCTAGTACATCTTGTGGTGCCAGAAAGCAAGGAAGGGCTCAAAGTAATGGAGACGTATCTTAAAGACACAGTAGCCAAGCTGAAGAAATTCCCATTGGCCACATCCAGAACAATTTGAGCAACAAAATAAATAATGAGAGAAATTTAATCCATAGAAGAAAATAAATATACTCACGAGAGTACATGCTGATATAAATAAATAAGTGAAAAAATAAATGGAGGAGAAGGTACAGTTTTACCTATGGTAGGAATCCAATTAATAAAGTAAAAAAAAATAAAATGGAAAATCATAGGTATATCATAGTAATAACTGTTGGAGAAAAAATTATCAATGGGTGCTAAAATTAGTGGGTAAAAGTATGATTTTAAAAAATAGGGTATTTGTATACTGCCAAAATATCTCCATATAAGATATTTATTAATAATAAAAAAAAATACTAAGTTCACAATGGAGAAATCTGGCAGACACCACCTAACCAAGTATTCGAAATTAACATCACCCATAGTAACGCATGTATTAGATATCATATACCTCCCAATATGTTGCATTGAGAAGGGTACAACATCACTTCTATGGTAGTATTGTCAAAAATCCATAAACTCAAACTAACCATGAGAAAACATCAGACAAACCCAAACTGTAGGACATTCTACAAAATAACTGGCCAGTACTCTTCAGAAGTGTCAAAGTCATGAAAGACAGAAACTGAAGACAAAGACTGAAAGACTTTCACAGACTGTAAAATATTATTTAGACCATTAAATGCAATGTAACACACTTAATTGTATTCTAGACCAGAAAAAGAACTTCAATGGGTGCTATGGACTGAATGTTTGTGTCTTCCCTATGCAGAATTCATGTTGAAGCCCTGCCCCCCAACAATGTGAGTGTATTCAGAGGTGGAGCCTTTAAGAGGTAATTTGGTTTAGATGAGTTCACAAGGAAAGGACCCTCATGATGGGATTAGTTTCCTTATAACAAGAAGACCCTAGAACTGGCTCTGTCTCCACCACAAGAGGATAGGAGCCAAGGCCCTCACCAAAAACTGAATCTGCTGGTACCTTTATCTTAGACTTCCCACCCTCCAGAACTATGAAAAATAAATTCCCAATTGTTTAAGCCACCTAGTCTAAGGCATTTTGTTATGGAAGCCAAAGCAAACTTGGGCTTCCATAACAGACAGTGGGAAAAAATGGTGAAATTCAAATAAAATCTATAGATTACTATGTCAATGTTAATTTCTTAATTTTAATAATTATATCATGGTTATGTAAAATGTGAATATTAGGGATGTAGAGTAAAGGGTATTCAAGAATTCTCTTTACTATTTTAGCCACTTTTCCTAAGTCTAAAATTAAAGTGTTAAAAAAGATAGCTGACAAAAAATATAAACTAATAACCATAAAAAATCAGGAAAATATTATCATAATTCACCATTATGGTCCTAGTCACTATGGGCATATCCCCACTATTGGACTGGTTTTGGACCATTTGTAGCTAGAAATATCATATTCCCTCTAGGAATATGTACAAATAAAGCAATTATTACAATGATATATTTTTTAAAAATAACTTTTGTATGGATGCTTCTAGTTTTGAATAAAAGTTACTTACTATGTGGCCAATTTTAATTAATGATATGTACTATACCATAAAATTCAATAAAGAAAACAAAAGCTCTGGGGCCACCAGTAAACTTACATCTAATAGAGTATACAGCATAACAATAACAAACATCTGTTTAACAAGGCTTCTCTGAGGTCAAGGGAGATCCAAGCTATGCCCAATTTTTTAGTCGCCAGATATATTAAGAGTCAAAACAAGGTTATACAAATTGTACTGACATATTTAAATTGATGCTATTCCTAATGTACTTCAAGCAGTATGGCTTGTACCATACAACTTTAAACTGGTATGAAAAAAGTCTACTATGACCATGTGTATAAAGGTAACATCACAAGTATATGCTTGAGGTCCTTCTGAATGCAAGGCATCAACTCAATGGCCTCTTGAGATAGGACACATGGTACACCAATTCACAGTTTACAAAACATTTGCACACACATCAATCTGAGTACCCACAACCATAAACCCTGTGAGTCAGCATTATTAGCCTATCTGAACTTGGTTTTTTCATCATAAAATAAACATAAATGATTTGCTGAAACCCATAAAATTAGAAATAGATTCAAGACTCAAACCAAGATCTTAAGTTATTTCCACTATGCTACATTTCCTCTCAACAGAAGCCATCCCCAAAACATCTGGATCTGCTGGAATTTCAAGTTCAGCTAAGACATGGTCACTGACCTCAAGGAATTTACTGTATAATGGAAGAGACACTCAAGTAAATAATTAAAACAAACACTTATGAAGTGCCTTTTATAGCAAAGACTGTCCTAGAAAAAATGTACCCACACACACCCCCATATACTAAATTATTAAATCCTTACAACCAACCTACGGTTAGGTATTAGTATTATTTTCAAATTATAAAGTAAAAACTGAGGACAAACAATTGAATAAGCTGGCCACAGTCATACCTAATAAGTAAAGGGCTGAGATTCAAATTAGGTAGTTGGGCTAATGTTTATCACTACTAGGCATTTGGACAATAAAATGTCCAGAATGGGTTACAGATATGCAATAGGATTCTCATGGCTATGAACTGTTTCAGCAGTAATACTTTAAAGTATAAAAGTATAGGCATTCAAAAACATGTAATAGTTTTAACATCATTTGAACAGTATTTCTCCTTCTATAAACTTCCTAAATTCAGTAATTTTTTGAGGAGGTACACAGCTCCTACATTGCATCTCTTCCAAACTTACCCACTGAAACATCCTAGGTGGTCTAATTATTATATTAGTTGTGATTTACTTATCAACAGTGAAGATTTCTATTCTGTATCCATTTAAAGAATAACTGAGTTTTAATATCAATTTAATTAGCAATTATTTTCCACAATTCTTCCTGTTAACAGAAAAGTATATGCCATCATTATCATCCTTATCACCATCTGATCTTAGATGCTCCTAAAATGTTTTAGATTTTATTGATTTTCTTAACTGGTTATTTACTTATAACTTCAGGACAGTAATAGTAAATGGAAATCTGACTCGACGGAATTTCATGATAAACAGTTTGCTTTTAGAAACAAAAAGTAATGCCTATTTAAGAAAACAAATAATTAAACATAATTTAATTGATAAAGTGGATTATATATCTTTATAGCTTCACAAAATTAATTTGTCAAAGTATGACTAATTTAAAATTTTTTTCTATGCAATAACTTAAAACAGTATTAAGACTGTAGGAAACAGAACGCCACAACGACCACTGGTGCATGTTCGCTCAGACTCCAGATCTCTGAGAAAACTCGAGATTGCAGGGTTAAAAATAACCCAAAAGGATCAGAGTGAAATGCCCTTGGAATGTGTGTGGTCAGTTCTAAAGTACGCAGCAGAAGATGTTTTGTAGATAGGAAGCCAGCTGTAAACAGCACACTGGGCACTCCCCTCTTTGTTCCTTTATTCTGTTTTAAAGATTCTTACGTGCTTGACTAATCCTGGGTACATGGAGGAATGTGCCTTACTTACCCCCCTGCTGTAAATCATTATAGATCTATATAGCTGTGGAAGGTATATAAGAGTATGGAAAATAAACCTCGGCGCCTCGGGCTATTTGCTCGGGGTCCCCTGTGCCTCACTATACTGTTGTCTCTTTTTCTCAATTCCTTTGCCACCCCAGGTCCCCGACTCTCAGAGGTTGACATTAAGACTGTAGGTGACCTAAAAATATTTTGAAAATTTAAAATTCTGAAGTAAGACTTTCAAGGCCTACAATCACCTTAAATACTCAATCCTTCATAGATTTAATTTTAAGTGATGATAATTAATGACTATATGGCTTACTTTTTAAAGCTAGAAAGTCATGAGAATCAAAAGAAAACCCAAATTCCAAAAAAAGTAACTAAATAATGAAGATTATCACAACTTTGACTCAGGTGCCCTAATGATTCTCTTCCTGAATGTTAATGTTGTAGGTACACAGAACGAAGAAATGATAACTAAAAGACTATGTCATCTTACCTAGAGGAGGAAAATAATCTCAATTTTTTTTAAGTTTCTGCAAGAACAAAATAAGCAACAATCTAAGAGATGAATTATCACACCATGCAATCTAATTTAAGAAGTTAACGACAAGATACTGTAATTGGCAGACAAAGCTAAAATGCCACACACAATCATAGAATCCTTCATTTTACTACCCTGTGTAGAAACAATGGGGATTGGGTAAGGCACTCAGAAATATTTTACCTCAACAGTGGTATAAAATTAGACCTAAAATAAATGTTCTGGTCCTCTAACAAAGCTTTAAAAGCAAGACCCTAAGTATTACATAGTTTCCAAGTAACTTATCTAGTCCCCAAAGCACAAGTTTACAGAAATACAAAACTATACAACACAAAATGAGATTTATAAAGTTTGGCATTCCAACCAAAGATTAATAGGAAGGCAAAAAAAAGGAAAATAGATACGCAATGAGCAGAAAAATCTATCAAAACCTACCCCAAAAGAATAGATTGCAGAATTAGTAAACAAGGTCCTTAAAAGTTATTATAATCCTATTCCACACATTCAACAATGTAAAAGACTAAAAATGCTAGGAGTTATGAAAGACATTTAAAAGGTACAAATGAAACTGGTGAAAACCACAATGTCTGAGATGAAAAATATGCTGGATGGAATTAACAGTGCATTAGACATAGCAGAAGAAATAATCAGTGAATATGAAGATAGAACAATGAAAACTATTTAAAGTAGAAAACAGAAAAAAGGTTGGGGGAGAGGATTAGTGAGCTGTGGAACAAATTCAAGCAACATAATATATATGTACTTGTAGTCTCCAAATAAGGAGGAAGAGAAACAGAAAAACTATGTGAATAATGGCTAAAATTTTGCCAAAACTGACTAAAAATATAAGCTAACAGATCAAAGAGACTCAATAAAAAAAGAAAACTCACCAAGTCACATCATAATCAGATTGTTTAAGGGAAATGATAAAGAGAAAAATCTTAGAAGGAGCCGGAGAAACAAGGCACATTGCTTAGGTAGGAACAATGATAAGAATGACAGCTGTGTAGCCAGAAGACAATACAGAAGCATTTTTAGGCACTGAAAGGAAAAAAATGTCAACTTAGAATTTTATACCCATAAATATCTTTTTTTTTTTTTAAAGATTTATTTATTTATTTGAGAGAGCGAGAATGAGAGAGAGTACATGAGAGGGGGGAGGGTCAGAGGGAGAAGCAGGCTCCCTGCCGAGCAGGGAGCCCGATGCGGGACTCGATCCCGGGACTCCAGGATATGACCTGAGCCGAAGGCAGTCGCTTAACCAACTGAGCCACCCAGGCGCCCCCCATAAATATCTTTTAAAAAGAAGGGTGAAATACAGATCTGATAGAATGATCACAATCAGACCTGCACAAAAAGAAATACTAAAGTCCTTCTGATGGAAGATAATTTGTTATAAGGAAATCTAAATCTACACAAAGGAATAAATTGCTTTGGAAGAGGAAACTTTGCGGGTAAGTATAAAAACCTTCTTCTTAAAGACATTTGAATCACTTTAAAAAATAACTCAGAATTCTGATTCTAGACAAGATGAAGATAATTCATTATATCCCAATACTCTCACTAATTATAACTAAGAACACCTGAAAAGATACAGCAACTATGAAAAGACTCTCTATGGTAGAAAAAAGAAAGATTTAGTGGGGACCTTGGAATGTGAGGAAAGACTTGTCAGAGAGTTCCCCGACTGGTTTCGTTTTGTTGCCTTCTATATATCCAGTCTGGATATCAGATAAGCCTGCAACAAGAAAACACCATTGAATGCAAATACACAAACAAAAAGAAAAGCCACCTCTATCTGGCCAATGGAAGCAAGAAAGGGTAGCCATGAAGGACAAAAGCCTTTTGCCTAGAACCCTTCCCTGCCCCTTCTGGTCCAGGCAAAGAACCCAAAACAAGCTATGCTTATCCACATCTTTATCCTCATCTAGTACTATAGAAAGGAAATTGTAGGTGAAGTCTAGTCCACCATCTTCACCCTGAACTAACAAGGTAAAGTCCCCTCCTCTTCCAACTTGATACTGTGGCCATGGAAATTGTGAGTAGAAACTTATCATCCATTCTCACCCTACACTAATCAGAGGGCACTCCAGAGTTAGGTGAAGAATTCGTAGACATGACACCAAAAGCCTAATCCATAAAAGAGGAAAAGTCCACAAATTGGACTTCACCAAAAATAAAATTTTTTGCTATACAAAAGACCCTATGAATAAAATGAACAGATTGGCAACAGACTGTTAAGAAGATATTTACAAGTCACGTATCTGACAAAGAAAAACAATCCAACTAAAAAAATGTGTGAAACGAGACGCCTGGATGGCTCAGTGGGTTAAGCGACTGCCTTCAGCTCAGGTCATGATCCCAGGGTCCCGGAATCTAGTCCCACATCAGGCTCCTAGCTCACTGGGGAGCCTGCTTCTCCCTCTGCCTGCCGCTCCCCCTGCTTGTGCTCTCTCTCTCTGACAAATAAATAAAATCTTAAAAAAAAAAAAAAGGAAAAAGAGTGAAAGATTTGAATAGACACTTAACCAAGCAGGATATACAGATGGCAAATAAGGACATGAAAAGATATTCAACATCTTTATCCATGAGGGAAATACAAATTAAAGACACAATAAGGTCTAGCATACCTACAAGAATGGCTAACATAAAAAATACTGACAATACCAAGAGCTGGTGAGAATGTGGCACTTCATCATTATGTTTCAGGTAGAAATGTAAAATGGTATAACCATTTTGGAAAAGTTTAGCAGTTTTTTTTTTTAAGATTTCATTTATGTATTTGTCAGAGAGAGAGCACACGCAAGCACAAGGAAGGGGAGCGGCAGGCAGAGGGGAAGCAGGCTCCCCACTGATGCGGGACTCGGATCATGACCTGAGCCGAAGGCAGATGTTTAACCAACTGAGCGTCGGACACCCAGGTGTCCCAGTTTAGCAGTTTCTAAATAAAATTAATCATATACTACCATACAACCCTGCATTCACAATCCTAAATATTTATCCTACAGCAGAGGTCAGCAAACTCTTTCTAAAAGGACCAAAAGTAAATATTTTAGCCATTATGCACCATAAGGTCTCTATTGCAACTATTCAGCTCTCCCATTGTAACACAAAAAGCAGCCACAGACAATACATAAACAAATGGGAATGCTTATGTATTTACCAAAATACATGGCCAATCTACAGGCCAACCTTTGCACTAGAGAAATGAAAACTTACGCTCACACAGAAGGCTCTACATATATGTTCAAAGCAGCTTTGTAACAGCCAAAAAGTGGAAACAACCCAAATGTTCTTCAGTCTGTAAATGGATAAACAAACCCTCATCCATACAACAGACTACTAAGCAATAAATAAAAACAAATTAGTGATACATGCAAACTCGGATCCATCTCAAGGGCATTATGCTCCACAGAAAAGGAAGCCAATCTCTAAAAGTTACATACTGTATGATTCCATTAATACAATATTCTTTTTATTTATTTATTTTTTTAATTTATTTATTCATGACAGACAGAGAGAGAGAGAGAGAGAGGCAGAGGGAGAAGCAGGCTCCCAAGGAGCAGGGAGCCCGACGCGGGACTCGATCCCAGGACCCTGAGATCATGACCTGAACTGAAGACAGACGCTTAACCATCTGAGCCTCCCAGGCGCCCCAATACAATATTCTTGAAATGACAAAACCACAATGATAAGCAGCTCCTGGTAGTTACACTGGAAAGAGGGTATGACTATAAAAGGTACAGCATGAGAGAATGAAGGGGTTTCTTTGTGGTAATAGAACAGTTCTGTACTATGATTGTGGTGGTGATTACATGAATCCATTTATATAATAAAATTCATATAACCATAAACACACAAAAGCAAAACAAAACAAAACACAACAACAACAACAAAACAGAATGCTCGTAAGAACTGGTAAAATCTGTATAAGGTCTGTAGTTTAGTCAATAGTGTTATACCAATGTCAATTTCTTGCTTTTACTAATGTACTATGGTTATGATTTATATCATTGGGAAAGCATGGTAAAGGGTACACTGAAACTCTACGTATTATTTTTGAAACTTTTTGTTGAGTCTAAAATTATTTCAAAATGATTTTTAGAAGTTAAACTTTAAAGGTTAAAAGCTAAAAATAAAAATAATAACAAAATGTTATGTAGTTTATAACTTGTGTAAGTAAAAAGAATGACCACAGTAGTATAACACCTAGGAGAGGTGAAATGAAGGTATTTTGTTGTAAGATTCTTTTTGTTGTTGTTTGAAGATTCTTAAACTATCCGTGAAGTAGAATCACTTCAAGGTAGACTGTGATAAGGTAAAGATGTATGCTATAAACCCTACAGCATGCACTAAAATAGCATAAAAATGAGTTAAATAAGCCAATCAAAGACAGAGATTGGACAAGCTGAATTTTAAAAAGCAAAATCCAACTGTATGTCTCTTAAAAGAAACCCAATTTAAATAAAGACAAAAATAGTCAAAAGCAAAAGGACGGAAAAAGACCATGCTAACTCCTATCAAAAAATTAGAAAAAAAAAAGTGGGATTACTAATATATAAAGTAGATTTTAGATCAAAAAATATTAAGAGTTTGAAGGTCACTTCAAGAGATAAGGGGTCAAATCACCAAGAGGACATGACAAACCTTAATGCTTTGCATCTTATAACAAAAATTAAAAATACATAAAGGGAGACTTGATAGTACTTCAAGGAGAAGTAAACAAATCCATAATTAACAGTTGTAGATTTGAACACATTCTCAGTCATTGGTAGAACAGGTAAACAGAAAGTAAGTCCGGGTGCCTGGTAGGCTTAGCTGGTTAAGCATCCAACTCTTGGTTTTGGCTTAGGTCATGATCTCAGGGTTGTGAGATCTAGCCCCAAGTCTGGCTCCATGCTCAGTGCGAAGCCTGCTTGAGATTCTTTCCCCTTCCTTCTCTCTCCCCCTCTGATCCTCCCCACATTCTCCTGAACTCTCTTTCTAAAATAAATAAATAAATAAATAAATAAATAAATAAATAAATAAATAAATAAATAAATAAATAAATGAATAAATGAATGAATGAATGAATGAATGAATAAATAAATAAATAAATAAAATCTAAAAGAAAAGAAGCTAGAATACAGAAAACTTAAACAAGATTAACCGACTTGATCTGACATTTAAAAAACAATCCACCTAACAACAGAAGAATCTTTCTTTCAAGTACACTCAGACCAATGAACAGGAGAAATCATATTCAGGGCCTTACTATGAACCCAAATAAACTTAAAAGGTTTCAAGTCATATAATATTTTCTAACAACAATGGACCTAAATTAAAAACCAGTAACAGAAAAATATCTGGAATATTAAAAAAAATTAGAACTAAATTACAAGCTTCCAAATAATTCATAAGTGAAAAATGAAATCAAAAGGGAAATTAGAAAGTACTTTATTAAACTAAATTAAAAAAAAATGACATACCAAAATTTTTGAAATGCAGTTAAAGCAGCACTTAAAAGAAAAGTTAGAACCTAAAATGACTATATTAGTAAAAAGAAACGTCTCAAATCAATGACCTAAGCTTCTATTTCAGAATGATAAACTGGTAAAATATTTACAAAACCTACACTTTGAAAACTCCAAACAGCTGCTGAGTGATTAAAGAATATTAAATCAGTATTTCTCAACTGTGGCACTAATGATGTTCTGGGCCAGATACTTCTTTGTTGTAAAAAGCCTGCTCCTGTGCACTGTAGGATGTTTAGCAGCATCTCTAAGGATGCTAATAGCAGCCGCTAACTGTGACAATCAAAAATGTCTCCTTGCCAAATGTCCCTGATAGAGCAAAATCTCCCCCAGTTGAGACCACTAACCTAAATAAATGGAGAGAGAGATCTTGTTTACAAGACAGAAGACTCAATATTAAGATGTCAAGTCTGTAGATTCAAAGCATTCCCAAACAAGATCTCAAAAAACTTAATGGTAGAAATTTGCAAATTGATTCTAAATCTCACAAGAAAATTTGAAGTATACAAAAAATCCAAAACGACTCTGAAAAAGAACAAAGTTGAAGGACTTATACTACTTGATTTCAGTATTTATTATAAATCTAAGTATTCAAAAACAGTTTGGGGTTGGCACAGAGATAAATAATAGCTGCTTTACTCATAGGAGCCCACAACTGGCAACCACCCACATATCCATCAAGAAGTGAATGTGGTATATCTGCACAATGGAATACTACTCACCAGTCAAAAGAAATGAATTGCTGATACACAACACATTATGATGAAGCTCAAAAATTTTATACTATGTAAAGTTACATGCGAGAGTACATACTGTATAGTTCCATTTATATGAAATTCTAAAACAGGCAAAGCTAATCTATAGTGACAGAGAACAACAGTTCAGTGGTTGCCTGGGGCCTAGAGAGGATGGGCAGGGTTGGGGGGGGCAAAAGGGGTAATCGGGGACTGACTGAAAAGAGGCATGAAGGAACTGTCTGGAGTGATGAAAACTGTGTATTTAACGCAGGGTACATTTTATCATATGTACATTACACATAACACCTCAACAAATTAAAAAAAAAATTGTTTTGGATTTTTAAAAAGAGGCCTAGATTCTATCCTAACTTAATACCTCTGCTTTCCTTAAGAACTTGCTTAGGCCTTCAGCATCTGTTTCCTCACATATAAATAGTGACAATGCCAAGTCCACAGGGTGAAGTGAAAGTACATGTCAAAGGAGATTAACTGAAAGGTAAGAAGCAAATACTAATATTATTAACACTCAAAAGTCCTTCTAGAGCATGGTTTTTACATGTTATTTTCTACTTCTGTCTTTAAGCTATTTCTTTCCTGCACCATCCTGGAGTAGCTAAAAAACTAAAATATAATCACTTTGAGATGTTCTTTTAAAAGAAGAAAACATTTTTGGGTGCCTGGGTGGCTCAGTTGGTTAAGCGACTGCCTTCGGCTCAGGTCATGATCCTGGAGTCCCGGGATCGAGTCCCGCATCGGGCTCCCTGCTTGGCAGGGAGTCTGCTTCTCCCTCTGACCCTCCCCCCTCTCATGTGCTCTCTCTCATTCTCTCTCTCTCAAATAAATAAATAAAATCTTTAAAAAAAAAAAAGAAGAAAACATTTTAAATCAAAGTTGAGCAATATGAAGCAAGAAAAAGCAAAAGTTCTCAAAGATTAAATAGTATAGCTAAAAATTAATAATTTTCTTAAAGTAAAAATTCTAATGTCTTTCCTATGGCTTAACTAGAGAGCATATACTTTGAGCAGGATTTCTGTACCACTTACATTACTCATTTAGTTCCCACATTCCAAAGAGGTCAGGAAATTATAAAGTGTTTAATATAAAAATGGCAGATGTATACAAGTATTTCTATCACAGACATAAAGAATACTATTTTTTTTTTTTCAGGCATTCAAACAACACATTTGCAACCCATACTTCCACAAACCTGAAAGCCATTACTATTTTTGACAAAGTCTTTAGCAGAGTATCATAATAAATGCTCAAATTCTGATATTTCATCTGGAAATACCCATGTGAATTCAAAGTCCCCAAACCACAGGGACAGATGGTAGTAATAAAGGATTCTGGACTAGTGTTTTTACAAACAACTTTGGCTGCTTTTGGCTAAGTTATTTTACCTCATTTTTATACATCTGAGAATGAAAATTCAATTACTGTAGGGAAGTTGTTTGAACTTGGAATGCATTTTTTTTTTACTTAAAAAGTTACAATATAGGGGCGCCTGGGTGGCGCTGCCTTTAAGCGGCTGCCTTTGGCTCGGGTCGTGATCCCAGGGTCCTGGGATCGAGCCCCGCATCGGGCTCCCTGCTCCGCGGGAAGCCTGCTTCTCCCTCTCCCACTCCCCCTGCTTGTATTCCCTCTCTCACTGTGTATCTCTCTGTCAGATAAATAAATAAAATCTTTAAAAAAAAAAAAGTTACAATATATAGCAAGATACAAACTAGCCTGTTCCTCACTATATTTGCAACATTTTTGTAACTAAAATACAACCTAAACAATTATTTGTAAGGAAAATACTACAGAAATACCCCCGTAACAATAAAAGTAAACCCTTCTAAATGACATTTCAATCTCTCTTAAACGTTAACATGCAGAGATTGCTAGTTGTCCTTCCGTACCCCTCCTTCCCCTTTTTACACAGTAATGGAAATTTCTGGGCATAGGACACAGCTAAAGATTCCCCTGCAGCTAGGTGAAGCTTTGTGACTTAGTTCTAGACAATGGGATGTAAGCAAAAGCAATGTATGCAACGTTAGGTGATGGCCTTAAAGAAAATGGACAGGCTCTTTATTCTCTGCTTAACTCAGTCCTGTTGCCTAAAAGGTGAACATACCCTGAAGCTAGAGCAGCCTTCTTGGACCAAGAGATAAAAACTGCCTGTTAAAAATGGCAAAGCAACATGATTAGAGAAGCCTGGACCTCCAACATCATAAAGCCATCATATTAACCCAGGACTGCTTATTTGGATTTTTAAATCAGAGAAAAATATGCCTCCACGGTACTTAAGTTGTCAAATATTCAGCCTAAACTGTATCCCAGTTTATCATGGTGGGGGCAAGGGAGACAAAGGAAAAGGAAATGAAAATAGACTTTAATTCTAACAGAAACCTGTAGCCAATTCTCGTGTGTGTGGGTGTGTGTGGGTGTGTGTGTGTATCATGTTTATTTGTTCTTCAAAATTCATGGCTTTCCTTCATTAGGGTTATTTTTAGAAATACAAGACTAGTATGTTAGATGACCTGGAATGAACCCAAGAAATCACTTTAAAACTTGAGAGATGAGAAAACAGAGGTATGAGCAAGCAAATTATGAGCGCAAGGTTATTCTTATCAAAAATTATTACGTGTTCTTTTTTTTGTAACTCATAATTTTTTCTGAAGAAACAGATCAACTTATAAAAGCAAAAAAGGAAAACATTATTAAGATGTATTGTTTGCATGATGAAGAATATACTGCAAAATCAGTATGAACTGTGAATGGCAGAGAAAAAGCCATGACACAAAGTATATGAATAATCTCTTGAATGGGGCTACTACTTACAGTAGAGACATTATAATGAGTTCTAAATGCTTGCACGAGAGTATGTTTTCATCTAGAATAATCTACTGCCAACTGAAGAACACTGGTGATGGGGCAGGAAGGGTCCCAGAGGTTTGTCCCACATGGAGAAAAAGAGTTAATGTCTTGCTGATCATTCAACACTTATTCCAATGGGAATTAAGCTAAAATTTAAAAAACCTAGGTTATCTATAAAGAAAAACTAATTATAGAGCGTAAATGAAATTTTGGGTGTTATGATCTCAAAAGCAATCTCATGAAAATTATGCACATGCTCCCTCCAAAAAATGTGCAACATATACATTATACATTTTAAATATTTCATTGCTTTGGATTGAAAATTCTTTCACTCTAATAAAACACAAGATGATATTCCCAAAAACTCAGGTCTTTTTAAGTACAAAAATGAGGAGTTACTTCCTTTTAAAAAGTTTTTTTTTTTTTTTTTTTAAGTAAGCTCTATGCCCAAGGTGGGGCTTGAACTCACAACCCGAGATCAAGACTCACATGCTCAGCCAGCCAGATGCCTCTAAAAAAAATTTTTTTTTTAAAAAAGAACATTTTATATAAATTCCAAGTAAGTCTTATATGACTTGAATACTCGAAGTGTTCAAATTACTCAGTGATCTCCAACGCAGAATTAAAAACATAAAACTTCTTGAACTGATGGCAACAAATGCCTGAAAACCATGATTCTGAGAGTATGAATCTGGTAGTAAATGTACTTAGGACTCACAGAATATTCTTTGCCATGGGAGAGTAACCTTATGTCAACAAACAACAGAATTCACTACAACTTTCTGAATTGAATCTACGTTCATTCTTTTCTTTTTTTCTAAGTATAAGAGGTCATTTTTGCAACAATCAGATGTCTGTGTCATCAAGGAAAGGATTACAAATTCCTTTTAAATTTTTAGGTCACCCAAAGCACTATAAGCCTTAAAAAGTATTCTGCCATGTTTCTAATTGTCTGCATATTTTTGCCAGCAGACGAATTTACAAGATACTGTCACTCAAATTCAATTTGCAGAAGCACATCCTGAAGCACTGGAAGATCCCCATGGCAGTTTGGCTAAATGAACTTGTGATTTTCATCTGCATCCATAAGGCAGACTACAGCACCGCAAAGTAGAACTTTTATTTCATTCAAATATCCAAAAATATCCCTCAAGTAAGTCAAGTCACAAATAAACTTGTCCAGCTGTCCCGAGAGTAGCATTTCTTTCTCTCATAAGCAAATTTAATAGACAATAAATAAGGAGGCAGCTATCTAAACTGCAGTGTAGTGCTTTAAGACATATCCTTCAAGGAACCAATGCACTTCTGCATTACTGGGAATCTCTTATTCTATTTCCACTTCTTGAGAAAACCTGTTAATAGGTAGTGAGTGGTTCATGGTTCTGACTCAAAGTTGATTACGTTCAGGGTGGTAAGCAAGTATCTTTTAGGATAATTGTCACAGTTTTTAATGCTGATTCATGCCAAGCCAACTGTAAAAGACGTAGGTTATGAATACTTGAAGTTCTTTCTTCACAAAAGCAGCAAAATCAGATGTACTGCCAAGCATGGTAAGTATTCCATCCAACCCCGATGCAGCAAACCACCTAATGTTAGTCACTACATACAAATGCTCATTGAATGGGAAATGGCAGAACTCCCAATCTGAAAATGATCTGCTTCAAAATATTAAAAGAAACACTCAGCAGTCTTAGGAGTACGTAACATCATCTGATTGGGCTTCGGCCATAGGAAAGAAGACTTTGTGATAAATAACCAAATTTCAGCAGCCAGTTCAAACCTTTCTTAACCCATTCTAAACTATCATTTTAAGGACCTCAGCATATTGAAACTTACATAAATTGGCATACATTCAACTGTATTATTCTCTATAGGTTAACATACATTTCAAAATAATGATCCCATCTGTTACTTTACATGTTTCTGTAATTGGTGAAATCCCTTTAATCATTCTGAATTAGTCATTTTCAAGGAATTTTTTTAAACTCAATTTAGTTCCAACACAAATTGTCAATACTGTCTCTAACCTTAATGTGCTAAAGATTTCCCTCCCTTTCTTCTACTAAAGACCTCGTATCAGAATATAAACCACTGGCAAAAGCAAATAATTCAACCTCTAATTATCCCATAAACTTGAGCAAAATATACAAGCAGTAAATTTTGATAAATATTTTTGATACATATCAAAGCTGCCCACCTTGATCTGAACTGGTACAGGAACTAAACAGGACAAGTAGCAGATATCCTTGTCTATAAAGCATGCAAGCCTTCAAAAGCCTGGGTTGAATGTTATTTCTATTTTAGTATTTCTAAGTTTGACATATAAATAAAATACTTTAATGCCTAATGATATGTCTTACTACACTTAGTTATCTCATTTTGTAATTTCTATACACTCTAATAAAGTAGAGAATAAGTTGTAATTATTAAATATTCAATGGTAAATAAATTATCTTCTTTCTTAAAATCAGTATTTCCCAAAACTTATTACAATAAACCCTGTCTCAACAGTCTAAAGTTTCTGACCCCACTTGGTAGAACTGCTCATTCATGTAATTGTCTCTATAATACTTATTTTTAAAGCATTAAAACTCAATACATTTTCTAATTAATTATTTTTGGCAATTGATAAGTATGAAGCACTTAATGAATAACGTTGAATGAAGAAGCATTCTTCCAACTTGAAAACCAAGTACATTTCACACTTCTATTTCCCAGGTATTCTGGGAATAATAAGCTAGTTACTTAGATAATTCCTCAATAAGGGCTCTGACATTTTACCACTTATAATATTATGGAAAGTTTTACTTACTGAAACATCTTTCAGGTTTTTCTCAAAGGAGAAATGACAAGACTCTCTAGAAAAATCAAATTTGTATGCATCAGCTGGTCCTCCTCCTAATACCAGTGCTTTTCTCAGTTCATCAACATATTTCTCTTTTTCCAATGCCATGTCATCGGCTTCTTGGGAAATCTCGGACTCAGAAACTATGGGAAACATTAATAAAAAGTTTTGACATGAAAAATAAATTTCTAAACATGAGTACATATTTATTACCTATTGCTACTAATTTATCACTTATGTAACAGATATTTAAACAAAAGATAAAACCAATCCCCATACCACACATTTTTAAGTCAAATTATACCATTGAACTAGCAATTTTCGAGAAACACATTTAGTCTCAAATCTCATCTGAAAAACATTAGATTCCTTGCATTTTTTTTCCTCTGTCCTCAGATGAAATACATGCATTGTAAATTACTAGAAAAACTACCATCTTATATACCTGCTCCTAGGTCAAAGCCGATAAATTATTTCTTAATAATGATTAATAAGTTCAGTATTTTATAACATCTTTCTTCCTTGCCTCAATTATTAAAGAGATTAAATAGTCAATAGTCTATTTCTCACTCACATGGGCTGAGTCGAATTAAAGTAAAAATGGAGTTCATTCTTCTCATCTCATTATATGCCAAAAAATAAAGAAGGTGGATGAAGGTAGGTGATGAGGAATGAAAGAGAAGGGAATTAATATTTATTGAGTGTCACCTGTTTGACACACATTATATCACAGATCCGGCTTCTAGTTCTCCCATCTAGGTATACTGAAAGCTGATGCTTTACTCATCTACAGAGATTTTTACTTCAACAATTATATTCTCAATTCTAGACTGATATTCTCTTTCTTTTTCATAATATCCTGTTCTTGCCACACCCTTCCTTTAAATATTTGAAGGCTTTAAACATATTTAAGATCTCTTTCAGGTCAGTCTTTATGCATGGTTCCTTATTAATTCCATTTCTACTGCTGACACATTCTCATTCTGTTTTTTTTCCCTTTCATGCTTTGCAATGTTTGAACAAGGCTCTCCTCTAGCCAGAGTATCATCTGCTCTGGGCAACAGCGCTGGCCTTGAATCCAGATTGCTAGTTTACCTTTCTTGGAGTCTCTACAGGTTTCAACAGCTCTGGACCAGTTTTGAAGGTTAATTTCTTAACTTGGTTTTTACTCTTGAAGCAAAGAGTTCAATCTTAAATCCCCCGTCCCACATCCCTACATAACAGAGACTCAGGGTTCTGATTTTTGTTTGGACTTTTATCCACTCACAGCTCTTAGTGACTAGTTTGATTCTACACTGCATCTTCAAACCAGAGAGTAGTCTTTTGTTTTTGTTCTGTTTTGCTTTTTTAAGATGATTTCATTAACAAGATACCTTTCAGTTTCCTTTCTTTACATTGAGAGCTCAGTTCCAGTTCCTTAAGAGGCCTGCCGTCTCAACATTCCACCCCACTTAGGTACTACACCCACAGTCATTAAGACATGTATCTAATTCAGATATTCCATGAACCTACAGTTAAGCTTTAGTTCCTATTAACCACTTTGGTTTTCAGACACTTCTTCATAGATGGCACCTGGAGGGTTCCCTTTCTTACATCCAAAAGCTGCACTGTTATCTGTTTGCTTTTAAAATTATAAGATTTAATCTAACATTTGTTTGGAATGTGTGCATGTGGTTGGGTGATTTCCTGTGTCAGTTCCCACTAGTACAATGATGAAAGACTCATGTGGTTCTATACTTTTATATATATACTTTTACATCTATCGATTTTATTCCTTATAACATTGAAAGATGTTTCAAATGATAAAACTGATGCTCAGATCAAGTAATGGTCTATGGCCATGGAGTAGATTAAGTGGTCAAACAGATTCATACTTATGGTCTCTTGGTTGTTTGGTTTTGTGGTGAGGCAGATATGGGACACTGGAAAAACTATTTCCTTCCACGGAATTAAAAAAACACACTACTAGGACATACTACAGAAATCAATAAAAGCTTGACTAAAGAATCCCTAAAATATAACACAGATTTTCATACCTTTGGTCTGTGTCCTATCAAGTATGTCTGGAAGCCCCATGACAGGCAAAGAGTAAGAGAATTTTGAAGCATATCCATATATTTTTCATTATCCATTTTTGGTCATTTCTGATAGCGAAATATGAATCTCAACACAGATGTCAAAAAGAGGTAAGAATGAAAACTTTTATATTTTTTATGTGATTTTACAGCTTCTAAAATCCTTTCATATATTTTGTCTCTCTCTGAAGCAGATGCATATTTAAGATGATCACCACCATCAAATCTATTTATCAAATCTATTGACCTTTCAGTTACCTTACTAGCTCTTCTGGAAAAAAAAAAAGAAACAAAAACAAAAATAAGAAGATTAATGCTTCCTAGTTAAGGAACAATTTCATATTTTGTGTTGGGTAATTCTGAAGAGTTATAAATACGTAAGAAGAGAAAATATTTCATAGAGAAATAGGAAATAAATCTGTAGAAACCACCTTTAATGCAACTACAGAAAATACAAAAGAGGACGCCTGGGTTGGCTCAGTCAGTTAAGCGTCTGCCTTTGGCTCAGGTCATGATCCTGGGGTCCTGGGATCAAGCCCTGAATCAGGCCTCCCTGCTCAGTGGGGAGCCTGCTTCTCCCTCTCCCCGCTGCTCATGCTCTCTCTCCCCGCTGCTCATGCTCTCTCTCCCTATCTCTCTCTCAAATAAATAAATAAAATCTTTAAAAAAAAAAACAACACAAGAAATAAAGCATGCCTACTGATAAAACATCCAGTGAAAAGCATTCTAAGTTTCATTAAAATGAAAAGATATGTATCTGAAAATATTTCATAGCATTTATTGGTTTGATTCACTTATTTAAAACAATGCTTACTCAGCACCTACTATGTGCCAGGTACTATTCTGGGCACCAAGGATACAAAAGTTTAACAAACAGACAGAATTCCAGCCTCATGTACCCTAATTCAAGTGCTGACATCTTAGATATTCTCTTACGTTACACCACCTGTGAACGCTGTTCTATTATTATGGAATATTTCATTTTTGAGAGAAAAAAATATGAAAGAAAATTTTCTATTTATACTTCCCCTTTAAAAACTGTGAGAAAAAATTAAGAAAAAGTTTAATTGAATATTTCCATTAATAGTAAATGTAAAATTTTGACTGCCTATTTAGAACTTCAGGCCTAGAAAAACAGTGTGGTCACCAGTTTTGAATTTTGTGCTAAGAACATCTGGAAGAAGCACAGCTGTAAGCATTCACTCTTCCAAAAACTTTGGTGACCAGAAATAAAAGCCATGGAAATAATAAAAATCAGCAAGGATACAGCTGAACCACATAATAATAGCATAAAAAGTGAGCAGGCCAACATGACCAAAAACCAAGGAATTGTTCTCAGACACATAGGATCCAAGAAAGCAGCATTTTAACAATATTTGTGGGTAGATGAAGATGTAAGTAAGGAAAGGAAGATTTTTTTCTTTTGGATCCTTATGTATAATGAACCGAAGACTGTGCATAGCCTAAGTTTGTGCTGGTGCTTTGAAGACAGCCTTATTATCACATTAGAGAGCTTGTTGGTATCACATCATGGACCTACTTTACTGCATTTATTAAAAATCCTTTTTCCCCTGAGCTCTGTCACATAATCTCCATATAGGTCACCAAATATCAATGTTTAGAACAAATATAAATGAATATAATTACTCGATAATAAATGTATTAATAAAGTCTACTTCTCAGTGAACTACTCCAGAGATGGGTGATTTAAGTTTCTTACTGCTGACTGATGGAGTTATAAAGGTCACATAATAGTCATCAATCATTAACCTACTTTGTGACTTAACTTTGCGATACAGTCCTCTATAATGTTGAAGTGATGATAGACCACATGATAATGAGACCTCAAAACATTCATTAGATAAAACATTACTATTGGAAAAGAAATCAGTGAATTTAGTGTGTGGGAGATTAAAAGGAACCCCACATCCTTTTAATTTCACTCAAATGAAAAGAGAAAAAAAATTATCCAAATTGAAGGTTGCAGCAATCAAAAAGTTGTACAAAAAAAACAGGATGAGGTATAGGAAGGAAATCCATCTTCAAGTTTCAATTATGTAATTGTTTCAATGTTCTTAATCATGTTATTGTCTCTATAAAGTGCCAAACCAAATCATATTCACATAATAAACCTCAACTAACCATGGAAACAATTATATTATTTGGTTTGATATTTTGTCCCTGAAATTTATACAAGAAAACAGAAATGAATAATGAAAGATATATAAAACATTTATGAGATTCAAAACTTTAGTGTCTTTGAAAATAAAACAACCATATATGGTGCACTACAAAATTTTCTGTTTGAAAGCCTGGTTAGTAAGCAAGCCAAAATGTTAACAACACAAAGGATATGGAAGTTTTCTAACACATTTTTCTCACACTACTATTCATTAGCTAAAAAAAAATGGCAAAAGCATACTGTATTTCTGATCAATGCCAACAATAAATAAATATGAAACTGGAGTTTTCATTAAAAAATGTTAATTCTAAAATAAATGGTTCACTTTCTTTTTTCCTAGGAAGTTTTATACATCTGAGGCATCCTTCCAAAGAATATCTATTGAGCATGTAGATCCCAGGCACTGGTCTAGATACTTATAAAGAATGAGTGACAGAAAAATCAGATGCATTCCTTGCTCCTAATGAATCTAGTGAAACAATATTGATAATAATAATATTAAGAACAACTGCCAGCACATTTTTTATGACATACACAAATTGTTCCATAAATGTAAATTCAGCTTAAATTTCTGGTTAAATCAAGATTTAAGAGTTCATCAGTGTATTCTTTTATTCCCAATCCTTAATGATTAAAAAAAAAAAAATTCAAACAACATAATATTGTTCTTTGCTTTAGTGAATGAGGTTTACTAACTAAATTAGAATTTAGTATTTTCTTTTGATAATTAAGGCTCTTAAAGCATCTCAAGGTCATCTGTCTAATCAGAACTAATTATTCACAATAAGCCATTTGTCAGTTGGGAACATCTAAGTTACAAATACAGTATTCCTTACATACAAGCAACCACTTCACCTAGGACCTGCCTCCTGGGCTGTATGGTTGGAACTGCTCTTCTGTCCAGACAAATGGCATTAACCTCCTGCCATTATCTTCAGGCCTATGCCCCCCCTTTCCAAAACAGAGCTATTGCCACTTGGGTACACCAGCATAAATAGAGCTAACCTGAAAATTTTCCTCCCACTCCTACATGGCAACAACCAAGCAACAACTGGTTTCTCTTACATAGAAGTTTACAGCTTAAATAGATCCCATAATATGTACTGCAAACACTATCCCTGAATTTTCTTTATTTTATTAATACTTACATCAGCATGCCTTACCCTGTCATAAAAGAAGAGTTTTTTTTTAAAAACCCTGCAATTATAAATTCAGTTTGACTGTACTGTGTAACAGAATTTGTAACATCCAAGAAAGAAACAAAACTTCACTGTGTAATTTTAGAAGATATAATAATTACAGTAACAAGTTTTAGGGAAATATTTCAAAATTAATAGAATATATAAATGGTATGTAAATTAACATGCCAAAATTATTTTACCTAAAAATTATTTACAACATAACTCTAGAAAGGACTGTTGCATAACTATAGAAATAGTTTTTCAAATCTTTCAAAAATTAGAAGAGTATAAAAACTTCACTATATGAGCAAAACATAATTCTATATATTTTCACTTTATAACTGCCATCTTCCATAAATAATTTCAGGGCCATTAGACTTTTTAAAGGATCACTGCCAAAGACAGAAAAAATTTAAAGTTTATTTCATGAAATAATAGCCAAAATCCCACATGTGGGTTTGAACCTTGGTTTACAAAATCTCTAATACTTTTTTTGTTTTTGTTACAAACGTAATACATGTTCACTAGAAAATAATTCAAACAATAAGTGTCTAAAATAAAAAGAAAATCACCACCACCCCACTCCACCAAGCTAACAAATCCCTTGGCCCAGCCAACCCACCTCCCTATGCCTCCCAATATTTCCCTGGGGTCCTGAAAAAAAAATACATGTATAAAGTACTATTTATGTTTTGTAAAAAGAGATCATTTAAAAACCCTGACCAACCCCAAGTTTTAAGACTCAACTAGTAACCAGAATTTGCTGGGGCAGATGCTTATTTCTCTATCCTCCTATTATAGAAACTGGCATTAAATATTATAATGTAAATTAGACGCAATAACAAGTACAGCAATGTTAATTTTACCCAGAATCTACTAAAGAAACACCTTAATCTGAAGTGTCACTGAGGACTGAAGAACAGCACATTACCGAAATTTCACTTTTAAAAAATTTGCTTTGAATATTACCTGTCCCGGTCCATGCTGACTGACCATCAGTAAGTGTAATAACAAAACCAGATCCTAGTGTTTTCTCCCAAGCCACTTGTAGAAAATGAATTACATCAGGTTCAGAAGCAAGACAGATTCTGCTTACTTTTCTCTCCATTTCTGGTCACCTGTTTTAAAAAAATAAAATTAATATTTTTGCAAGAAACCGTGACTATCATATAGTGATGTTTTGTATATTGGTCTCTCAGCTACACAAAGCACCAAGGAAATAAGTAAAACAAAAAAAACATGTAACAGTTCGCCAACTACAAAACTCAGTAAATCATAGTTCTATTCAACACTGATTTATAATTTTTACAGATAAGAAAAACAGAGGCCCATAAATGGCAAATGAGTTGCCCAAGTTGAATGTTGAAAAAAATTACTATATCCAACAATATGAAGAGTAAAGACTTTTCTTACTGATCCCACTTCCATTTCTAATGATTAGAGGTTCTTTTTCTATGAATTCAAAAACCATTCTTCTGGTAATCTACTCTAGAATCTTGCCCAGATTGACCTCAAACTTACCAAACTGTGGTACGACATATATTTGGTTCAAAGCAAATAACTATATTTTTTCTAATACTGGAATATCCCCTGACCACGTGCACTTCATTAAGAGATGCTTAAGCTGTAGAAGCTAACATGCAAAACAAAAATACCCTAAAAATTACAAACATGCAAAGAAAAAAACACTACAAAAAGTCAAAACCAGGAACAAAGCACAAACTTCCAAAGATGAAAAACTACAGAGAATTTTTCTTTAATCACAAAGCATGAATCTCTTCCTAGATAATCCTGAAAAAGCTAAAGAAAATTCTTCAATTTTTTATTTGGGGAGAAGAGTATAAAATTGCTTCAATTTTTATGACCAGCATATATAATAGGCTATAAAAATCCAAAAGCAAATTATTAATTGGCACTTCACTGACAACTGATTACTAAGTTTTAACAAAAGCAAATTTTTAAATCAGTTTTAATTTGCTTTCTCAATTTAAAACTATTACATTTTCATAAATAAAGCACATTATTTTTCTCAATTAACAATTGAATATGAAAATAAAAACAACTGAATATGAAAAACTCACTTTGTCAGCTCTTCACACAACTGAATATGAAAATAAAAACTCACTTTGTCAGCTCTTCACAAAACAAAACTAACTTACTACAGATCTCTATCTTCTGGGAGTGGGAGGGATGCTTAATTATAGAATGCTAGAGCTATTCTATCTTACAGTAAAAAGCGCAAGGAAGCGGGGCGATTTCCAGAATAAAAGAAAAAAAAATATCTAAAATTAAGAGTCTAAGATACCTCCAAATTGGTAAATTAACAATAATTCTAACTTCTACCTAAAGTGTACTCAGAAGACTGTTTATTATTCTTCCCAGTAAAAGACCAAGTTTTAAAATAACCATACTTGTAGCCACATCAATTAAGCATGTTTATGTGTTAAAAATATGTAAATTTGTAGGTTTGACTACATCATAACCATTGAAAAAATATAATTATTTTTAAATATTTCATTTAGCGGTCTTTCTTGCCTCAGTATGCTTACTTCTGAAATGCGTTATCCATTTGTGAATATTTTCTTTTAAATGAGTTGGTCAAAACACCTAACATGCAGTTAATTACCCACATGCTCTGTAATCCTTAAATTTGAAAATTGCTGGAAAATGTGTATTACTATTTTTCTATGCCAATCACTGAAAAAGACACATAGTTAGAGACTTACCTAATTCTAATAGGCCCCAAACACACAACTTCGGAGTGGGAAGGGTAATAGAAACTACTTATGAAGGCCACTTTTTGCCTCTCCAGAATTTATATACAAACACCCAGATACACTGGCACAGGTTATTTCTTCTTAAATGTGCCTCAAGAGGCACGGCTATTGTTAGCAATTAATGCAACTTTGTGAAAGAAAATCTCAGCACTTAGAATTGCTCTAAAACAGCAATTGGTTTCGCTGCTATTTTTCACCATATTTGAAACAAGTGACAAACTGCTAATGATACAAAGTAGTTTAAAATTCAATATTCCAGATGCTTCATTCTACTTTCACAATGACATAAAGGGCTTTCATCTCAGTAATGTTAAAAAGACATTTAGGGATCAGATTAGTTTTAATAACATCTTTGAATTATTTGTGTTTCAAATATTTTCCAGTTTTCTGACCAATTCTAGGTACTTACAGCTAAAATTAAACCGTATTATTTTAAAGATTCCATTATTTTACTAAACTCAGATTTGAAACTTTGGATGCCGTGAGTCATGTTCAAGCACTTAACATTTATAGCCCAAATGTGACCACTCAGGTACTCCTATAAATATTTTGTGCCTCAGTAGCCTCAGATGTTTTCTCTGTATCAACTGAGTTTTAATTTCCTGATAATATATTATTTGAACGACTTTTGAATGAAATTCTTTCTTCTACTTACTGAAGTCACCCCCTCATTAAATATCGAATACAAAATATCTAAGAACCAACCACAAAAATAGGAAAAAGGATGACTTGCCAGGTCTTTCAAGAATCTTAAGAGTGAACCAATGATCTCTTTGCTTTCAGCAGCCCTGTAAATGGGAATAGTCAGCCATAATTTTTCTGCCCCAAGAATACTTGAAGAAAGGGGTGGAATCCTCTTTAGAGGGACTGATTGATTAGGGCCATAAGAAAGCGTGTGTTTTATTTTCTAAGGGCACTAAAGGTCACACTAGTATCAGCACCTCTCCCAGCCAGAGCCCAGGAGCTAAGACAAGCCTGCAGGTGGAAACAGTTGAGTCCCACCCCAATTTGTACATCAGTAGCTTTATTGAGAGCTCAGAACAGTTGAGAATTGAGCAGCTTATCTTTAGTACTTTGTGCCTTTGATACTTGGCTTCCTTCTTAGAAGAGAAATAAGTTGTTGGCTGGTATGCAGTTGATGTGATCTACACTCTGAACAAATACCATTCACAGTTGCCTCTGAATAAACAAGACGCTTTTTAAATTAGTTTACAAAGAATTTTGTATGCCCTTTTGGATGCTGATAAGGAGCAGTGCAGAAGCCAACTCTCTTAGGTCAGCTCAACTTAGTGACAACACTATATCATTGATAACACCATTTTGAACTTGAGCTTCTTTTATTTTCCTTTATAGCTAAGTTACGGGGTCTTTTCAAGCGGCTTGGGCTGCAGGTGTTCAAACTTCTGCAGCTATGCCAAGGAGTTGTACTTAGAGATCAGAAAGGACTAAAGGCATGTTTCTAATGAAGCAATTAACTTAAGTGCCCCCTTGTTCAGAAAAGTAGGCTGATACCTAAAGTGAATTCAGAATAAAGATGAGCACACAGCACACGCTAAGTCTGTAATTAGATTCCTGATCATATTATTTTGTTTAACCTTATTTTTTTAAAAAGGGAAGAAAAGAAAAAAATGTAAATTCTAAATTGAAAGTATGGTGATAAATTTTTTTAAAGTTCTATCATATAAAAATTCAAGGGTAGTACCATACGTATGGCTAGATAAAAAGGAAAGAAAGTCTTATGCAACAACCACTGGGCTATTTACTTTACTTTTAATAAGAAAAACATCACACAAGTCAGAAAACTAAGTGCAAAGAAAATGATGATTTTCCTGTTTGTTCAGTGTTTTTAAAAAGCATTGGTTATTAATGTTTATCTTACCAGAATTCCCACACTGAAGACTTTTTTAAAAAAATTAATAATTGATTCCTAGCATTTTCATTATTCCTTTCCTATCATTTTCATTAACAGCAAGTCAACTTGCTGGTTGGAGTTATCTATCTGAATAAAGAGTAAATTAAGCCTTTTTTTTTTTCCTAAATGACCACAAAATCAAAATCAATTTACCTTTAAATTTCCAAAGCAATTAAACAAAAATATCAAGCTAACTTTCTATAGAAGAAATGGTTTCTTGAAAGAATATTTTCCAGTTCCAATTATCTAAACTTTAAGGGTAAAGAATTTATAGTATCATTAAATACTTTTCTAATCATGTCAATATTACCTTCATTCTATTAATTTAGAAATGAAAGCAAGGTGACCAGCTGTCCAGGTTTCCCTGAGATTTTCTTGGTTTCAACTTTCGAAGTCCCAGGTGCAGGAAGCCTCCCAACCTCAGGCCAACTGGGATGGATGGTCACCCAGAGTAAGAGTAAAATACAGTTAAGACTGTGGGCGTAATCTTGTTCAAAAACTCGTAAAATACAGCTCATGTTCAAGTTAGATGTCAGATTAACAGTCTGATGCTTCAGGAATAAAGCATTAGAACTATAAAATTAGTCTAAAAAGTAAGGCATCTTTGCCATAGTCATAGTCCATTCTCAGTTACCCCTTATGACTGTGGAATGCCACCTGCAGCCATTCCAAATATCATATTACTACTCATTTCCTCTACTTATCTTTTACAAATACCATTAGTAATCATTAGTTTCAGTGATTCAAGTTCACCTCCTCTTTTCTTTTTTCTTTACCCAATGAACTAAGTATTTTAAAACAGTAAAATAGCTTGACTAAATTTCCCACATAAAACCTAACACCTAGATCCAAAATGCCCTAAAAATTGGACCCAGAGTTCCAGGACTTCCTATTCATCAAATGGACACTCTTAATTACAAATAAACTTGGCAGAAAGGATGAGAGCATACTTATCATTTTGGAAACTTTCTGAACTTTACAAGAACACTTCAGTCCTAATTGCAGAATTTCCTGTGAGAATGACACTTAACAGAACTGAAGAGATAAGATAATACCTGAAAATACAGCATTAGCTAAACAACAGTCTTTCTTCATTAAGAATGTAGTAATTTTGATTTCTTAAGCCGTGAAATTTTGACACTTCTCTCGTATTTTAATTTCAGAAGAGAGAGGGTGTTCCTATGAAATACCATCAGTTAAGTGTATATACAGTCTTTTCTACTTCAAGAATGTGCTGCTCAGAACTGAAATGTAACTAAAAGCATTTGTATGGAAAAGAAACAGGACTTGCACTGTACTTTTTCCCCTACGCACAAACCCACCATTTACTTACAACTGTACCCATTTATCTGCCTATTTCAAATGGCAAACAGGCGATGAATGGTAAGACTGGGGTACAAATGAGAGTTAATCCTGAAAAAAAGAACCCTATAACATATCCTTAACTGGTGACAGTACCTAATTCAGCCACTCAAAAAAATTTAGGAACTATGCGAAATTGCTGGTATTTAACAATGTTTAACTTACAAAAAATGGCAATTTCACATGGTTTGAATGACAGCAAGTTATAAACAACACATTCCAAATTGGATGAATAATTACTATTTATTTCCCATGCTGTAATTTTTGACTCTAAGTCATTTTCAACCACATCCCTAAACATATTTTGGACTGTAGTGGGAGGCTGTTCCAAGATAAAAGCAAAAGATTCACGAGCTGGTAATTGTGCTAGGTGATGGGTACACAGGAATCCATTATGTTCTACCTTTATATATGTTTGAAATTTTCTACAATAAAATGAATAAAAAGAAAATAGTTCACTAAGTATTATTTGACCATCAGGCTGGTTATATTGTTACAGAGTACCTTTGTAAAAAGAGACAAAGTCACCTATTAGAAATTTATTCTTAAATATATAATTCAATACTTCAAAACTTAGGAGGCTATTTAAGAAATAGCGAGTTCAGTGTTGACTCTTTGGTAAATAGTCTTTATCTGATAAGCATGACACCTGAAATACTGGTATGTAATGCTCTGGTGACTGACTCAGAGATGAGCACATGATTCAAGTTAGGACAAGTAAGACCAGTGAAGCCTAATTCCACGACTTAAGGATATAGATTCTTCTCTACTGGATTTGATGCCATAACACTGTGAGCCTGAAGCTGCTGACAACAAAACCAACAGAGCAGAAAGTGAAACTGAGGTGTGGGCAGCAGCTCAGATCTGGTTCCAGCAACACCAGAATCTAGATCTAATCACAGATGTTTTAGGTATGAGGCCAAGAAGTTCCTTTCTGTTTAAGCTACTTGGTTTCAGGCTTTGGAATCAGTCAGACTTCAGTATGAATCCTCACTGTCATTTCTTGGTTGTGTGGACTTCAGCAAATTATTTAATTCTCTAAATGGTACCTGCAAAACAGTTGTCAGTCAGCAATGTGTGTATTCCGTCATTGGCATGAGTACCAAACTTCGGGAAACACTATATTAAATTCATAGTATTTAACACCAAACAGGAAGTTTCACATTTTCAGCTTAATATGTTTACACTCTCATCAGTTCTAAAATACGTGACATTTGAAAGTACTGGGCAACTTTGTTATCACTACATGATAAATAACTGGTAACAGGTGGTTCAAGAAGACAACTGGTGAATATTTTCCAGAAGGCCCTAATGATTCTAGAAAAAAATGTCTATTCAAAACAAAGGTTCAAGTCTTGGTTACATGCAAAAAAAATGTTTTCCAAGTTTTAAAATCATTAATTAATAAGTTTAATGTTTCTCCTTAAAACTCAACAGCTTACCTCAAAATATTGGCAAATGTGCTCTAAAAGAGGGCTCCAATCAATTTAAATTTTAAAATTGTTTCTTTCCCTTCCATCCTTAATATACTAAAAAAAAATACATTAAAAGCCTTTTATGAACCTCTAATGCAATTTGTTTTTCATATTTGAAAATTTGTTTATAAAATATTTATAGCAATAAATGTAGCTCCTGGCCGAACATATGACCTCAACTATACTTTGCATCCATTCTTCATAATATAAACTTAAGAGTGTGATGTGGTTAAACAACTAGATTACTATATAAAAGCCATCAGTCTCTGTTATTAGAAAAGCAATGAGAGGACCAGTCCTGATACTCATGGTTTATGCTCTTCTAGGACTGTTTTAGGACTATCATTCAAACAATGCTCAGTTTAACCTTCCTCTAGACGTGTGCAAAACAGATGTAAGACTGTTTGTATGGTTCCAATGACTTGATAAAAAAGCTTCAAATGTGTCTTTATTTTGCATCAAATGCTCTATTACAGTGATATTCATATGGGAATTAAAAGTGGTGATCTGTGATATTCAACCAAACATACCAACTTTACTTGCTCTTTAATCCACTCATTTTCTTCTGAGATACAGCTGTCAAATAATCAGAACAAATCTTCTTATCACATTTAAACTTCAGAAACTTATTTTGTTTTCTCTATTGCTAAATTCTCAGAGCATAAACTTTTGGTTCCCAAAAGTAATTTCTGAGTCTTGAGTTGAGCCAATTTTTGTAAGTATAATACGTAAAATGATGAGGTTGGTTCCTAAACCCAGGATTAAGGCAAGAGTTTTTTATTCAATTTATAGATGAGTATCATTGCACAAGTAATTTACGAAATTATAAATTGCAACCATGCTGTCATTTTTTAAAAACACATAAGTTAAGCCCACAAATGGAACTATATTAGGATACTGTTATACAAGCATCTACCTACAAATTAACAAAGAACTGTCAATAAATTTTTAAAATTCAACTTTAAGTGCTCCAGAGTTTAGACAGATGTTATCCTACTTTCTCTGAGCAGCTGTTCATTGGACATGTTCCTTATTTATTGATATACTGTGTTCAATGCTAGTGTCACATTTCTTAAACAGGAACTTGGCAACTTCCAAATTCCATGGTAAATATTGACGTATCTCAGCATGTCAATATTTATACTGCCAACACTTTGATGAGTCTCCTCAACAATGGCTGCATCTTATTTCTTAGCAGCCACTTCTGTTCCAATTGAGCAAGGTCTTTCTTTATTCAACAGCATCCTCTCACACAAAGACCAGATTGACTTTCTGGCTTATTTCAACATTTTGGACACTTTTACAGGGTTAGTAAAGTTCAAAGAAACAAGGCACAAATTTAGGAATAGTCGTTTTTGATTACTTGATCCCAAGCTTAATCATCATTTTCAACCCCACTGCTGCAGCCGAAAACCGCTGAGGCCTTTTCAGAATTTATACTCAGATTATTTCCTTTTCTGTTAGTCCTAAAGGCTATCCAGCATTACAAAAAAGACTGGTTTACGGACTACAACAATGATGATAATATTCAGGGGACAGTTTAAATTCAGAATGTTTACCATAAAAGGTAGTTTGAGGTCTGGTTCATTATCTACAATTAAACTGTTTTAAATACAGAATTACCTTACCTAATTTTTGTGCCAAGTATCAGAAATTATGTTAACAAACTAATTATCTTTAACTCAACCTTAACAACAAATTTCCATATCATTGTGAGAAAAATCTTCACAATATCTTGAAAACAGCCCAGGATTCCCCAATGGCACACAACCAAAAGTTTACTTTGAAGCTATTGGCAGGACTGGCAGCTAGCAAAAGCACGGATGTCTCATGAGCAGTTTGGAATTCCAGCATGGATTTCCCCTTTGAGGCAACAAAAGTCTCAAGGGTGTTCTTCCAAAAAGAGCCCCGTCTCATCAACATTAAAAACTGCTGACTATAATAACCCTCTGTTCATCTATTTCAGCCAATGTCTTAGGAAAAAAAAAAGCACAACTCATGTTCTCATCAGCGCTGGCAGCTTCACAAATGACAAGGAACAAATTGCCCTGGACTATAAAATGCATTAACTACCTCCTACCTGTATAAAAACTATCCTTCTATTATTTTAAGGACAGCCACCTTTTCCTAGAAAACAAGGTATAGCAAATAGACCATCGGTTTTATACTCAAAGAGTCAGCTTGAGATCAAAACTCTACTGCTTCATAGCTGAGTGACTTTGGTCATGCTATTAATGCATTAAAAACATTCACTGACTGCTTCCTATGTACCAGGCTTTGATATCCCCAGAATGAGTTAAGACACATTCCCACCTCTCGAGTGAGATAAAAACACCCAAAAATAATCATTTTACAAGCTTGTAAAGTGCAGAGGCAGGGTGATACCTCCTCTCAAGAGTTCACTTAAGCCAGCCTGACATTTCGGGGAAGGCTTCCCTGAGCTACACCTGATATGAACCTTAAAAGGTGAAAAGGAAAGAGATAAGAAAAGGCATTCCATGCAGAAGACCCTGCATGATGAAAGGCTTGGAGGCAAGAAACAGCATAATACCTGGACACGATAAACAATTCAATGTTTCACAATGACTGCCAATCAAGGGTGACTAAATTCAAATACCCAGTAGAGTTCATTCATTCAACCAAAGCACGTGCACTTCTGTGCATCAGACAGTGCTTTAGAACTTGGCATAAGGAAACAAAACAGATAACAATTCTTTCCTGTATTTTAATAGATCAAAAATGAAAAACCACCTAATAAATATGTAAAATACATAGTAAGGTGATAAGTGCTAGAGTAAAAAGAGAAGATACACAGGATAGAGAAAACTGGGAGTACAGAGGCCAGTGGGGGAAAGGGGGATAGTTGCAAAGCTGCAATTTTAAATAGGAGGTTGAGGTAAGCTTTATTGAAAAGGTGATATTTGAGCACGTACATAAAGATCAGTTGTGTGGATGTCTGGGAAAAAGCATTCCAAGCAGATGAAGCAGCCAGTGCAAAGGCCCTAGGGCAGAAGTGGGCTTAGTGTATTTAAGAAACAAGGAAGCCAGTATGGCTGGGACAGAGTGAGGGGAGAGGACACAAAGGCTGAAGTCAAGGAGGTAATAGGAAACCAGATCATGTAGTTTTGTAGGCCAATGTCAGGATGTCAGCTTTTATCGTGAATCAAATGAGAAGTCATACAATGTTTTTAATCAAAGAAGTAATGTTACATTCCTTCTAATAAACTTTTTATTTTGGAGTAATACTGAATTTACAGGAAAGCTGCAAAGATAACAGAGTTCCCATATACATCTCACCCAGTTTCCTCTAATATTAACGTCTGGCATTCAGAAAGAGAGGGAACTAAGAATATGAACTCGGGAGGCTTCAGTATACAGATGGTTATTTAAAGTCATTAAGATTTGATATAATCAAAAGGAAGTAAAGAGGGCGCCTGGGTGGCTCAGTTGGTTAAGCGACTGCCTTCGGCTCAGGTCATGATCCCGGAGTCCCGGGATCGAGTCCCGCATCGGGCTCCCTGCTCGGCAGGGAGCCTGCTTCTCCCTGACCCTCTCCCCTCTCATGTGCTCTCTGTCTCTCTCATTCTCTCTTCCTCAAATAAATAAATAAAATCTTAAAAAAAAAAAAAATTAAAAAAAAAAAAAGGAAGTAAAGAAAGAGGAAAAGAAGAGAAGCAAAGATTGAGCCCTGGAACACTCAACAATAAGAGATCATGAAGAACAAGAAAGACAGAAGGAACCAGTGAGGTAGAAGGAAAACCAAGAGAGTGTGATGTCCTGGAAATGAAGTGAAGAAAATACATCATGAAGAAGGAAGTGATTAACTGCACCAAAGGTTGCTGATAGCTCAAACAGGAAAAAGACTGGGAATAATCAACACCTGGAGACCACTGGTGACACTAAGAAGAGGATTTTGGGAAAGGGTGGGAGAAAAACCATGCTGAAAGAATGAATAGAAAGAATAGAAAAAGAGGAATTGGGATTTGGAACATAAAATCCTTAGAGGATTTTTGTTCAGAAGAGCACTAAATGGGGTTAGAAGTGGAGAAAGTTTAAGAGAAGCAGTTCATAAAGTAAAAGAAATAACATTAAGGTCAAAAATGGGTCTTAATCTAAGAGCCACAGGGAAAGCATATAAAAAAGAGGGGGGAGGGGAGAAGAAGGACAAAGACAAAACTTAGAACACAAACAGCCTTAATCTTAAACTACGGAGGCTAGCTGAGGATTAGAGAAAACAAGCAGTTAAGTAAAACCATTACCTTTTAATATATGTGTGACTATCAGTGAATTAAAAAAAAAAAGGAAATCATACAAAAGGAAACCATTAACATTATCAACACTAGATACAAAGTGAAAGGGGGTGGGGGATGAGGGAGGCTGACTAGTGGTAAAAAAGCAATACCACTTTAATTCAAAAACCTTATATTGAGTTCCCAATAACTATGCGAACTGAACACGTCAAAACACCTGTTTCTCCATTTGGATTATGCAAAGACAAAATCGGGTGGAAAATAAACCCTCATCTAATGGGATTATCAGAACTGAAAGAAACTAAATACTACTACTACTGATTAAAAGAGAAAGTTGGCATGTAATTCCTCTCGCTGATGGACCACTTCTCTAGAATACCTATGCAACTATTCAACTTAGGAAAGGGCAGTTTCTTTCCATTTGTTACTACAGAAAGTTCATCCCTTACCCAAAAGGGCCTAGTACGCTTCAGGCCCCAGGTGAAACCCATAGACAGTTTACAAAGGGCGAGGGATTGGGACAGAGGGGGAGAGAGAGAGAGAGAGAGAGAGAGAGAGAGAGAGAGAGAGAGAGAGAAGGCCTGCGTCAGAAAAGTGTCCAACAGCCTACTCAACACAACCCTCCGGATTCAAGTGTCTTACTACTTCCACAACCATTACAGGGCACTTCAAAGGCGCTCTGCATTCTAGAGAATCCCTCAGGTGCAAACGGAGAAACTGAAGAGGGGGTGTAGCAGGTGCACACCCTGCACGTAAGTTTAGGGAACCCAGGCGTCCGAGAGTGCAAAAACGGAAGGTCCAGGAGCTTACACATTGAGGGGGATCCGAGCTGGGAAAAATCATGCACTGAGGAATTCTAAAGGGAAATAATAGGGAACTAAAAAAAAAACGAAAGTAAGAAAGAAAAACAAAACAAGGACAAAACAAAGGGCTATTACTATCACTAATTTACTATTACTAAAATACGCAGCTCACGCTTCCGGACCCTACCTCTCAGTTCCTCCACTTCCGGTCTCCTCCAAAAGGCCCGCTCCCGCAGCCAGACGTCCCGCAGCCAATGAGAGCGTCGTCCACTTCCGCAAGGACGCCTGACGTCTTTTAGCTCCGGCCTTTTCCGGTTGCGAGGAGCCTATCCTCGTGTCCGGATCGCGCGGCTCGGGAGGAGGTACCCTGACAGGCCCAACCGGACGCGGGGAGGGAGCGAGACGGGCAGGCGGGGCGGGCACGCCTCTTCCGCCCTGGGCCCGGAAGGGTGATGTGGCTGGGGCTTCGCCGGCCTCACTATGGTAAGATTTGGGGCGGTGGGGTCGCAGCCTGGCTTTGTGAAGGGGCTGTGGGCGCGAGCTAGGGCTGGAGGGTTGGGCGGGGGCCCTCGGTGCGCGGGCCAGGGAGCCTTGTCACTAGCTTGATTCTGCCGGGGCTCGGAAGATGCTCAGACCCGGGAACCATGTGGCCCCTGCACGCCCAGCCAGGGAGAACCAGGGCCCAGCGCCCGAGAGACCCCGCGGTCGCAGGGCCCAGCGCCTCCCGCACACTCCACCTTTCTGACTTGTTTCGAAGAAGTGCGCTGGTTGGCTTAACCCAGTCGTTTTTAAGACTTTCTGTGGCCATTGACCCTTTGGAGGCATGGAGCTTCTTGAGTTTGCGCTTGTTATTTCGCGTCCTCTAATGTCTGAGGGCCTGGCCCAGGTGTTTCATTGTTGTCTTTAGAAACCCCAAGCTCCACCTCTTAATTTTCGTCTGTTGAGTTAGTGACCTTTCAGGCTCTTCCTACTCTACAAACTAGATTTTAAACATTGGCGATCTCTGGAGAAGTGGTTTTTCTTCTAGGACTGTACTTGGGGTGGCGTTTGGCCTCGGACCTTCCTTCCCCACACATTTTTACGGTTGTATTTATGATTTTGTGTTATTGCAGATTCTTTGGTAGTTTGGGCCTCTTAGGAAAATTTAAAATGAGTCATGAAAAGTATTCAAAAGAAATGCCTACGTTTTCAGGCAGAGGAAAAAAAGGTAGAGCCAGCATGGCCGGAGGACAGATACAGTAGTAGTAATACTGAAATCTCCCAAGCTGTCTGAAGCCCTTTTACCTTTGTTATAGTAAATGCCAACCGTCTCTACACCGGGTGAACTTAATGAAATCCACGGGCCAAATGTTGCATTTATAAGCGTGTTTCTGGGGAAAGGATGATTATAGTATCAAAAGCAAACATGACCCCCAAAAAAGCTATTGTGGGGTGAAAGTTACTGAGCTTATGTTTCCAGAGGTTCCTGCAGTACCCCATACAACACTAAACCCTTAGACATTTATTCGAAAACTCATTGTTTCTTGCTTTAGCCCAACTACTTTGATTATAAATGGGGCATAAGTCACAGCGTCTTTCCTGGAGAACTTACAGAGAAAATGGCAGTCTATTGACAGGTTATTCCTTTCCTAGCCAAGAATGTACTCCAGCTTCTTTGCCTACCTACCACACGATCGGATGAGTATACTTGCTCTTAAAGAGTGTCATTAGAGAACTATTACTTAACTTAGAGAATTTGATTCCTTTTTCAATTTAAAAAGAATAGAGACTGTTACTTTTTCTTTTTTTTAAGTAATCTCTATCTGCAACAAGAAACATGCTCTTCTGACTGAGCCAGCCAGGTGCCCCTAGAAATTGTCACTCTTAATTCTTGTACTTCTTCCTAGATGCTGAAGTTTAGTTATTCTACTCATAGTACAAGTCAAAGATCCATTTTCATCATCTTAGTGTCTTATCAACTAGCTAATAGCAAGACAGATACTGTGTTTAAGATGAACAGTATTTAAACTTTTAAGAACTTCAGAGTGCCTTTTCTCCCTCTTAGTATCGTTCAAGATTTATCTCAAGTTTCATCTCTTCCCAAAAATCCTTCCCTACTCCTTCTATTTTCTTCTCCTGGGTCTCCATTTGGGCATCCACAGTCCATGTATATACCTCCAGTGTACCTCCAGCCATAGCACTTACCACAAAAAAACAGCAATACATTGTTGCATATATTTCTTCCCTCTCTAGCTGGAGTTTTCTAGAGACCAGGTCTTCTAATATCTACCTCACAATGACAGGTAGAGTTAGTACTCAAAGGATTGCACATCTGGGGAAACAGAGTCATGTAAAATATGCTAAGTGTCTTTAAGGACTTCACAGTCCACTGAAGGAGATTATTAAATAAGTAAATTCCACGTGTTTTCTGTTATGATAAAGAGAAACAGCATGTGTAGTGGAAAGAGCTCTGAGAAATGAGATGGCCAACCAATTCAGTCCAAATTTCTGGGCATCAATAGTTTTTAAAAGCTTCAAGTGATTCTTTTTTTTTTAGATTTTATTTATTATTTGAGAGAGAGAAAGATTGAGAGAATGAGTGGGGGGAGGGGCAGAGGGAGGAGCCCAACAATGTGGGACTCGATTCCAGAACCATGGGATCATGACCTGAGCCAAAGATAGACACTTAACTGACTGAGCCACCCAGGCACCCAAAAGCTTCAAGGGATTCTTATGAACAGCCAGGCTTCATACCACATTTGACTCCAAACATTGAAAAGTTTTTCCCTTTTATCAATCTTTGTCATTTCCAACTGCATGGTCAGAACACTTTTCTTCATAACAGGATTTGCAGTTTGTCCTTTGGAATACTTTTGTCTTACCAAATTATCAACATGTAAAGTATTAGTCCTTCATATTTTTTTTAAGTCTGCCTATCATGGTTCTATGTATACTTTCTCCTATTAACACCTTTGATCCCCTTGTTTTATATTTAGATCTCTGGTGTCTATAAAATCGCTCTGAAACTAAGCAACACAAACACAGCAAATACATTATAGATACCATGACAATGAGATGAAAATAAGTGCAAATGACCACCTATATTGCCAGGGGAGAACACTGCAGTGAGGTGCTTCTACTCTGAACTGTACCTTTTCTCATAGTCATGAAAGTTCTTAAGTGGAAAGGTTAAATAGAAAAGGTCTACATTTTTGAAACAGGACCAATGAGATCAAATGGCTATTTAGTCCAACTCCTCATTTTACAAGTGAAATTAAACTAATAATATAGAGGTGCAGATTTATCCAAGGACAAATTAATATACTGGATTACTTCCTAAATAATGCAAATGTTTAATGGCCACTGATGTTAAGAGGTTTTTAACATCAAGACATTAAGTAATCCTGGTTTCTTGGTTTCAAATTAAACCAAGATAATCTGCATATGGGGTACAATTTCAGTGCTGCCTTACAGTAAGCAACAAAGGTTGAACTTAGGTGCTAATAACACCAAAATAAAATGTCAGTATTTCTGTGTGTTAATGGAAATATTAATCACCTGTGGTCATTTATCTTGGGCAAGTGGGGAGGGGTGTGTTTGCACATTTATATACAGGCTTCAGTTATCCCTGCATTTCCATGTTTTCCATTTTAAGAGAAAAGAGTGGTACATATAAATTTACAAGTAGAAACTAGTTGGAAAATGCTGGTCTGACCTAGATTTGTATGTGATAAAATGCTGACCCACTTTTGCAGTACTGTATAGTTTTTATGACAATTAGGTCAGGAATATCATTTCTGGGTCCTTTTACCTTCTGAGAGGGATAAATGACTAGTTTTGTGTAAAAGCCGTAAGTCTTAAAACAAGTAAAATTGTTACTATTTGGAGTTTTAAAAATTGTAAGTCTTTGGTATTCAATTATTGTTTTAAAGTGAATTCCAGTTAAACCGAGGAATTAATATGTCCGTTAATTCCACGTAAGATGCAATCAACATTTGAAGCTCCCATGCAGTGTTACGCATAAAGAAGGCCCTTCATCCACATATTGGTTAAACAGTTTATTTTGATAATGCTAAAAATAAATAAATAAGCAGTAGGGAGCTCAAGTGATCCAGGACTAATGAAGACTGTAGGCTTAGTCTTTTCTGTAGATTAAGTACAGTTAGCAACCAGTCACTGAGCACTCCAGACAACTGTTCAGCATATTAATATGTATATTTCTGCTGCCTTTCTCATTGCTTCTTTGTGCCTTTATACTGCTGGGATCTTTCCCCTGTTTTCTCTCTATTCGTAATGTTTTGGATGGTTTCTTAAACTATTTTTATATATACATCTAAAAACAAAACCTAACGCTGAATTCTTGCCTTTATAACCAAGCTTAATGAATATAGTTTTAACATTCACTTGTGACTGAAAACAAGAAATTGTATCTTCATAGATAAAATGATAAAAATTGAATCTGAAAATATTCCTAACTTCAGATTGACTTGAGAGTAGAGAGTTTTTTAAAAGATGTGTTAACATCGCAAGTAGTTTTTTGTTTTAGCACTAAGCTTTGCATCAACAAATCTTCATCTATTCACTGATAAATTATTTCATCTACTGTAGTGGTGGCCAGATGAAAGTGAATTATTTTCGTTATTTCAGAAGGCCTAACAAATTGTGATTTACTTCAGAATGATTATACAAAGTGACTCATCAAGTTGATTTCTTTCTGGTTTGCATAATTTAATTTAGTATAATAGTACTAATTATTTGAAGCATATCAAAGTCTATGAGTAGTAGATAGGTCTGGAGTGTGGAGGGATAATAAAAGGGGCCTTTGGAGAAAAACAGTTTAGGATGTCCATTGCAGTTTTTTAGAAGAATGAACACAACTGCGAGAGTAACCGTCAAAAGGGCAAGGCTGCTGTATTCCACAACCCCAAGTGTTACCGTTCTCATTATATTTGAGGTTGTGCTCCAGAGAGTCTAGGGAATGTTATTGGATACCTCTTAATAAAACGGAAGTGTTCATTGGTATAGCAGAATGCCCTCCCCCACTAAAAACAAAAATAAAACCCTGTAAATATGTTATCTTACTTGGCAAAAGAGACCCGACATGTGATTAAGAAATTTGGAATGGGGAGGGGGATCAATTCATCACAAGTTTCCCTTTAAGAGGGAGGCAATAGGATCATAGTCACAAAAGAAGTATCAAGGTCAGTGGGATGAGGGGTCACTAGCTAAGGATTGCAGACAGCCTCTAGAAACTGGAGAAGGCAAGAAAACAGATTCTTTTCCCAGAGCCTCCAGAAGGAATGAGTTGTATTTTATAACTCCTTAGTTGCAGTGTACATTATTTGATATTTAATAGTTGGCTAAACTTGTTAAACTCCCTGGCACTGCCTGACTGAAAAGTAGGTAAACCTTAGATTTGAGAATTGAGGTTGTGGAATTTGATGCCAGCCAGCTAGCCTGCTTGGTCAGGTCATCCACACCTCTGGAAGATGTATATCTCTTAACAAATTAGGTGGAGTCAAAAACACTCATTGTCCCATATGCAAGTACTTTGAAGCTGGCTTCTTGGTAGAACTTTCTCTGAATTCCAGTTGGTGATATAAGGAGATTGAAATGTTGAGAGGGAATTACCTCAGGCCTTTATTTTACCCTCCAGCCTGGGCCCTTAACATAAACATGGGGGTATTTGTTTCTTCTGTCTGCATTTTCCAAAATCTCATTGACAAGTAAGTATCAATGCAGAGCCATGTGTGGCAGTTTCTCTTGAATAGTTAGCCAAATATTCAGCAGTCTAATCTACATTTTTTTAATATCATGCATTGTTAATTTGGAATTTAAGTATGCTCTTGAATTTGTTGAAATGTTCATTATTTGCAGTTGTTTTCAAGTTCCTGTTCATTCAACATTTTTCAGTGACTTCTGTGCTCTATTTTAATAGGCACAAGGGGTCGATGTGAACCTCAGTAAAATAGAGGAGACCATTACAATACAGTTTGATGGGTGCTATCTATGATACACACCTGCACTACAATCCTGACTGCTTCGTATGGCAAGTGGGGACAGGGAAGACTTCACAGAGGAGGTGACTCTTGAGTTGAAACCCAAAGATTAAGTCAGTTCACCAGGCAGGCAAAAATAGATGGCCTGTGCAGAAACACAGAGTACCTTGAAAAGGATGTCATGATCTGAAAAAAATTAAACAGTAAATGAATTTTACTTCCATTACCTTTTTTAAATCATCTTTTCCTCTATTTTGTGATCGACTATGCTTGCTTTTTTTCTTAACTTCTTCCTTTTTAATAACGTTTTCCTATTGAAAATCCCAATTATTTTTTCTACAAGAATAGGAACATCTGTTTCTTTTAAAACTGAGATGAAAATTTTATATCAGCGGACAACAGATGCTAAGCATTAAAAGGAATACTTAGGTAGGGTAAGAAATGGTAGGCTAATGTCTATAGCTTTGAAACATTCTTGTTTGAATCTAAAAGACTTTACCACCTAAGATTATTTGTTTAAATTTTAGGGTCTATAAACCCCAGAAACAAAGTTGTATGTATCATATATTGCACATTTGTAAATGGTTTTCATTTATAAATGGTTTCACACACAAATGTATATATACACACCCCACTTCTGTAATAATAGGCATGTCTTTAAGTGCCTCTTAAAATCTTTTATTATATAAAAATTCAAACATACAAAGGTAGAAAGAAGAGTATAATGAAGCCTCACATCCTCGGCATTTCATCATCAACCCCACACCTCCCACCACACATAATGAATTATTTAGAAACCAATCCCAGACATCGTATCATTTCAGCATTTTTTTTTTTCACTAGACATTTCAGGGAAAGAAAAAGTACACATTGCAAAATTGTGAAATTTAGATACTCCATTAGGAACATGATAAACCTACTTTGCAAACTGATTTTCCAGCCACGCTACTACATCAGTCCTTTGCTTAATACAATAAGCCTGCTCATTATTCCTTAAACATGCAAATTCCTGATTCTGAGGATGTTTTCCATGCTTTTGTCTCTTCTGGAGCCTGCTCTCTATTTGCCAACCTAATTGTGCCCTTTCTTGACTTCACTCAGTCCTTGCTTTCTCCTTGAAGCTTTTCCTGATTTTTCTTTATGAAAACAGCATTTTTTGCCAGTATGGTTCAGTCGCCACTCAGTACATGCTACAAAGAATTGCTAGTTATTTTTAAAATATATGTCCTGTTCTAAGTTGATTATAACTGCTGTATGCCTCAGTTGTCTCATATATAAAATACAGGTATTAGTAACACCTACCTCAAATATATGAGGATAAATAAAATAATTAAAATAAGCCTTCAGTGAATATCAGTTATTGTTGTTAGCTACAGACTCCTGGAGGGAAGGAATCCTGTGCTATGTACCTTTTTAATCCTGTGTCTAGCCTCATGGTCCAGACAGAGTAGTTACTAGATACAGGTTTCGTTATGTTGGCTGGCAAGAAATCTGTGCTTTGTATTTCATGAGGTTGTTAATCAGGTACTATATTAATATAGTCACATACATGTTCAAAATATCTTTGAAAGATAAACATTGTGAAAAACTTACTGTTTTCTATATAGAATTTAGAGTTCATTTATTGGTTTATTTCAAGTTATAAAATTTGTACGCCTTTCACAAATGTAAAATTAAAATCCAATTCAATAAGAAACCAAGATATACTAAACTTTATCCTTTGTATATCCATGAAGAAATGATTTGCGGGCGCCTGGGTGGCTCAGTTGGTTAAGCGACTGCCTTCGGCTCAGGTCATGATTCTGGAGTCCCGGGATCGAGTCCCGCATCGGGCTCCCTGCTCGGCAGGGAGTCTGCTTCTCCCTCTGACCCTCCTCCCTCTCATGTTCTCTGTCTCTCATTCTCTCTGTCTCAAATAAATAAATAAAATCTTAAAAAAAAAAAAAAAAAGAAATGATTTGCATACAAAACAACTATTAAAATAGTAATTACAAATTTTATCTTTTTCAGACCATAAAAATAATTTGAGAATTCCAGAAAAGTTGAGAATTGGGCCAAAAACCTTCCAAAGATAATGCATTCCCCCCTCTTGTTCACATAAACGTTTACATAGCTGAAGATATGCTGATTATGAAATTTTGTGTGCTGTTTTCCCCACTGTTTAGCATTGTACCTAAGCATTTTTTTGTCTTTAAGAATATTGGTAAATACCATATATAATTTCTTAATGTTTTGAATAGTTTGTAAATACTTATCATAAAAGTATGTAACAGGTTAAAAAATATTGACAGTTTCTGACAAGGTTCGTTCTTGTTTTAGGATTCTCCTGGCTGTTCTTGCTTATTTATTTTTCCATATGAGCTTCAGAATCAGTTGTGTATTTCAGAAATAACTGGTATTGAGTTCACTTTAAATTTATAGAGTAGCTTTATGATGTTGCCTTCCAATGTAAGAACATGGTATACCACTCCATTCTACTTTTATTTTTTCAGTACATTTAAAGGTTTTGCCAGTTTTGTTCTTTGATGCCAGTGCTGCACTCCTTGTTAAGCTTATTCCTAGATATTTCAGCTTTTTGTTCTACTTGCTATTATAAATAGAAACTTTGTTTCCATTATGTCTTTCTGCTAGTTGGTAACGTAATTCTGAAGGCTGTTGATCTAAATATTTTAGTTAGGTACCGAGCCACCTTACTCAATTCCCTTGTTGTGTATAATCATTTTTCACTGGATTCTTTAGGGCTTTTCAGGTAGCACTTACTATTTGTAAGTAACAATTTTGCCTTTCTCAAAAAATTTTGTAACTCTTACTCTTTGTCTAACTTCTGATACCATAGAAGGTCCTTCTGAGTTTACTAAAGAAGCATATTGCTAGCTACTGTGTGAGACTGATATATTTTATCTACCTTATGTAATGGAAATATTATTGTTTTAAATCTATACACATATATATATATACATATATATATAATGGTATTCCTGCACTTTCAAAAAATTGTTTTATTTATTTGGCCATTACTTACTGGTCTCCTATGTGGTAGGTACACAGTCATATCCTGGAGTTCAGAGCCTGATGAGACGTCCACTTTCAGGGATGAGTATTATAAAATGTATAACAGTTCCTGTGAGAACAGAAAGGAGAGTTCTGTGTGAAAAAAAGGAGAGGGGAGGTCAATGGGTTCAAGGAGACTTCCTGGAGAAGATGATGCTTGAGCTGAATTTTGAATAGATTGAGTCCACCTCCATTTTCCTTTGATTGGAAAACTGATTTCCTGTGATTTCGATGTTAAATTTTTTGAATAACTTTTAAGAATGAGCAGTGAAAGAGCAAGTGGTTTTTCTTCACCAAAACCTAATAGCTTAGTATTAGTCAGTGCATGCAACATGATTGCTTAAATGTGGAGCATTCTTAACAGAATTTCAGAATTGAAAGAAACCTTAGCCAACATTTAGTCTATACCCCCATTCTCCACCCAGTTTTACGGATGTGAAAGAGAGACTGAGGTTAATGGTTCAGCTGAAGTCATACGGCCAGCTACGCTCAGAGCCTGTAAACTTTATGTCCTACCTAGTAGTCTGGGCTCCTAGAACATCTGTATTAATTACATATTGATTCAGTTTTGGTGAGATATTTTAGATTCATGACATTTTTGGTAGTGTTTTCAAGTTCTCGAATTTAGAATTTTTGTTGCATCTTCTGCATTCCTTAGCCCAAAGAATGGAGAGGAAAGTACACTCTTGGAATACCTTATGATTTGGGGTTTTAAGTGTTCTCAGACATGCCATTCTGTTTGTCTTTGAGAAGAACAAAAGTACGATTCTTAATATAGAATTGCCTAGCAGTTTTTACCTATGCTGTTTTTCTTGTGATATTAATTTTTCTTTTTCTCTTTTTAGTCTGCCATTTTCAATTTTCAGAGTCTGTTGACTGTAATCTTGCTGCTTATATGTACCTGTGCTTATATCCGATCCTTGGCACCCAGCCTCCTGGACAAAAATAAAACTGGGTATGTTACTAATGATATCTAATCACCCAAATTAGGTCCTATAGACATTGAAGGTAAATTACCATAAAAGTCATTAAATAATCTAATTCCTATATGTAACTTAGTTTTGTAATAACTTTTTACATTCTCCCTCTATTTTTAAATCTAAAAACTTTGTATGCACAGAATCTTAATAAATAAAAAGATAAATATCAGAAGGGACCGGACATGTGTCAATAAAAAGTATACTTAAAAAGATACGACAGGTTTTTTTCTGGGATTAGAAATACAGTTTAACACTTTCAAAGATAGTGTTTGGCCTTAATTTTTTATGCAATAATTAGTAAAGTTGGTTATTAAAAAAAAAAACAAAAGTTGGTTGTCATGTTTTTGAAGCATAAAACAGTTTGCAAGCACTGTGTCCATAAAAATATAATGTAGACATTTCCCTCTCCAGTCCAAGACTGCTCTAATCATATGGGCTCCCTATTAGTATCAGAAAGCAAATATCTTTGGAGAAATTTATTTAGCTTACATAAAGCAGTAATAAAAATTAAGTCTTGGGCTTGACACATCTCTTATATGTTCACACCCTGAAAAAATTTGAGCTCAGTATGATACCACACAGAATTAAAATTTTAAAGTGCCATCTTCATAACACAAAAATACATGTTGAATTCAACCAAAAGGAAAAGTATATAAAAAAACAGAGACTATGTGGTGGAAGCTATGTAAATTTTCTTCACCTTGCATATTTATTAATTTCTATGAAAAATTATCTTAATCCTTTCTTAATAAAAGCCTATACCTCTTAATCATTTTAAGAAATAAAAGAATGAAAGAACACTGCACATAGGAATAATTATCTCCAGCACCTGTATTGGGCCAAATAAGGATCCTGCAACATCAAATTCTGTTTTTCCACTAATAAAAATCTATAAGAGGCAAGGTGATATAGTCAGCTATGAGAATAATAATTTCTGCTTCTCTCCTTCACCTCCATGCTATCTTTGAGGACATAATTAGCATTTATTCAGACATTCTGTCATCTAAATTATTTGGCTTTTGTTACCATTTCTTCCTTTTTATTTCCTAGGGTTGTTCAAACATGTATAAAGGAATAAATAGAACCTTTAACAAGTTTGAATATTAAAAATCCCTAATCCTGTTCTAATAAACTGGTCATCTGTTGCTATTAGCCTGAGGGATTTTATTTAACCTACTGATGTTATTTGTCCATCAGTTTTTATGACAATGCCCCTCTTCCTTTGTAAACATTGACTTTTCACCACGTTTTTTTCTCTGAAGTCCTCTTGCACTTAGTCTTCACTCACTTTGTCCATTTTTTGAAATTATATAGTACATTGTCCCTTTGTTGAAGTTGTATAATCTTACTTGTTGCTTAGCTGTGCGTGAAGCCTTTCCACCCAACCACATTGTTTTATTTCTTCCTTCCCTTTTTCTGCAACCCCTGACTATTGACTTAAAGCATATGGTGGAAACCAGTAAACATCCTCGTTGATGTGTTGCTTGGTATTGTAATATAATACATAACATCTACCTAATAAGATATTTAACTGTTTATTTCATTATAAAAACAATCACATAGTAGAATAGAATATTTATGCTTGTCTGATGTTGTTGTGAAGAAAGTAGGTTGCATGTGGAAAAGTCTGCTCCTCATTCTTTGGGGAGCAGGAATACATCCATTACATGCTACATTAAGAAAAGGAGTTCTCAGGGCTGCCAACCTTACAGTAGAGGTTGAGTAGTAGTATATTTCTCCTACATGTAATACCAAAGAAATAGCATGCCTATTTCTATATTTTGAACCATATACTGATACAGTCAACCATTAAAAGACTTTTTAAAAAATTTTACTTCTATTTATATAAATGTTAGGCCCCATTTTATTTTCACTTGTATATAAGAAATATTTTCTCTGGGAGAAATTCTTAACAGGCTATTGTCCTTTTCTGTTACAATATGTGTTTTTATGAGACTCATTAAACTGCCCTTTCGTTATAGTGAATATTCCATGTTTAAGTAGAGATATCTAGCCTAATTGGATAAAACAGGTTCTTGATGAATTCACTCTTGAAAATAACAGGTTTTTTTGCTGCTTCAAATAATAATTAAAAAGCAGCAATAAACAGTTGGTACTTTGCCTCATTTCCTATTATCATAGACCTGATTAGCTTTATCAGCAGATACACTTATTGGCTTATAGCCATAGAAACCAAGCAATGTAATTGTATTGGTTTTTCCTAACTAATAAAGTTCTTGTATTTTAATAAATAGCATTTGGCATATGACAGAAATATGTCTAGGTAGGGAAATATGGGAAAGGCCAAAGTGGTACTGATAAATCTCTTAAGTTGCCCGAGTTAGGAAACTTTTTTCATTTGTATAATTTTTAGTATATGTGTTATAACAACTTCCTAATGATGCTCTGAGTTATTTCTAGGTTATCAAACCTGAAATGACCCTGATTGTGATCATAGGGTTTTAGATTATGTTCTGTGGGACTCTTAGCTTCCCATGGAGGAGCTTCGGGTGTCCCGCCTCTGAGGCCCTCATCCATAGTAGCTTTAAATCAATGTGCATGTTATAATCAATAGGTTTTTAGAATCAAGGAACCATGGCATTGCAGATGACTAACCAATTGTCTTCCATTTTTTGATGACGTGTAAGCCAATTTTAAGTGATATCTGAAGTTACTGTCACATGTGCCTTTAACCTATGTATTACTGAACACAGCACATGTTAGTTACTATTCTGAAGAATTTCTGTGTAATAACACATTTAATCCTTATAACAAGCCTATGAAGGTGAGTGCTATTAAAGAGAAAATAACTTGCTCACAGTTATACAACCAATTAAGTAGGATTAAACTTAGGCACAATCTGGCCTTTATGTTATCCTACATTATTTTCAAGAGTATATTTGATTTTTGTCCTTTTATTCCTATAGTAGAATTGTTGCACCTGTCAGAATGTCCATCCTTCAAAATAAACTTGTATCTTTGCCCATTTCATGTCATCTGAACTAACAGACTTTTTGCTTTGAGGTCAGGAAGTTATACTTCAGAGGAGGAATATATATAGAACTTAATCGAACAGTAATTTCTTTCAGTCTTAACCACGCATATATAATTATTCATCAGCCAGCCATCTCTTAGGGCAAAAAAAAAAAAAAAAAAAGCATGACATAAATTTCCCTGGAATTTAAGTATTTCAATTTTGTTACACCAGTCCTAACCTATGCAATAAGTACCTCTAAGTACCACTAATTTATCTTGATTTGTAGCCTTGTATAACACCATTTATAATTCTCTCCTTTTGTCAGAACAACAAAATAGTTGTCTACAATGTTTTTATATCTTTTAGCTATCTCTATTCATTGAATGACTCAGTTGATTTTCTTCTAAAGCTCGTACTTTTTATACATGCTGAATAAGTGAAATATGCATATAATTTGTATTTAATTCATAGTATATTCATTCATAGAATTGTGATGAACATCTTCATTCTAATTCTTATTTCCAGAATGTATGTGTTTTAAATGCCATATTTAGTTGACTCATACACAGTGTACTCTAAGCACATATTTTTTTTTATATCCTTCCTTATTGAGTTGACATAGTTATATAAATGCTATCATTGGAGTTCATGGTTATAAATCATTTAAATATAGAACTACATTCTGTAAAAGTAATTTCTTTAGTATGAGAGTTTTATTTTTTCATGTCAAAAACACCCGAACCAACTGTGTTCATTTACCATTTTCTCAAAATTAATGTTTATGTAAAATGGCATATGTATTTTCTACTTTTGAGAGTAAAGCACTTGAAGTTGACTGAATTAATTCTACAATAAAAAGCCCTGTGCACATTTTTGCTGCACGTATTAGTTTACCGTGGGTTTAACCTGGGATACCACATGTATTCCAGTTTGTAACAGTTTATATACACTAACATTTGGTAAGCAAGTGTGTCCTACTTTCCTACATAAATGGTGGCTCAATATCAAATAAATTTCAGTTTTGAAGTACGAGAAGGTAAAAATGCCAGTTGGTAATGAATGCTGTCTAGGATACTGAGAAAATGATTTACCTTTCCCAATAATCAATAGCTACTTTTTCCTTTTTTATTCTATGCAGATTGTTGGGTATATTTTGGAAGTGTGCCAGAATTGGTAAGTGTCTGTTATAATCTCCACATCTTCAGCTGTAAATTGTTGGGCAGTTTACTTATGGCATATTCACACAAGTCAAATGTCAGTTTTAAAACTCCAGGCTTCCCAATTTTGTGCACTTCTAGAAGTTTGTAGAATTCCCCAAACTCTTTCCTTATGCTATTTAAAGCTAGACGTGGTAGATACCTCAAAATACTTAATTAGCAGGAAGATGGAAACTACAAGAAAAATCTAATTCAGATATCAAATTCTATGCATTCCCTAGTGTTGAGATTTCAGACAAATGTGTACAGTTTTATGCACACATGCTTATAGTATAGAACATGCTACTCTGTATAATGTGTACTATTTTTATAACTAAGGATAACTTTCCCATCTAATGAAAGGCTTGCTAAGCAACCATCTAAACATACTCATTTTATTCCCCTATGCTAAGTCCAAGAATGTTAGAATGTTATTTGTTGCTTTTGGAAAGCATTAACTGTTTCACCTATCAAATTTGTGATCATAGCTGAGTTTTGTTCTAATTGATTAAAGTTAAATATGATTATCTTCTAACTTTTCATTATAAAATTAGTAGTGTCATCGTGTGTTTATGTTTAAATAATAATATACTCTTACCCCATCCCTATATGTATATAACACTTAGCACAGTGCCCAGTTCATGGCAGACTCTCAAATGATTGGCAAGTCAATGAATTAAAATGTACTTTACTGATGTAATTTGCCAGTATTCTCAAATAATAGGTTATACCCTTTTAAACATAGCTAGTTCTAAAAAAAACATTACAGAGCATTTGTGATTGTTCCACTTGGATGGAGCAAAATGAATATTTCTCCTCTTTGGAATTATTTACATGACCCCCTCCAAAAAAAGTTAGATTTTAGTACTCTTCCAGTATTTAATTTGTATGTAACTGTTTTTTTCTTTTATAAAGTTACGAGACTTTCATAATAAGAGAAAAATGTTGCTGCATTTGATGGTTAGTCTAGTTAGCCAGTCTGACAACAGCCTGAATTACCCACCCCAATGAATCACTTTAAATAGGAAGGGGGAGTTTAGGAGTCATGTCCCTTAGATAAGCTGCTTTCTATCTAGAGTATTGTTTTCTTTTGGATTCATTTATCATAGATAATGGAAAATTTAGAAGATGGTCCATAACAGGAAACAAAATTGATTAAAGATTAAAAACCACTACAGACTAAGATTTTGTAACATTTAGAAGTTTTTCTAAATAAAACATACTTCAGAAATATGTTGTTAGCCACTAACATAAATAAGTGTGAAGGAGCAGGTTTTCTTCCCTTGAGCTTTTGGTGATAGGCAAGACCCGTTAACAGTGGAAGTTTTCAGCGTCATACCAAATTATATAGAACTCCTTTTAAAATCTGTTACAATGAGATTATAAGATTTGTTGGCCTTTCAGGTGTCTTGCTATAGAAAATGACAGTGTACTATAAATAGTTTCAGAGTACTTTGGGGGCCCTCAATCTAATGTATTGACCATTGAAACAGACATCTTCTTGAGAATTCATAGTGCTTTTAACATGTTAACCTGTCCTTCCTCAGTGTTCTTTGTCATACTTTATTATCACATAGGGTGATAGACATGTGAATCTTGATCACTGACTTTAGATAGGTAAACCCTAGATAAGTGGTTATCAATCAGGGCATTTAACTGTGTCTGGAGACACTTTTGTCTGTCACAACTAGAGTGGGGGGACATATACTGAGTATAAATCATGGATGTTGCTAAACATCCTACAAGGGGAACAGAACAGCCCCTTACATAGAATGAGCCCAAAACGTCAGTAGTGCCAAAGTTGAGAGGGCCCAACCTAGATTTATGGAGATTTGTGGTACAGACTTATCTGACATCCAGTCATGCTGAACAGCTGCAAAGCCTGAAATAACAGTAGAAATCTTAATCACTTTAAAAATAACCAAGAAGGGAGAGATAAAGAGACAGAAGAGCACCCTTGATGGCCAATTATGATAGCTAGTAGTAAATGTAAATACATGTAAACCAAATTGCTTGTTTCAAAGCCAAGTCACCCAGAAAATGAAATAATATTGTCAAGGAACAGAATGCAAAGAATACCTCAAGAAAACTTCAAAGAGAGAACATAATGGAAGAACAAGACCGTTCTAATACAGTGAAATTCTCTGGATCAGAGTAATACTGAATATTCATTGGTAAAAATATAAAAAGTCTGGAGTTAGGAGGTAGAGCTTTCACCTTAATATTATGAAGTTGCTAATTCATAAATAAAAGATTTTAATTAAGGGATTTTAAATTAAATGTTAAGGTATTTTAAATCCATTTTGTGTAATAAATTAGAGAAGTATGTACAGCTTCATTCAGTAGCCAACCTAGGTGACCGTTTTCAACAATTGTCACTTAAAAGTATAGCTGAAAGTGAGGGTTGCTGGAGTGGGGGGTGGGGTGGGAGGGATGGGGTGACTGGGTGATAGACACTGGGGAGGGTATGTGCTCTGGTAAGTGCTGTGAATTGTGCAAGACTGTTGAATCTCAGATCTGTACCTCTGAAACAAATAATGCAATATATGTTAAGGGAGAAAAAAAAAGAAGAAGAAGGTAGCAGGAGGGAAAGAATGAAGGGGGGAAATTGGAGGGGTAGACGAACCACGAGAGACGATGGACTCTGAAAAACAAACAGGGTTCTAGAGGGGAGAGGGGTGGGAGGATGGGTTAGCCTGGTGATGGGTATTGAGGGCACATTCTGCATGGAGCACTGGGTGTTATGCACAAACAATGAATCATGGAACACTATATCTAAAACTAATGATGTAATGTATGGGGATTAACGTAAGAATAAAAATTAAAAAAAAAAAAAAAAGACCAGATTTAAAAAAAAAAAAGTATAGCTGAAAATTTAAGGCATCTAGTGTGTAGCTCTCTCAATGATTTCCTGTAGTATCATCTGTTTTTTTGTCTAATTATAAACTGTGCCTTTCTTTTTGCTTGGTCAGTTATTTTCATTTTTTTCTCTTGACTGTATGAATGTCATAGGTTAAATGGTTCAATTAAAGTATTCGTTCATGCCAATTATGTGAAAGCATTAGTTTTTCATTTTGGCAAAATGGCTCAGAAAATGTTGATGCTGATATGCTGCTTTCTCAGCCATATGCTCCTCTCTTATCTTGACACAGAATATATCCACCAAGGAAGGATGCAATTTTAATAGGAAAAGGCCCAGCCAAATCATCTTATCATGTTACACATCACATTACAGCAACTGTTTCACATTCACTTAAACAGACCTAAGACCAGACAAGAAGTAACATTCTTACCCAAGTTCAACTAAAGATGTTTAGTTCTACCACATGGCAATCTCTTTTAAGAAAATTAAAAACAGGAAAATGAAACCCATATGTAAATTATAGCATTCTGAGTTGGAAGATGAGGAAGAGAAAAACTTTCTCAAAACTTAATTTCCAGCAGATGGAAAATTTAGGGCAATATTAATTTCTTTTTTTAGGTGTTTAATAAGACAATATTGACAATTAGAGTATCTAGCCCTAATTAGAGTGACTGGCTTGCTTATGAAGTCCACCTGAAAGTTATGTCTGAATGGTTTGGTTTGGCTTGATAACTTGGGTTGTTGCCCAGAAAATTAACATTGGTTAAAAATGATGACCCAAGTTATTTTTTAGTTTAAAAATTGTTTTTTTCCAGAATTAAAAAAAAAAATTTTTTTTTTTCCAGTTGAGATAGTGGCATTGTGAAAATGCTTTTGTCTCATATTTTAAATTTTCCTTTAGCTAGAACGCAGCCCAATGTCTATGGATAGAAAAACACTTTCAGACAAACAACAAATGTTTCTTTTACTTGTATGTGTATAATATCTTTTGTGAATATTGTTATTGAGCAGACACAAAGGTAAAATTAACAGCAATATGACCTTGTGAGCTCTTCGAGGAAGCTCTGAAAATAAAAACGACCTTGAGGATTTTAGTTGATGAGGATGGTCAAGATTGACATTTTCCAGAGGTCATTAAACTTGCCAAATAAAATAGTTCCTTGCTGAAGAAACTTAGTTACTGGAAGAGAGCTGATATTAAACATCATAGAAAAACACAAAAACAGTCTCTACTACAGGACACCAGGTATATGTCTATGATTATTTCTAGAAGTAGCACATCACTCCCTCTTCTTCCTTCTTCCTTTCTTATGCATCCCCCCGAGCAGCATAAATGCCTGGTGCTTTGTACAGCCCTTCAATAAATGAAAAGCAGGAAAGAACGAGATGAGTTTGGGATAACTCAAAATTACAGGGTCTCTATATAGTTTCACAAGCCAACTCCATTCTACTTCATGCAAAGGAAAGTCTCCAAGTAAAAACACTTAAAAAACAAATGTGAAAATTGACATATAAATAAGTGGTTTTATGTTCTACACTTCTAACCCAAGAGTAATCATGAAGTCTTTCTTTAGAGATTCTAGTTAATATACAGTGTAATACTAGTTTCAGATGTATAATATAGTGATTCAACACTTCCATATATCAGGTGGTGCTCATCAGGACAAGTGTACCCCTTAATCCCCATCACCTGTTTCACCCATCCCCCCCCCACCTCCCCTCTGGTAACCATCAGTTTGTTCCCTATAGTTAAGAGTCTCTTTCTTGGTTTGTAGCTTATGCCCATTTTTCAAGTGAAGTTTTACTGATCGCTCTTTGTTTATGTTCATCCATGAATGCTTATTTTTCCCCATTTAAGTGTCATGAATTGCTACCACTGAGGAAAAAAGTTATAGCTAAAAATTGTATGTTGAATTTCTTTTTATAGGTAGAAATTTCCTTTTACAGGAAAAGAAGCAATATTTTTTGCCCTTAATTGAATTATTTGAGATCATTTGTCTTGGATCTGTGTCCTACATTCTATGTTGTATTTTTCAATATCTGGGTTTGTGCAGTGGCACAGGAATTGTGCATTAAGGGTTTTCTAAACACATGGAAAGGAGGTGGTCTTAGAAATAAATCAGCATGATTTAACTCATTCTATATTGTACTTGCTTTTATGCTGCATCTAGTTCTTGTTTGGCCCATCCCCCCAAATGTGTGGGCCTCCTAGGTAAGAACTTTATCTTGAGCCTTATGTACCCCTCTCCCATAGTAAGTAATAACCTTATCATATCCATGTTAACTTAAACTCAGTTTATCAACATGAATATCTTCCCCTTTTTTTCAACAGGTGAACGGAAGAGTCCTTACGTTGCAGTATGCTGTGTAGTGATGGCCTTCAGCATCCTCTTCATACAGTAGCTTGGAAGAATATCAGAATTTAATTGCTATCAGATTTCAGTATGAAAAAAGGACTTATTTACAGAAAATAATGGAATGAATGGTTAACCCTTTTATCTCTGAACATTGAATGAGATAAATTTCCAGCTGCTGTTCTCTATTTTTATTATTGGACCAATGTTCTATATAAATAGGATGTAACCATTTAATACTCGACGAGGTTAATATGTCTGTAACAATCAACCTCAGTACCATCACTACAATATTACATTCTGCAAATGTTATTCTGTTATGTCAGATACCAGTTTTTAGTGAGGTATCTCTAAGGCGCATAATAGAAAACAAAATTGGTAAATGACCCAAGTTTCTTTCACTGTGATTCGGGAATGATAAATCCTTATAGAATGAGACATTTTTCTGGACTAGCTTTTTTATTGGAAAAAAAAAAAGGTTCCATTTGTGTTGATAAGGATTGCATTCATATTTAATAATGCTTGCTTTTTCCTCTGGTCACACCAGAGCATTAACAGAGTACCTCGAAGCAAACTCTCTAGTGTATCCCAGGTGTTTCAGCCTTTTATAACAAGCCTATGCAGTTCTTAAGGAAGAAGATAAATGAGATCAGACTTAAGAGTAGTACCGGGAAGATGTTCACACTTAGCATAAAAGAGTTTAGAATAGCTGACTGGCATAGTAGCCTCTGAAAACTCTGGATAAGTATGGATAAAGATCTTAAGCATAAATGTGACCAGCTGTCATTCTCTAAATAAGACTGCATTCTTAGAGTGAAAGTAGCAAAATAGAACAATTAATTACAGAATGATTATCCTATTTGTGTTTTTCATTCTTTTATTCTTTTTAGTGTCAGGTCTCCACTTATTTTAATTGCCCCAAAACAAAGTGTATTTTGTTTGTTTTTAAATACAGCACTTTAAATCTAGTTTACTTTTTGTGTCAACTTGAACTAGAATCTTCTGCATAACTCAGTAGGTGATGGTAACAGTTTTCAAATCTGCTTATCCATATACCTTGTCATAATTATCTTTGAGTTTTGATAACAGAGAAAGAGCTTCAACGGTTTCCATCAAAGCAAGCGAAACATTTGGAATGTGACTTAAAAAATTTGCAGTAGAGCAGTTGTAAGTTTAGTTATCATTTCTTAAGTTTCAACTGAAATTCTGTTAGAATTTCGAAGCTAAGAGGAACTTAAACATCTTAGCTAAAAATTGCCCATCGTAGGTAGTACTAATTAGATATTGTCCTCAGCTATTAATTCCTTTTCTTTTTTTAAGAAAATATTTAGAGTTATTTGAAAGTGAATCTGCCAGTAGCTCTTTCTGTAGAAACAAAGTTTGGAACTAAAAGCCATCTATTTTTAAAGAACACTTTAAAGTACTTGAAAAGAATTCTAGGAAACATGTAAGAAAAGCTTGTTAAGCATTGCCTCTTAAAAAGATAAAAGCTGCTGTAAGCTATCAATATAATTGTTTATTTTCTATTTTTGGCATATCTCACTTGCTAAAAGTTGTATATTTTGCTTTAGGCAGGGAATCAGGTTATGATCATTGTGCCTACTCTGAACTGTCTCTTGGGCTTTGCGTCAGGTCAAGACTTTTCAGGGTATCCTAAAAATAGGACTCTTATCAGCATATACATGCAGAGTAAGTCACCTTTCTGGGTCTGGCTTCAGAGTGGCCATCTGTTGTCCCACTCTGTTGCCAACTAGACTTTCAAAAGCTATGTCAACTAATTTTTTATATGCTAACACAAATCTAATATGAATAAAGGGAAGAATATTCTAGATAATCAGTTCTAGGGCATTTCTTTAATTTTGGCATTTTGGAGAAGGTAGGTGGAAAGTGGAGGAAGAAAAAAGTTCTTTGAAAAGTTTGTGGTAACATACAAAAAATCTTGCTGTGTGTAGATGCTCAACAGAGTGGGAGGCAGCTTATTTCTGACCCCAGACACTGTGACCTTTTGAAACACAAGCTCTTTGGGAGATAGAGGATTCTATGAAGAAAAGCAATTAACATTTTCTTTAATGTACTTTTTTCAAAGAGCTACCACTGAATCCTATTCTCTACTCCAAAGGGCAGTGTAGGTAGTTTTAGGCCCACAGAATATTCAGATATTCCTGTGGTGGTCTTGGTGGGGTGGTAGGATGCAGAAGAGGATTAAGGATCAATTTAGCACCAGATAGACTGCCTCTGTCACACAGTCTTACTGCGGGGCTGGTAGGGGTGGATGGTGGGCACGGAGGTCCACAGCTTCCAAGGTTTGGATACTCTCCCTAATCTCTTTCCTGGCTCCAGAATTTTTTGATTCCATCTCTCCTGGAAATTGTTCTGTGCTGATACTTGGTTCCTGAATGGCCTCAGCTTTGTCCATGGCAGGAGCCAGTCTTCCTTCTGGGCAGTCTTAAAAAATGGTCAATTAAAAGACCACTTAGTCTGTTGAATTCCATCCGTAGCTTAAAAAAATTTGGACTCAAGTCCAGTGTCTCGTAAATGCCTGTGCCAGGCACTTTCCATGTTCAAGTTCAAAACAGCCTCTTCACACTGAGGATAATAGAAATAGGTCATCTGTAACGGATTTCTGCATCTTAGTAATATGCACATCAATAGAAGAGGTCAGAATGAAGTGACTTCTCCAGGTGGACAGAGTGAAAAATGAACAGGTCTCTGCCTAGTTTTGTGGGAAAGACCTAGCATTTGTATATAGAATTTATACATTTGACCCTTCTTTCAAGAAGCATTTGTGGAGTATACAGGACCTTATCACTGAAGACAGAAAAACAAGTACATAATTTCTGTCCTCTAGTAGTGCACAGTGCAGTAGATGAGAGAGATGAAATTATTTATACAAAGTGCAATGTGATAGCGTTTATTATTGAAATAATGCCAGGATTCTGGAAGAAAATAAGGGTGACAACTTAGAGGTAAGAATTTCCTGCCAGAGAAGCAGTGCTTAAGCTGAATTTAAGAGCCATGTGCATGTCATGAACCATAAGCACCTAGCTTGTTGTGCCACTTGGGGAGTATTAAGACAATAAGCCTATAAAGGTGGACAGAGGTTAGATCCTAGAGGGTCTTGTATTTTTTCTCACTATTACCTACCTCAAAATTGAAGTTGAATACAATGTTCCCTCCTGCCTGGGAAAAAAAAAAACCTTTGGTGTATGTGTAAACAAGGTTAAGTATATCCATGCCAACCTTAATTTGGACCAGGAATACAATAGTATACTCTCCAGAGACTCCCCTGTGTAGTATCTAAAGCCAAGGTAACATTAGTCAGGTCAAGTATTTTCAGCTCATACTTCGTCAATGCCTAAAAAGCAGCCATGATTCTCAGAGCACACATCTGCACAAGAAGTGGAGGTGGTTGCACTGTCTACGTTTCCCGTGTGCACAGGAAAGATTTCTAGTAAGCAAGGACTTGCACTCTCTTCAAAAGCTTTGGGAAGGTGCTGGATCATAGGAGGCTGAAAGGAATTGAAGATTCTTAGGGACCACTTTGAACTTATTTGGTGTTCAGTAAACAGTAGATGTTCAAAATAGAAGTAACTGAGTAATAGCGTTGTGAATACGATAGCCTTGTCAGTCTCAATCAGCAAGTTACCGCTGGCTTCCAAAAATAGCTTCGTAATTATGTCATTTATATACTGCCTTCCATGATTTCTTTTACTTTGCCCTAAACTAATCCCAAAATAATCTGAAATGCACCTCCGACATCAAAAAAGGGGGAAGGAGGAAATCTATTTCCTGTGATTTTAAGAGAACAGAATCATCCTACTCTGGTTAGTGAACATGTCTGTGGTGTGTAATAAAAATCAGAACGAACTCTCAAGAGCCTCCCAATTTTGTCTTATTGTCAGATGAGTAAGAACAGTTTCTTAAGAGGTTAAAAAATTGAAATTGGCATCTTTTGAGTAAGATGGGAAAAGAGAAGTGTTTCTGTTCATTTTACCTGCATTTTAATTCATGGCTGGTCAAGATTCTTTCGGGGGAATTTATGTTGTTTTGCATCTTAAAGCTGTTCTATTGCCGTTTCTCTGAAGGAACCCTTCAAGAACCTAAATGACTTGCTTTAGGTAGGAAGTCATTGATTCACACACCCCCAGATACAGTAGAAATTGGATTCTGAATGAAAGTGACAGTATTAGTTGCTGACAGTTACTTTAACCTTGTCCTCCACTAAGAGCCTTGAGATACCCAAACATTCAATGCAAAATAGGTGAGCAGTGTCCATCAATTATTCAGACAGTTTATGCCATTTATTAAGAAATATGACAAAGTCTATATATATTATGTACCTTGCTTTGCACAGCATGGTCTTTCTGTTATCTTTCCAGCACTGAACTGACACAGATAAACTTGTTACAGTGTAACTAGAAAGGATTTACTTAACCAAATGAATTGGAACAACTATTTTTTTAGTTGAACTTTGAACTCAAAAAACATTTTCAGGTATGAATAGAAAAACAGTATCTTAGTTATTTCCTTCAATGTATATTGTAAACCTCCCTCACTGCTCCATCATAACTACCAGTTGATCTGAGACTTCAGAGAGAAAAATCACTAAATTTCTGATTCCTAACTCAGGTCAAAACAACTAAAAATGGCTTTGCTTGAGACCATTGAATTTTTGTTTTCAATTCAGAGGGTTTGTATTAATATCCCTAACCATAACAGATTGGAAATGAGGGTAAATCACTTCACACACACCACATGGAAGACAAGAACACACAAGAACTGCAAAATAACAGACACTACTACTGTTTGAGCTTTATTTGGTAAGGGAAGTAACCTAGGAGCAAATGTGTAGTGATTGAGGGTGTGTAGCCAAGTTGCCAAAACGTGTAATTTATGAGTCATTTCAACATTTTTGATCAAGTATTATGTCTAGGCTAAATGTTGGAAAAATGATGTGCAAAGATACTATTTAAAAAGTAAGAAAAAAAAAAAGTAAGGAGCCGTTAAGGCATGAAGGATTTCAAGAGGGTCGGCATTGAAGAAGGAATATTTCCAGTATTGAAGTGTTAAAGAAAAGTGACCTACAGGCTCAGGGTAACACAAAAAGATTTGACATTGGAAATTGTAAGTTATAAAGATAGAATACTCAATAACATTTCATTAGGGCTCCTAAAAAAACAGAAGATAGCATTTTCCTTTTGATTTTATTTAATAAGTAAACTCTTTGCTTCCTTTTTAACTAGTGTGTTATTCACAAATGGAAACTTTATTAAATCTTGGAAAATGATGAGAGTACTTCGACTTGTAAAATATGTTTAAGAAGTTTGCAATATGAAATTAAGAGAGCTGTAGAACACAAAATATAGGGTAATAAAGTTGGATGGGTTTTCTGAAAATTGAGTTTTATAAGAACTCTAAACCTCATTCAGATCTCTGTTAATGGGTCACATTCTTAGCTCTAAGTGAATCAAGGCCAAAATAACATATAGCGACATAATTCTAAACCCGCAAAGTAAAATTGCATTCAAACCACTGGCAACTCCAATACTAGTTGTTTTTAAGTATTAACTATCACAAGCATCTTTTCAAAGAAGTGTAATTGAATCTGTTAACACTTAGAAATTGGATATAGGGAACTGCTGAGATGTCTTCTGAATCCCTCGGCAATTAGTCTGACTTCCCATGAAAACAGAAATAGGGGTAGAACTCGGGATCATACATGTGCCCCTCAAGGAATGGAAAACTAACCCCTTTGACATTCCTACCCCACCAAGTAGAGTCCTCCAGCTCTCCCTTTCCATTTCTGGAAGAATCCTTTGAGAACTGGCTGTGTGCTAGCTACAGTGCTGGGTTCAGGGTGTACAGTGTGGAACAAGACAAATCTATCTGCCGTCGTGGAACCTAGGTTGTGAAGACCGACTAACCAAGAGATTACATAAACACAATCTCTAGTAAGGACCTTGGAGAAAACAAAGGATGATTTAGATGGAGTGGTCAGAGAAGGCCAGTCCATGGAGTCAATCGGAAAGGACTTGAGGATTGATGTGGTGGAGAAATTGATAGGAAACTGGCATGAGGAATATTACTAAGACCAAGAATGGTGTAAACAGACCAAACCATGCAGTTCTTTGAACCACAGAAAAGGCCGGCCAGCTCATGCAGAGGATCTGACCTTCCACAACCGGAGCAGGTATAGTAGTCTCTGTAAGGCTAATGTATTTGCTATATTGGAGCTGAAATCCACAGGGCAGATAGTCAAGAAGGGAGGGCTAGAAGCTGCAGAATGGGCTAAAAATCCATGTCAACTGTTGCTCTATCTTGGTGCTGTGGATATCCTGCAGAAAGAAGCCAGTGACCACAGCTAAAAATACACGTGGCACAGGAGTCAGAGAAGCTGAAGGAAGGTAAGAACAGTAGTAGGCCCAGCTGTCCCCTCATCAACAAGTTCATCAGCATTTCTGTGACAACATGTATGAGCTAATAAGAGAGCCACTGCTTTACCTCTGCCCTCCGAATTTCATACAAGACTCCCCTGTGGCCCATTCTCACCGGAACCTTACAGGGAAGGGAATTCTAGGACATGTAGGTTAGCCTAACCAAGTTGACACATCACAAGGTCATCATGCCCTCTAAGACCCTTTTACCTGGATCTCTCCCCAGCAACTCCAACTGCATATGACAAAGCTCTTCATCTTCCCTTCTAAACCTCCTCCTCCTCCTCCTCTTTCTGGGTTTCCCTATTTCTAAATAGTACTTTTCTTCTATGATCAAAACTTTCTAATTCCCTAAACTCTTTCTCTCTCATATTCCCATCTTGCTCCCACCAATATGTAACTTAGTTCTAGCGTTTTTACCTCTGCAGTACTTACCCCAGGCGTATGAATTCAAACCCACCAGGTGATCATACAATCCCACACATTGATTTCATACTCAGTTTGCTATCTGCCCCATTTTGGAACCCCAGAAGTACAATGGGCAGCTCTCCCCTCCAAAGGCATGTACAAGCAAATGAGTTATGGTGGAGGCGCTAGCATGCTGTTATCATTATTTAAAGCAAGAAAAACATACTGTAGACAAGATGAAAGATCTAATAAAAATGTGTTCTTATTCCTGATTCTAAAACTTTAACAGCTGGGCTTTCCCATGTGGAGTAATGTTACATAAATAACTCAGCCAGGAAGCAGAAGGGCTGTGAAGAAGTCCAGCAAAATGATCGATGATCTTGGACGCTCTGAATATCACACCCGATGGAGTTACAAGGAAATAAGTGGTCATTAGAAGGTACTAGTGAGCTGGTGCCGGTCTGGTCAGCAGACTTGACAGAACCTGAGTCATGTATCACTAATTCTTCCAGAAGTTTCCCTTCTACTTAAGCATATTGACACTCTCTATTCCATAGGGACTTTTCCTGCTCCATCCAGGTTTGTCACCTTTTAATTAGTCATGGAAATGTAGAGAAATTGGCTCTCAGAAAAGAAAGTTGTTGAGATTTAAGACTGAAACATACTCAATTCTTATGTCTAATTTCCTTTTAAAGGGGACAATATCACACAATACATCCTAGTTAGTATTTCTGTCCACATGATGTAGGTATGGGTCATGGTACACTTCCCACTCCTATTTCTTCCTTCCACTGAAGTATGTATATACTCGCAGTTATGGCACAGATGCCAAAAGGCCTTATGAAAAATATATGAATGAGGAATAGAACTCCAGCCTAAGAAAGTGAGTACTGTTGTTTTCCATTTACCTAAGGGGTACGTGGTGGGAGAGTGATAGATCCAGAACTTCGGGGCAAGTCTCATTTCCCACAGGTTTGGGTTAGAAGATGTCCAAAAGATGTGTTGCTCTGAAAACCAATGACTGTCCTGTATCTATAGTATAGTGAAGTCGTTCTGCACTGACCCCCTACTTCTTTTTCTCAGTAGTTGCTTAAATGCTGACAAAGAGCTTTTAGAGAATGATAATTCACTTGTGGGTTTTTTGTTTGTTTGTTTGTTTGTTTGAGGCACGTTCCTGGAAATCCCACTGTGGTTGGAAGTTCTACTTTGTGAAATGTACCCAGGACTTCACCTTGCCAGAAATTATGTGAGGGCTCACTTCGGTCTTTTTGAAGAGTTACAGGAAACACTGTGTGTTAACAAGAGTGGTCACTTCAGTAGACATGTGCTTGTTACTCCTCCCTCTCCCTAATCCTGAGATTAACCTTATTTATGAATATCAGCAAGAATCAACTCACCCACTGGCTACACCAGGCTCAGGGAAATATCCACGTCAACCTGAAAAAAGAAAAGGAGAAAAAACAGGAAGAAAATTACTTCTAGGCTTTTAACTGCTTGTCATTTTCCCTTACTCTGTGCTCTTCATAAGTTTTTACTCATTATGATCCAAGGTAATTTGCCAATGTAGCTGCCCCTCACCTCTAACCACCCTAGCACAGTATGACTCACTGGACAAGAGATGCTTCTATTTTACACTGTTTATTCTTCTACGAGGCTGGTGACGTCTGAATGACAAGCCCTGTGCTTGAGAGATGGCACAATGAAGCCCTTCAGAATCATATGGGAGACAAAATTCCATAGCACCTTTAGTCTCATACCTAGAAATGATTAAAAATGTTTTTTCTCGCTACAAAATTTAAATCTTTAAAGAAAATTTAGGAAATGCAAATACACAAAAAGAAAGAAAGGCTTCCAGTAATCTTACCAGTCCGAAATAACCACCATTAATGACTGATGTAAAGATAAAATATAATTTATTTTTACAAAATGGGATAAAAAATAGTACACGCTATTTTATAGCCTCCCCATTTAACATGAATATCTTTACACACACTATAGATTTTTGCAATTATACCATTTTTGAATAATTAGGAAGTATCCCACTATAAAATACAACAATTTATTTAACCTATAGCCTGTTACTGGACAATTACATTGTTTCCTCTTCAGAAATGATACATTTTAAAGGACAGCACAGCACAAATCACATCAGTGTCCTCTAAGGTTGCATTTTTTTTTAGTGAAATGGATATCCCAAGTTTCTAAGTAGCTCTGCATGCACAGTCTTTTGTTTAGGATAAGAAGCACATGTAGGCACAAGACTTGACTACTTACTGCTCATTATTTCATGGGCACTTGGAAATTTCTCTCCACTCCACCTCTACTTGCAAACTAAAATCACACCCTTAAGAAGCTTAACTAACATTCATATTTTATGGACCTTTACTACAGTAGGGCACAATGCAATTTAAGTCATTCCCTCCCCTACCACCATGAGTCTTCAACGAAGTATCTGCATGCATTAGGCGAAGGGATCAGCACTGAAGTACCATATTTGAATCCAGTTCTATTAAACACTGCAGGACACTGAGCAAAACAGAGATGTTCCCCAGGCTGGGCAAAAGAAATGAAGCGTCTGAGAGAGACAGACTAAAAACAGACACAGGAGCTTGAAAAGTGAGCCGGGGCTGTGGGCACGCTGCAGAACATTCAGACTTAGCAAAACACCTCTGGATTCAACAGCCTGATATCAGAAGGCCATCTATCTTACTGCCACCATTAATTCTACAGTTTTTCAGTCATTCAGGGTGCAGTGAGGCTATAGCTTCATTTTAATAATGGAAGTTGTAGGAGGGAAATTTACAGAAGTTATTGGTAGAATTCATTTATTTGTTTATTCTACAAAATGAAATGTTTGTGCAGCCATTAATTGTATGTTGAGGTATATTTTTGACATGAAGGGATGCACACAATATATTAGGTGGTGATATAGTTACAAAACACTATAAAATGTGATTCGTTAGTATAAAAAAATATATTTGTTCATGCACGCACACACACACATTTAAAAAAGATGCATTCCAACATGCTAATAATGGCTTTCCCTAGGAGGTAGGAATAACGATGGTTTTTATTTCCTTTTACTTTGTTAAATCTGTATTTTTATGGTGAAGATCTATGATAAAACAAATGCTAAGAAGGGACATTTGAATTTCATGCTCTACTTTTTTTCTTCATGCTTGTTATTTTCAGACCATCAGGCTCTTGATGCAACTTGCTTTATTGATTTTTTCCTCTTTGTTTCATTCCCATGAGAATATGAAAGGTCTTTGTCATTTTATCTCCAATTCTGTTTCTCTATCTCCCCTTTTTCCCACTTGCTCCTCAAACTAGATGTTTCAAATGAACTTAAAGTATTTAAGGGTGGTCACTCCTTATTTGCCTTTGTGAACAGTATTTAGTAAACTTTCATCTATCATGTAAATCCTTAATTCTTTGAAGAAGCACAAATGGACTGATTTGCCCCCTAATGCCCTGACTTCAAGCATTTTCAACCATCAAGAAAGTAAATCATTTAAATTTAGAACTGACAAGAAACAGACTCCGTTATCTCTAACATATATGCATTAAGAATAGTCTGCCAAGGGTTTTGTGTAAAGGCAAAAGATAATAAACTTAAAATGTATATACTAGGCAGTGAACGTTTTACATATACAGTAGAGTAAATGTGATCCAAGTTCCAGAAATAAATGTCTTGGGTTGAATATAAAACTAATGCCAAGTAAATGAGCTTATTTTCTGAGTGATGAAACTCAGTTCTCTTCTACCTTAAATGAAATGAAATGCATCTATCTGAGATTACATGGCACAAGGACGTCAACTTCATAAATATTCCTGATTCTCTGCTTTATGACAATACTGGCAAACCTAACTCCATTCACTTTACATACTTTATGAAACACTGGAGAATTTGGTATTTATTATACCATTCAATTATGTATACTTTGAGGCTTTAGAAAAAACTAAATATTTGACAAGTCTTATTAAAAAAAAACTGTGCATGAGTGATTTTGTAGTAGTTGTATATGGCTTTAGACATTTAAAAAAAATTTTTATGTAATAAAACCTGGTTAATGGATGGCATGTTGAAGAAGCCCATTACCTAGGAGTTGTGGCTAATGACTAAAATCTTTCTAATCTGATCACATATTCCACCTTCCTCACTAGAAGTTCTTAGCATATCAAAAAGACATCTAAGTATTAACAATTAGGTAAGGAAAAGAAGTGTCAATGAGGCATAATCTATTAGTTTTAGGATTGTTGATGGACATAGCTTACTGATTGAAGAACGTTGGTCACTCCTTTTGAAAGATAGCCTACTGACCAACCCCATGATTCATGTGCACTCTGACCAAGTAGGAACTGTTGCACATTCTCAGAGGCATAAAATAAAAATAAAATAAGAAGCCTGCCTCATACCGTACAGAGATTCTCCTGCACACCACGCCACCAGAATTGTGGACTTATGGACGAATGTCTCTGCTTCTTCCACTATTGGCCAGTTTCACTCTCTGCTTTTCCAAATCCTCCACTTCCAGTGAAATATAAGGGCTGATTCAGACAGGGTTCTTTTTTTTTTTTTTAAAGATTTTATTTATTTATTTGACAGAGAGAGACACAGCGAGAGAGGGAACACAAGCAGGGGGAGTGGGAGAGGGAGAAGCAGACTCCCCGCCGAGCAGGGAGCCCGATGCGGGGCTCGATCCCAGGACCCTGGGATCATGACCTGAGCTGAAGGCAGACGTTTAACCATCTGAGCCACCCAGGTGCCCCTCAGATAAGGTTCTTATTTGCAAACAACACAGCTCGACCCAGACCAAATTAAGCAGAAAACAAATTTATTGGAAGGCTATTAGTTATCTCCTAAGGATATTAGTTATCTTATAGAATAACTCAGAAGGCTGGGAAACCAAAGAAGAAACTGAAAGAAGAACATGGGGGAGCTGAGACCTCAGCCAAACTGATGCCATGGCTGAACCCTGGGCATTGCCATTAGCACTGTGCCAGATGGTCCTGAGGGTAGTATCTCTGTAGACAATATAAATTCTTCACTTTCTCTGCTTCCATGCATCATGTGCTACAAATTCAAAGTCCCAAGATTAAGTGTCTTGGTCAACTGCTGCCACACCAAGAGCTGCATAAAGAAACCACTCCACAAAATCAGTGACTTAAAACAACGATAGTTTATTTTTGCTTATTTGTATGTGGGTCAGCTGAGAGTAGCTGATCTAAGCTGTGCTTGGCTGTATTTGGCTCCAAACTTCAGGTTAGGTTCCATTTCAATCCTTATCTCTTACTCTGATTGGATCAGTGGGATGCCTGACCTTTCTTCTCAAGGTGATGGCAGAAGTTCCAAGATAGCAAGCCAAACCATACAAGTACATTTCAAACCTCTGCCATATCAAATCTACCTACATTCTATCGGCAAATACAAGTTATATGGCAAGCCCAAAGTCAAGTGGCCAGTGAAGAGCATTGCACCTCTAATGAGAAGAGCCATGAAGTCGCATAGCACAAGTCATGGACACAGAATGTGACGAAGAAATGGGGCTAATATTTTAATTTACTCTAGTGATAATTCCTATTGGTCAAGTTCAAGCCTTGTAATAGTGCCCTAGCTGCCAAGGGGATGAGTAGAGCAAGTGTCTGGCCCTTTTGACTTCTGTAGCAGTGAAAGGGTCCTACCACAAGAGGGTTCAAATGCTAACCAGCCATCAAAGCAAAAAATATCCATCAAAAGTGCCCAGTCAGGCTTTCCCATTCCCTTCGATAAAGTTGCAGTAGACTGTAAAGAAATGGCACACCTGACAAGTGGGAATTAAGTCAGAGTAGGAATTTGGAGACTTGGGCTATGTAGCAGGAAAATAGGAAGCAACATCATTTTTCCAGAATAATGACAATGGGATGATCACACTTGTAAGACCTTTGCTCTGGCTCTACACAGAACCCTGGATGAATATGCTCTTCTTCTCTCATCCTTCTACCCAAAAAGATATACTGAAATCAAATATATGTGAAATGGAAAGGAAGGAACACTCTTATTTATGAAGATGTTCAATCCCTGCTCACACACATCCCATAAGCAAGAGCTAACCTCCTTCAAAACAAAACAACACAAACCTCAGTGAAATCTTCCGCCAAACACCACTTTTTTCTCTTAAGAACTTTAACAATCATTACTCTGACACCCCTGTAGGAACAAAAACAGAAATTGGGGGCAAATCTAGTCCGATTCTCCCTCTAGTCTCTTGACTTCTTTAACCTCCCTAAATGTGAGTTAGGCACAGCTTATGGGTTGGGCGAAAAGTCCAGAATTTAACATGAGTGGCATGACTTGATGAAGATGAGATTGTGGAGGCAGAAAGATGAGCTGGTCCGTGAGGAACTATTTACTCCACATCCTTCAGCCGGGCATGGCTGGGCTGGTGTCTAGCTGGTACATAGGAACGGGCACCAGGAAAGGGACCTTGCCCCCTGTTGCCCCCTTTTTATAAGTCAGGTATGAAAGCAACATCGGTTGGAGGAATACATATTTTGGACTCAGCTGCCAAGCAAAATAAGCCATTAGTTGTTTTGGGCAATAATAGGAGTTACCAGCTGCCTGGCACCTGGAGACTTTAGGGATCCAAGTTCCCATGGGAAATTGAGTTCAGTTGCTTCTCCTCCCCCCACCATTGGAATGAGGTCTACCTCACTTATTGCTGGAGAGCGTTCCAGGGCCATTCACTGGAAAATCCTGGTAGGCTTAGAAATGGGCCAGTTATTATATTGCGACTGGCATGGCAAAAGGGATTCAGGGGCAGGTGAATTTTGTAAATAAGCAGCAGTTGCAATTGGGTGGAAATATGTGATACTGATTTCTCGAGGTAAGAATGAGGCTCCAAGGTGACCTTCTTAAAGTCACCAAGTATCTATGGTTAACGTCACCCAGTCCCTGAAGAACATGTTAAACAGCTCCTATCTTCCTACTGAACATCAAGGCAATGTGGCATCTGGTGTGACCTGACATCAAAATGCAGATGTACACTTAGTACTGAATTTTCCCTCAGCAACAAACACATCAGTCTGATTGAGTTAAACAAAAAAATAGATGTCTTCCTTCCGTGGAACTAAGATTCTTGCCCTCACCTCTGGCACTTTCACGGAATTCACGCATGTTTGAGCGATGTGTGGTTGGCATATATTTCCTGAACTGGATCCTTTTGGAATGCCAACCCAACTCAGTGTTCCTGCTTTTCTGAAAACAGCCCCCCATGAGGCTGATTCGTCAAGGTATGGATGACCCCTGGTCAACGCAGACAATCATACTCTTTCCCCTGGGTATTTAAAATCTGGTTTGGAGAGAGAGTAAGGCTTGGAGTTAAGTGGAGTTAAGGTAGCGTTCTGATGAGATGCACATGAAAACCCTCAAAAGCTTTCCAGTAACTTTCCTACTCCTTTCTTTCTTAAAAAAAATTAAATAAGCAGAATTTTGTATTTATTGTTTGAAACTAAAATAACTATTCCAGGGGCACCTGGGTGGCTCAGTCGGTTAAGCGTTTGCCTTTGGCTCAGGTCATGATCTCGGGGTCCTGGGATCGAGCCCCGAGTCTGGCTCGCTGCTCAGTGGGGGGCCTGCTTCTCCCTCTCCCTCTGCCCCTCCCTGCCCCACTTGTGCGTTCTCGCTCTCTCTCAAATAAATAAATAAAATCTTTCAAAATAAATAAATAAAAAATAAAATAACTATTCCAAACACATTCCTTTTGGAATGGGGGCAAACCAGGGTTCAGGGACATACAAGTTATCCAGAGAAGTTCACAGTTAGACAGTATTATTTCCTACTGGAGAATCCAGGAAGGGCTCACTCTGCCCCTACTATTAACATCCTCCAGAACAGGTGGCTGGCTGAATGTTTCACATCTTCTATCTAGGACAGGGACAGGATGAAGTTAAGCAGCAGCTAAGTGATGCTTTTAAACCTGGAAAACGCCGTAAGACATGATTAAAATGTTATCTACTCTACTTATGACTCTAGACATAATTATGCTTATTTGCCAAGCACTTTGTGTGTATTCATGTCCTTTAGTAAGAACAAAGTTCTTGGAAGATTCCTCAAAGTATCCAGATGTTTCTAGATAAGTGATAGGTCATCTTTCTAAAATGAGATCCAGTATATGAAAGGAAATCAAAGGATGCTTGTAATTCCCGGCAACTTGCCCTGACAATCCACCCACTCCCCCAAACAGCCTTTTGATACAACAGACTTGTCAAATACTTTTATAAGAGCCTTCATCACAGTTAACATTTGAGTACTCACAGTGCCAGGCACCGTGCCAGGAACTTCCAATGCACTATTTCCTAGTCTTGGAAACCATGCAAAGGGATAGGTGCTTTTATTATTCCATTTACAGATGAAAAAAAAGGTATAATCCCTGACTAGCAGCATCATTACCATCTGGAAACTTGTTATAAATGCTATCCTGGGCCCACCCCAGACTTCTGAATGAGAAACTCTGCAAGTGAAGTCCAGTAATCTGTGTTTTTTACAAGCCGTCTAGGTGACTCTGATGTAGGCAAAAGTGGTTCTCACCACTAGTACAGAAGAATGCTAAGAGGAAAAACATCTGAAGTTGCAACCTCAAGAAGAGGGGCACTGTACAGTGTTTTCTGATGCAAGAGCTGAAGGTATGGAGCTTAATAATAATAAAAATCATAGTACTGGGGAGCCTGGATTGCTCAGCTGGTTAAGCGTCTGCCTTTGGCTTGGGTTATGGTCCTGGAATTGAGCCCCGTGTTGCGCTCCCTGCTCAGCGGAGAGTCTGCTTCTCCCTCTTCCTTTGCCCCTCCCCGTCATGCTCTCTCGCTTGCTTTATTATCAAATAAATAAATAAAATCTTCTTAAAAATTAAAAAAAATAACAATACTAATAATTGTGATGTTTATGGCAAACTTAAAGTGTGTCAGACATTTTGCTTTATATTAATGATCTTATTAAAACCTCACAATACATATACAAAGTAGTTACTATTATTATCATCATTTTGTGATAAATAAATTGAAGCTTCATGAGACTGACTGACTACCGGGTGTTGGTAAGTGGTGGCTCCTGGCTGAGACCTCAGTGGTTTCACACCAGGGTCAGACCTCTTCATGTCATATAACTTTGAGTTAGGTAGTCTAGATAAACGGAAGCCTTACTGAAAAAAAGAAAGTGATGCACTGAACACCATCAGTTTTGAAGTCAGTGGTATACATTTTGTACAGAGTAAGAGGCTCTTATAACTCCATTCTCTTCCTGCCAGGTAATAGTTGCAACTAAACCATGCAGTCTTTTCTTGAGTAGATCTGGAGGAAATGCTACCACTACCTGTGGCCACCTACTAAAATCTATTTCTTTGCCTTGTATATTTTACATAAATTTAAAAAGCAAGATTTTTCCTCCCCCTCATTTTCAGATGACCGAGAGTCTCTGACATTTGCTTTATTATATAGATCGTAATTACTTACTTGCCTTTGTTGTTTTCCACATAATTGTCAGAATAGTTTACTTTGGTTTACTTTTGCATGGCATGGCAAGGTTTAATTCTTTTTTTTTTTTTTTTTTTTTTGTGGGGGAGGGAAAGTTTTTTTTTTTTTTTTTTTTTTTTTTTTTTGGTAGGGAAGACTGAGCAGGAAGGGGAGAGGGAGGTGGGGGGAGATGAGGAGTAAACCAACACCAGAACAAATAGAAGTGGAAAAACAAAACCGAAAAAAGATTCCTGGTACTGTAGGATGTCAAATCGAGGCAAAAGACACCTAATACCAGTGATTTGACCTTTTTATATCAGAAAAACAAAACATGTCGAGATGTGAGAGACACTTGAAAGGTACAATTTAATTTTTGAACAATGTTTTCCATATGGTGCACATGTCATCCATAATCTTTACAGGTTTCTAGTTCACTCCTCAAGTGAAATTCACATTTCCGGTTTCAGCTTAGAAAGAGTAGGAATTATAGCTCTGCACACCTTAGAAATGCATTGAAAAAATATGAGAACTATATAAAAATTAGTTTTTTATTTTATTTTACATATGGAATAGATATTCAATGAGAACCAGTTTTAATTTCTGAAGAATGAAAATTGTCGTGTTGATCTATATGGTTATAATAAAGCAATTGACCTAGGAGACCAAGGGCTAGTTAGAGAAAATTTTGCTTTGTGTTGCAAAGTTTCTGACTCTGTTCATTAAATACACTGAAACAGCTATATGTGGACAATGTCACATAATACTAGCTGACTGTATGCAGACTGATCATCAATTGATGGATTAGCTTAGAACTTTAGAAAAAATGCAGCCTTATATAGCAAGTTCTTGCAGAGATGAAGATGAACTAGATTAATAATTTTTACATTTCCTTGGGTCATCAATCTCTTAGGAAAGCTGATAAAATTTAAGAATCCTCTTCCTATAAGTATGCATATACCTATAAACGATTATACTTATTAATTTAGGAGGTTTTGAACCTTAGGTTAAAAATTTCCAAACAGCATGGGTTTTGGGGTTTCTTCTGATTAAAAATGTCTTAGATGAGGGGCACCTGGGTGGTTCAGTCGGTTAAGCGTCTGCCTTCAGCTCAGGTCATGATCTCGGGCTCCCTGCTCAGTGGGGAGTCTGCTCCTCTCTCTGCTCCTCCCTCCCCCCACTTGTGTGTGCTCTCTCTCTCTGAAATAAGTAAATGAAATCTTTAAAAAATCTCTTAGATGATAGGATTCTATTGTTTAAATCATCTGAATTAATATCAGTTAGGATCAGCTGACGGCTTATCACATAGCTCACAGAAACCTGGGGGACCAGGATATGGGTGACTTTGGTGGAAAGCCCCTGAAATCTCCTTCTCTACAGACCTAACACTAATAATTTTCAGGATATTTTGTACTTGTAACTAATTGCAACTTCTTATATTTTTTTTAGTTTCTTAAGCAAGGGATGGTTGGTTAGAAGTAATTAATTGAGCTTGGTTTTCATGTGCTAGTGTAATACTGGAATTCTGACAATAGCTTCAGAAGATACATTTATAACATTCATTGGTCCTATCGACAGTCCACGGAGACTTGTGGCCCTTTAAAATTATCAAACATAAATCCCTTTTGTGCTGTGCCACAGCAAACTTGGCTCAGCAAACACACTCCCCATTAGTTGAGGGGAAAAGACAATAAATAAAGTGACAAAGATATTCAGGGGGATTTGGTTAAGTTAGAGATGAATGGCATCCCCGCACTTCTTGAGCTAATTGCCCAGTACTAGAACTACTTTGGTTTCTGAAGGAGTGTTTATTGTTGTTGTTGTTGTTGTTGTTGCTGGTTTTCGTTTTCCATCATGAGGAGCTTTCCTTCAGAAATATTCTGAAAGAAAAAAAAGGTAGAAAAGTGTAGAGCCCATTGGGGAAATAAACAGTACAATTATATATGACACTAAAATAAATGAAGGCTTTCCTTCTTCCAGCCCTGCTTCCTCCTAATGACTGTGATAACTGAAGTGTTGGGTTTTATTAAATAGAGCAGAAGTGAACTCTCTGGAGATGAAAGTCGCTATTGAGATTCATACCTGCTGAAATAGCAGGCGTCTCCTCCCTTTTATAGCTGACAGATAGGCCCATAATGAGCACATTTTGTAGCTGGAGAGAAAGAAAAGAAGATGAAAGAAAAATCTTTTGAAGACTAGAAAAAAAGGGAAAATCCCACTAATACAGTGAAACCCCTAAATTGTTTTCCAAGAGACAGAAAAAAGAATACTATTTAAAAGGTCATGCTGGTTGTTTGAATTAGTTTGGCTTCGAGGAGATAAATACTGTGTGTGAGAATATAAGAATGTCTGCTAGAAACTATTTTCACACAGCGAACAAAGGAATCATCCCTAATGTGTGATTAACTGATGTTCCCTGTTCACCACAAAGATTGGCTTTCAAATACTTCAAGTGCAGGGGCTCTTTATTAATTGGCTCAAGCATCCCTTAGGACTTCTACGATATTAAGACCACAGGATGCTTCAAGGTTCTTTCTTTCTTGAAAAAACATACATACAGATTTTTCAAACATGGTGACTACAAGAACATTGTCACCTATTTTTAAATGACGCAATGAACCTATCGTTAGCACTCAAAAACTTTTCTGCAACATGCCATGTTAGCTCAATGTCTATTAAATAACAATTGTATTTTTTCTTGTACCTTCCAAAAAAAAAAAAGTCTAATTGGAATAAAATGTTTTCTCCAACCCAAACAGGTTCTGTGACTTTAAATGCAAATTACCAAACTGTTCCTGAGGCAACTGAAAAGAAGGACTGCATCCATCATGCTGTTATTTAAAATGAATTTTAACCCCTTAGGCTGACAACAAACACAAACCCAGACTGCCACAAACAGAAGCCTGGAGGTCTGTTGGAAGAGAGCTGCCATTTCCAATAAAAACAGATTGCTGCAATAATGCCATAGTGAGCAGGACTTGATGTTGAAATTGCGGACTTGATCTAGATGAGATTGAGGGTGAAAAACTAGGGAGGACATGAGTGACATTTTACATTGGGTAGAGGTGATGTGAGGACCTCCCCACACACTGGTGAGGTTGCCAGTGTTTCATAGACCCTGAGTCCCACACATGCTCCAATCCATTGATTATCTCATTTGGAATGACTGATGCCCCTTCGGATCCAGGGATCTGACAGGAAATGGTGGATTATTTATTCATTATTTAATTAGAAAACTAACTGAGCTCCAGAACCCCTGTATTTGAAATTGAGTCTCAATTAGAAGCCACCCTACAAACTAGTACTCTAAATCATGTTCTATTTATTATAATGTGTTTATTTAGAACTTTATATTTTATCACTGACTCTATAATTCTTTCAATAAATCATCCCCTGTATCCTCTTAGTTGCTAATGGCTTGATTCTTTAACACTGTTAACGGTTCAGGCTAGTTCGTAGTAGTGACTTGTTAAGCGGACTGTGTCTCTGTGCTCTCCCAGCCCTCACCAGTCCTGCTCTCTCTGAAATGTGGCTGGGTGCCCAGAGAATGAACTAGCTACTGCCTGGTAGAGAGGAGAATCAAAGACTGGTACTTGGCAGGGGCCTCTGCTCTTGCAGCTGCTGAGTGCTAAACTATTACTCATGTGCTTCTCCAGCCGTGCACAGCAGGGCTGGCCTAATGCAACACTGAGCCTCTCCCCTGGCCCTTAACACAGGACTTGGGTTTCAGAATTGGAATAAAGGGGGCAAAATGAGGTGGCTTCTGCCCAGGGCAGAGTGGTGAGCATGTCTGTCCTGCTCAGACTGAAATGCAGTAGACCCGTTTCATGCTCTTCGTGTGCATAAGAACTTGTGTAGACTCCCACCATGAGCCTAAAGTGATTGCTCGAGAACCTTGGTGGGTTCTGCATAGGCAGATGAATTCCTCAAATGGAACTTCCGAGGCAAAGTAACACCATTCAGACAGAGTTTTCATAAAGCTGAGGAAGAATGGTCTCAGCAGGAGACTACAGTGACAGAGGGAGGGAGCTTTTCTTCCTTCCACTTAAAGAAAATCACACACCCATCTACCTGTGCTTTGCCAACAGGTGTTTTTAATCTGACACTACATGTCCCATAGTCTCCCAGGACCCAGTGAGGTATGTCTGCTGAGTACGGTATTTGTAAAGGAGGCAGGGAAGAAAAGAACATAGAACCCAGGGTCACGGAATTCCAGCCCAAGACCCCCTGCATGGTGTATGACTGCAAATCACTTGGGCTTTCTCCGTTTCCTCATCTGTCTCCTGCTTGTGTATACACATAGATTGCTAGTCTTGGCTATTTGCCACACTTTTAGGATGAATCTCCTGCAATGCCAATGGAAACAGAATTGAATGAATTGTCAAATTGTACATTATAACATAAAAGATATTTTTCTACTGTCCCCTCCCCACATCTCACACTCAGTTCAACCCATCGAAATGGGGTAAACTCCACACTGAACCCTGTTCCCCAAGGCTCTTATGTGAAAAAACAGGGTTTTATCTCTTCCTGAATAACTTTGTTCGAAGAGCCCCCCAGCAGAAGTAACAATAATCATTGACAATCAATTTATCTTGCTAATAGTGACGAACTTTAGTACACTTTTATGATCAGATGTACCTGTATTGCTTATGTAAAACTAAAACATTCCGTGTGACTTTTATTACTCTTTCTTCCCAAGGTAATGGACTCAAGGACGTATAATTAAAAAGCCAAAATTGTGTTCAAAATAAAAACGCACACACACATCTTCCCCACATTCCAACTGAAACCTGTCCTCCACTCATCTTTCAAGAGAAAAATTAAACTCAGCGGACAAGACGTTGCCTACCAATTGTTCATATTGGTTGTCCGACAGCCTCTACAGCCCAAACAACTGATAGGTCAACATTTTGTTTTTCCACCAGTTGCTTTGCTATAATATGGATCCTGCCTGAAAATATCTGCATGCTTTTAAAAATGTTGTTCCAAATGGAATTTGAAAGACGCTACAATGCCACCTCAAAGGCAAAGCCACAGTAAAGGTGGTATTAGAAGAGACGCTGTATATACTGGCACATATTTCCATTATGCATTTTTCATTTTCTCATTGGCCAATTCTTCAAGAAGTAGCTTTCCAACCTTCCTTTTTTTTTTTTTTTTTTTTAAAGATTTTGTTTATTTATTTGACAGAGACACAGTGAGAGAGGGAACACAAGCAGGGGGAGTGAGAGAGGGAGAAGCAGGCTTCCCGCCAAGCAGGGAGCCCGATGTAGGGCTCGATCCCAGGACCCGGGGATCATGACCCGAGCTGAAGGCAGACGCTTAATGACTGAGCCACCCAGGGGCCCCTCCAACCTTCCTTTTTATGTGTAATCTTCGAGGACATACAGGGAACAAAGTCAAGAAAACCTGTTGTCTCTGTAGGTGGTTTTACATAGTGGCAAAAGTCATTTCAGAGACATTGCCTTAATGCAGCATAGTTTCGGCTCTTTGGGGTGGGGACTGGGAAGTCCACAACCGTCTGATGCGCTGTGGAAGAGACCCTGTTTGCTTTCGAGAGCTCCCTGAACTCTTCCAGGCTCCTGGGATCCACTGAGTCCAGCACTGTCTAACAGAGGTCTAACATGAGCCACATATGTAATTGTAAGTTTTCTACTGGCCATACAGGAACAAATAAAAAGAAACAAGTCAAATACACTTTAATGGTATATTTAACTTAACCCACTATATCCAAAACATTGCTTTATCATATAAGCAGTCTAAAAATTATCAATGAACTATTTTGCGTTCTTTTTGTTGATATCGAGTCTTCAAAATTCAGCGTTTTGTACTGACGTCAGGCACATCCGGTTTAGTCCAGCCACATTTCAAATGCTCAGTTGTCACATGTGGCTAATAAATACCTAGGGTATTAGACAAAGCAGATTTAATCCGCTGCTTTTTACCAGAACATGTAATGGTGCCCGAGGGACCAGAAGGAATTGATGTGGGCTCCAAACTGTGAGTAGATTATCACCTTTGGTTTTTACCAAACCTTTTTCAAAAAGCCCTAGAGCAAAGCGGGCTCTTTGATGCACTGAATCATATAGTCACTTGTCCCTTCAATACTTAGTGATTGCTGGGCACTGAGCTTGTCTGACCTCACAACTTTGAAAGATGAATAACTGAAACACGGCATTTCTACTGACAGGATCACATATTTAGATTTCTTTTAATAAAGTTTTATTCTAGAATAGTTTTAGACTTAGAGAAAAATCGTGAAGATAGTTCGATGTCCCATACGTCTCATTCCCAATTTCCCCAAGTATTAGTATCTTACATTAGGATGGTACATCTGTCACAATGAACCAACACAGATACATGGTTATTAAGTAAAGTCCATGCTTTATTCCTGTTTTCTTGGTTTTTAACCGAATTTCCTTTTTCTGTTCCAGGATACCACATTATATTTAGTCTTCGTGTCTCCCGAGGCTCCTCTTGGCTGTGACGGTTTCTCAGACTTGCCTTGTTTTTAGCAAGCTTGGCAGTTCGGAGGAGGATTGGTCAGGCGTTTTGTAGAATGGCTCTCAATTGGGATTTGTTTGGTTCTTTTTTTTCATCATTAGACTTAGGTTATGAGTTTTGGGGAGGAAAAGCCGAGAGGTAAAGTGCCATTCTTATCACGTACTGTGTGATGTTAACCTTGATCACTTGATTGAGATAGTGTTTGTCAGGTGTCTACACCCTAGAGCTACACTTTTGTGCCCTTTTTATACTCTACTCTTGGAACAGAGGTCACCGTGTATAGTTGGAATTAAAAGAAGAGTTGCGTTCCACCTCCTCAAGGGCAGAATATGTCCCTACATTATTCGGAGTTCTTTTGGCATGAAAGATTTGCCTCTTTCCCCAATTAATTTTTTAACCCAATCATGTTTTTAAAATCAGTTTGGGCTTGTGGATATTTATTTTATACTTCAGTTGTTATCCAATAGAATTTAATTTACTTTGTTGCTCAAATCATTTCAGCTTTGACTGGGCCATTGGGAGCACTTTCGGCGGGCTCCTGTCTCTCTTCACATGTCCTTATCACTGTGGGTTTTTGGGGTTCTTTTGCTTTGTCATTCTGCTTTGTTTTGTTTTTGACAACCTCCTTACTTTCTGGCATTTTGTATTCTTCCGGCCCTAGGCATAGAATCATTTGTTTCTCCAAAGAGCGCTGGTTCCTTTTCTTGGAGGATGGTTAAAGACGAGCAAACAATAAAATGACAACAACAACAAAAACAAGATCAGAGTGCTAGATATTTAACATTTTCTAGAGCATAATTAGTAATTTATAAACAGTTTTCCTTGGGAAAAAAATAAGCAAAATATACTTCCTTGAACATTTTCCAAGGGACACATTTACACATTGTAAAATGTGAAGAGTATCTGGATCTCTCGCCTCATGGGACATTACTGCGGCATTCCTGTCAATGGCAGTCCAGGTGGAAGACAGAAAATGTACCTAAGTAAGGCAAATTAAGACTTCTCACAAGCTTTTCCTGTGAGTCAAATATGAAACATGGCCAGCAATTAGAATATTATATTATATTATATCATATTATACACCACCTGAAACAAAAAATCACCTCAGTGGAATAGTAAAGAAAATGTGTTGGCCCAAGAGAGACGAGAGAATACTGAAAAATAGAAAAAGGATTAAAATTAAACAACTGGGCTTGACTGTGTGTTCATGAGGTTGTAAGATGTTTAAAGATCATGTTTTTAACGACTTGTTAGAAGCACAGTGCCTGGTATATAGTCCAACATTTCTTAAACCACTAAACTGAATTGTAATTAGGTTTTTAAGTATTGCTTCTTAACTTTACCGTAACCATACAGTTGCATCATATTCAAATAATCAAAAGGAATTTAAGAGGATATTTTTCTGTTCTTAAAGAACAGATGTTCACACTGAATAATATCACACTCTGGTCTATTCAATTGCCGAATCCTGTGCCATCCTTGCCCTACCTGCTCCAGTACCACAAAATCATTCAAACATTTCTTCTAAGAAGTCATAGAATGATCATTTCTTAAGGTAAAGTTGGACTAGACCAAGTGACTATTTCAGGAAAACATTCTACTGGAGCTTGTCTCGGAGAAAACTAGGGAAGCATTCCTTCCAACTATGGCAGCACTAATGCAAACCAGTTCTGGTGCTTGGTTTGATTCTTCTGCTTCTAATTCAGTAGAGCAGTGACCTCATTCTAGTCCTTCCTCATGCCGGTTTAGTAATCCTACTCTTCATTGGCCACCGCCGCATTTTCCCCAGCCAGCTCCTCTCCTCGTCCCTCTCCCACTCTCCATATCGGGGCAGCATCTTCAGGCTTCACATGCACCTTGTTCCCACTTGCACTTACCCCTCCACTATTCCCACTAACTCAGCAGTTTTCAGTCGATTTGGTGTCAGGAGGAATAAACCACACATTCCCAGTAAATCTGGAGATAATGATTTAAGCCTACACTACTGCAGATTTTTATTGACCTTTTGAAACAAAATGTAAAAAACGATGAATTGCTCAACTACATGTGCTTAAGGTCCTATCTTAAACCTGTATTGAGGAGTTCCATAATCCTGCCAAATGAAGATTTTGAGAAAACTACAGCCTGTGTTCTCAATTGCTCTCTCTCCCTAGACAACATTTGGATTAATATGCATCCTCTCTCGGTCTCTCTACCTCCTCGCCCTCCTTCTCTCTTCCATGCAAACATCTTCATTGTGTGAAACTCACTTCTTTGGGAAGCTTACTGTTTCATTTTTGGACAGGTCAATTTGTGGAAAACTGTCCTTCATACAGAACTGAAATCTATAGTATCATCTGCACCTATCAAATGAGATTCTATCTGCAGAAACTTTTTGAAGCAGCAAAGTGATGAATAAATATAAGATCTAGGTCAATTTCACCACGTAGAGTTGGAAAATTTGACAAGCATGCTGTCCTATCCAAGTTACTGGAATAGATGAATATGAGAATAGGGCGTGAACGCTAACAAACCCTGCACAGGTTTCCACATAGCTCCTTCCAGGGTAACATGAATCCATTAATCCGTGTTCTTTAAATAGTTCTATTTAAGCAATGAAAGACAAAGACCAGCCTAAACCAAAAGCTCAAAAATAGTTTTTAAACCCCCAAAACAGGAAGAAAACCAGGACCTAAGGACTAAGGCTGATCAAGAGCCAGCAGGAGCTAGAGGAGGTGGGTGTGACTGAGTCTCTCTGCTGGTTAGGACACTTCTGTCTTTGAAATTAGTGGAGGCAGTGGTTTCATGCATTTCTTGCTTCTCTCCTCATGGTCAAAGACAACCTCGGAGTATTTGAGAAATTGTTCCAATTCTGGACCCACTAAATAAAAAACAGCGCTAGTTTGCAAAAGAGTCCCAGATGATGCCATGAAAAGATCCCCAAACTTACTCTCAGAATATAACTGTGGGAACAGTTTTTAAGGCTTGGTCGGGTGTGTTCAGCTTGAAAGCTGAGCAATGGGTAAACTGCTAGCAGTTCTGGATTTGGGGGTCAAAAAAGGGCAAGAGGGGAACAGGACCTGACCTCATGTCTACCGGTGTCCTCTGGACAAATGTGACAAGCAGTCCCATTTCCAAACTTCCATCCATGGTCAGAAATCACATGAGGCTATGTGGTATTTCAAAAAGCTGTAAATAGATTACCTTGATTCAAGTAACACAGAACACTTGGATAGACATGAGATCGCCTTTGGGGGAATTTCAGGCTCATAAAATTTACCAGGCAGTCCTCACAGAGGGTGAGACACTGGTTCAATACAGAACATAAATGATAAATATGAGTAACTTCTAGATCGTTTGGAATTGAAATTAGTACTATATATCACTTGGAACATAAATTCAGAGTTCATGGGAAGGTCTAGGATATGGAACACGAACTTATACCATGATAATTAGACCCTTATACTCAGTGACTTTATATGCTTTTCCAGAGACAGTGTCTTTAAATACCTTATTAATCTCATCATGGTTCTTTCATAAATGTTAGCTTTGACAGCAGTCTTAACTTTTGGATAAGAGGCTTAAAGTATAGAAAATTTCTAAGGTATTTATTGTACACATTACTGCTCAATATAATGAATATAACATACATTTATAAAATGCTCTTGGCCCAACCAAAAGATCATACCAGTAAGTTTTCTTCAAAGAATATCAATAATGCATAGTAAAAACACCATCTTAAATATTTAGTCAATATTAAGTGTTATGTCTTAGAAGTTTTATATAGCATCATACTTCTTGGAGTATAACACAATAAACCAAATTCTAAGTGAAATTATATTAGGCATTTTTTATTATTCTTTTTTTCAGTTTTCCTGAGACATAACTGACAAATTAAAATTATATATATTTAAGGTGTGCAACCTGTTGTTTTGATAAATATATACATTGTAAAATGATTACCACAGTTAATCACAGTAGTTAATATACCCACCACTTTACATTGTTACCTTTCGTGTGTGTGTATGTGTGTGTGTGAAAGAGTAAGATATACTTTCTTAGCTAATTTTAAGTATACAATACAAATTATTAAGTATAGTTACCATGCTTTATATTAAATCTCTAGAACTTATTTATCCTCCATAACTGAAACTTTATATCCTTTGACCAATATCTCCCCATTCCCCCCACCCTCATCCTCTGGTAACTACTGTTCCAATTTCTGCTTCTAATAGTTCAACCTTTGTAGATTCCACATACAAGTGAGATCCACATAAAAGTGAGATTTGTCTTTCTGTGTTTGGCTTATTTCACTTTGCATAATGTCCCCAGGGTCATCCATGTTGCAAATGATAGGATTTCTTTCTTTTTTAAGAGTAGTATCTTACTGCATAAACACATCACATTTTCTTCATCCATTCATGTGTAGATGGACACTTAGGTTGTATCCATGTGTTGGGTACTGTAAATAATGCTGCAATGAACATGGAAGCACAGATATCTCTTTGATATATTGATTTTATTTCCTTTGGATATATACCCAAAAGTGGGATTGATGGACCAGATGGTAATTCTATTTATTTTTATTTATTTATTTATTTATTTTTTAAGATTTTATTTATTTATTCATGAGAGACAGAGAGAGAGAGAGAAGCAGAGGGAGAAGCAGGCTCCCAAGCAACAGGAAGCCCGATGCGGGACTCGATCCCAGGACCCTGAGATCATGACCTGAGCCGAAGGCAGACGCTTAACCATCTGAGCCACCCAGGCGCCCGGTAATTCTATTTTTAAATGGAGGGAACACGGTACTGTTTTCCATAGCAGCTGTACCAATTTACATTCCCACCAACAGTATGCCAGGGTTCCCTTTTCTCCACGTCATCACCAACACTTGTTATCTTTATCTTTCTGATGATAGACATTCTAACAGGTGAGAGGTGATAGCTCATTGTGGGTTTTGATTTCATCTCCCTGATGATTAGTGATGTTGACCACCTTTTCATATACCTGTTGGCCATTTGTATGCTTACTTTTGAGAAATGTCTATTCATGTTCTTTGTCCATTTTTTAATTGGGTTGTTTTCTTGTAATTAACCTGTTTGAGTCCCTTTCGTATTTTGGACATTGACCCCTTATTAGATGGCTTGAAAATATTTTCTCCCATTCTGTAGACTGTCTCTTTAGTGTGTTGATCATTTCCTTTGCTAGAGAGAAGCTTTTTCATTTGATGCAATCGCATTTTTTAAAAATTTTTTGTTGTCATGTTAATCACCATACATTACATCATTAGTTTTTGATGTAGTGTTCCATGATTCATTGTTTGCATATAACACCCAGTGCTCCATGCAGAACGTGCCCTCTTTAATACCCATCACCAGGCTAACCCATCTTCCACCCGCCTCCCCTCTAGAACCCTCAGTTTGTTTCTCAGAGTCCATAGTCTCTCATGGTTCGTCTCCCCCTCCGATTTCCCCCCTTTCATTCTTCCCCTCCTGTTATCTTTTTTTTAACATATATTGTATGTGTTTTAATTTTTTATTGTTATGTTAATCACCATACAGTACTTTTTTTTTTTTTAAGAATGCTGAAGACAGAGGCTTCAGTTCATGAGGTCTTTCATTCATTTTGAGTTTATCTTTGTGTATGGTGTAAGGGAATGGTCCAGTTTCATTCTTCTGTATGTAGCTGTCCAATTTTCCCAGCACCACTTATTGAAGAGACTATCTTTTTTCCATTAGATATTTTTTCCTGATTTGTTGAAGATTAGTTGACCATAGAGTCGAGTGTCCATTTTCTGTCCCATTGGTCTATGTGTCTGTTTTTGTGCCAATACCATGCTGTCTTGGTGATCACAGCTTGTAGTACAGCTTGAAGTCAGGCAATGTGATGCCCCCAGCTTTGTTTTTCTTTTTCATCATTCCTTCGGTGATTTGGGGTCTTTTCTGGTTCCATACAAATTTTAGGATTTTTTGTTCCAGCTCTTTGAAAAATGCCAATGGTATTTTAATAGGGATGGCATTGAAAGTGTAAATTGCTCTGGGACATTTTAACAATATTTGTTCCTCCAATCCATGAGCATGGAATGTTTTTCCATCTTTTTGTGTCTTCCTCAATTTCTTTCATAAGTGTTCTGTAGTTTCTAGAGTATAGATCCTTTACCTCTTTAGTTAGGTTTATTCCTAGGTATCTTATGGTTTTTATTGCTATTGTGAATGAAATGGATTCCTTAAAATTTCTCTTTCTAGGGCGCCTGGGTGGCTCAGTCGTTAAACGTCTGCCTTCGGCTCAGGTCATGATCCCAGGGTCCTGGGATCGAGTCCCCACATCGGGCTCCCTGCCCAGCAGGAAGCCTGCTTCTCCCTCTCCCACTCCCCCTGCTTGTGTTCCTGCTCTCACTGTCTCTCTCTGTCAAATAAATAAATAAAATCTTTAAAAAAAAAATTTCTCTTTCTACAGTTACATTGTTAGCATATAGAAAAGCAACTGATTTCTGTGCATTAATTGTGTTTCCTGCCACATTGCTCAATTGCTGTAGGAGTTCTAATTTTGGGGTGGAGTCTTTTGGATTGTCCACATGAAGTATCATGTCATCTGCAAAGAGGGAGATAAATGGGACTGTTTTCTTAATTTCTTTTTCAGATAGTTCATTGTTAGTGTATGGGAACACAGTTGATTTTGTTGTGTTGACTTTGTGTTCTGCAACTTCACTGAATTTGTTTATTACTGAACAGTTTTTTGGTGGAGTATTTGGAGTTTTCTATATCATCAGATGATCATATCATCTGCAAACACAGACAATTTGACTTCTTACTTCCCAATTTAATGTTCCTTTTTTTTTTTTCCTCTGGTTGATCTGGGTAGGACTTCTAGTATTACGTTGAATAGAAGTGGTGATAGTGAGCACTCATGTATTGTTCCTGATCTTAGAAAAAAAACTTTTGGCATTTACTGTTGTATATGATGTTAGCTATGAGCTTTTCATAAATGACTTTTATTATGTTGTGGTAGTTTCCTTCTGTTCCCAGTTTGTTGAGGATATTTATCATGAAAGTTTTGAATCTTACCATCTTATCAGATGCTTTTTCTGCATGTACTGAGATAATTATAGGATTTTTTATTAACAATTGTTGAATGCTAACTGAATGATATCATTTAGTACACATGTGTATAATTTAAGGATTAAAATTTTAGACAAAAAATTAAGATCCACCCTTCAAGAGAAAATTTAACCACAATACTGAAGTGACAGTTTGTGCATCAGCTTCTAAGTTTCCTTTAATTATCTCTACTTGTTTTTTTAAACAACAGAAAGTAGTGGGTGCTTAATGATACTCTTCTTAGCTAAATTCAAGCAAAGTATTAGAATCAACTTGATCTCTGCCTGTTGTACCCTCCATTGTAGTATGGATTTGGTTCAGGCAAAGAACTTCTTTTTTTTTTCTCATAATACAGAACATAGCAGACATCCACAATTTAACTAGCCTCTTAAAAATCCTTTCTGTGAAAGATGATGTCAAGAAAACCTTTCATCATATCCACCTACTTGCAGACTAACTTTTCTTTGCCTTTCAAATAAACCTCCCAAGAAGCTTGCCCTGAGTGCCTAACACTCCTGAAGTACACTCATTGACTACCAGAGACAGAATTGGAGGGCAGACCTTAAGGGTCACGCAGTTCAGCCACCCCCACAAACACTCTCACTTCCGAGCTTCTTCTGGCTTAGGTCACCTCCCCCAGCTCCCAATGGAATGAGACATTTAAATTACAACAGCCCATTCAGAAACACAGAGCAGCTGCCCATTTGACTTAGCCTCAGTATTTGTGTTTGAGAGAGGGTCCTGGTTGTCTGGTTCACTCCAGAAAAGTATTATAGATGATGCAGTTGGGTCCTGTGCCACACGGGGAAAAAAAAATAAACAACCCTCTTGTTGACACATGACCTACAACGAAGACAGAGGCTTCAGTTCATGTGATGAAATATTTGGCTCTGAGAAAATGTCACTAGTTTTGTTTTTCTTAGCATGGAAAACCAATTCATATTTTCATATTAGGATGAATCTCAACTGTTTCAGCCTTGTGGTATCTCAATAAATTGAACCACTTCAATGACAGACTTCAGAAGCCATTCTCTATCCTTTCTGTGCTCTCCCTGGCTGCTGGCTTGCTGACCCGGAGCTTTTTACCTGGTGGTCTGATGAGTCATGGCATTCACCAAAAAAAAAAAAAAAGAGAGAGAGAGAGAGAGAAGATAACAAGGCTATTTGGCTGGTTAAATATAGAGGCAATTAAAAACCTGCTGGGTGGGCTCTTTTCCTGTAAGGCCTGGATGCAGATTTAGAAGACAACAGTGGATTCTCTTTGTGGTGCCTACAAATATTCTAGAAAATGGAGTAGGAAGGGGATGTGAAGACAAACTCATCAGAACAGACAGTCCACATATTCTTAGCCCTCAAGTATTTTATAGTCTTTTTGACAGGTCTCTAGGAAGGTTACTTTTTCTTTTTTTTTTTTAAGATTTATTTATTTATTTGAGAGAGAGGAGGGGGATGGGGCAGAGAGAGAATCCTCAAGCATTCTCCCCACTGAGTGCGGAGCCCCATGCTGGCAGATCTTAGGACCCTGAAATCATGACCTGAGCCAAAATCAAGAGCGGAGCACTTAACCAACCAACTGGGTGCAGGCACCCCAAGAAGGATACTTTAAAAAAAAAAATCAGCTGTAGTGTATTGTGTAAGACTGATGAATCACAGACCTGTACCCCTAAAACAAATAATACCTTATACGTTAATAATAAAAAAAATAAAATTTAAAAAATCAGCTATAACATTGACTTGGAAGAACAATCTGGACACAGGCAAGCTTGAGCACAGCAGAAACTGTGTCTTGTGGCGGGCTGTAACACAACTCGGTTTCTTGTCTCTCAGACCAGCTCGTCCTTCATCCCCTCTCTCTCTTTGCTGACCCTATGGGCAGCTGCCAACAGCAGCCGGGCCAGAGACTTTGGATCCCCCCCATCTCACCTTCCTCATCCACAGGCACAGTGAGGTACTTCTCAGAGACTCTTGTCTCCTCCTTTGCCCCTGCTACCACGCAAGTCGAGGCCCTCATCTTCTAATGATGGGGTCAAGCAATGGTCTTGAACTCTCTACATTCTCTCCATTCCATCCTATACCCTCAGAATGATCTTTCTAAAATTCAAGTCCAAACACAGTCCTGCTTAAAAACCTCCCATCGCTCACCTCATGAGGATCAGGTTCAGATTTTTAATGAGGCATAAAATGGGGGTTTGCAAGCCAACCCAACCTATATTTGGGAGACATATAACTTAAGAGTTGGGGTTCTGGAGTGTGGGTGGGAGAACAGTTGTTCCTTTCACTGGTTGTATGATTTTAGGGAATTACACAACCTCTCTGAACTTTAGTCACTTCATTTGTAAAATAGGAATAGTAACATTATCTATTTCACAGAACTGTTGTGAGGATTAGATTAAATAATATAAAAAACACTTGACATGGTACCTGACAGATAGTTACTGCTCAATTCTTATAAAGTTTTATTATTGTTTTGTTCTTGTTTTTATTTTCTATCTCTAGTATTTGCTTTTTCCCAAACTTCCATATTTTCCAACCATTTTCAACTGTTGTCTGTCCCTGAACAAGGGACTGTTGTCTGGCCCTGCCCAGGAGGATGAAGCAGACTTGATAGAGAAATGCCTAAAGGAGCTATGGCTCATTGGAAGGTGCTAGAGTTTGGGATGAACCAGGGTGGTGTAACTCAGGAATCCTCCATGAATATGCTGAGAGATGAAACCATTGCTGTGTCAAAGTGTAAGATCGATTGGCTTCCTTATTAAGTCAACTGGGAGGAGACGGGTCATACAAAACTGGTTAAAAACTGGTGTCTCAAGAAGCAAAGTTTAGCAAAACTGAGCATGCAATGGAAAATTCTACACTGTGGCACATATCCCATTCTGCCAGAAGGGGACAGATGCTTAAAAGTGCCACACCAGGTTGGGCAACTCTCTTCTCTGTCTGGATTGCCCTTCTTTGCTGATTCCTTTTTATCTTTCAGTGGCTACTTTGATTGTCTTCTCTATCTCCCTAACTCCTTCAGTGTTACCTACCCCCTTGGGTTGGTAAGCAGAACTTCTTACTTCTTATTAAACACATACTATGTACACTGTAGTCATCTATTGGCTTACTCTAGGTGATCTATATTAGGTAGTGACTTCTTCGGTCATTGCCAGATACATGGTGGGAATCAAGTGAATCTTTGTTAAATGACAATACAGAAAGCAATTTTATTCCTAAGATATGTTTTTGAATTGGCTGAATTTTATTTCTGCTCTTTGGATTTCTCCCAAGGACAGCATACTTTGAAAGGAAGGAAGATTTACAGAACCTTTAGCTAACAGTCTTTAAAAAAAAAAAAAGAAAGAAAGAAAGAAAAGAACAACTGTGTAAGGATACCAACACTTAAATCCAAGATTAATGGAAAACAGAAACCTGACTGGAATAAAGTGATCCCATATAGAAGACATGCTACCATATGAGTAAAGTAGAAACAGATTAGGATAACCCACAGGAAAGCAAGTAAGGATTCTTGGGGAAAAAAAAAAGGAAATGGAAAGCTAGTGGTTCTGGTTGACTGGAATGCCTAATGTTCCATTAATTTTTGCAGGCAAATCCCTTCTATCTGGCTCTCTGGGTCTTCTTCTTACCAAGTGTACGATCTTGAGGAACTTAGATTCTCTGAATCTCAAATTTCTCTTATGTAATACAGAGTGGGGAAGAAGGTGGGAATGACTACTCCCCACTTTATGGGTTTGGAAACTATGATTAAACTTGAACTCATTATTGAGATAGTCACTTTGTGTTTTCAAATGGAAAATTAAACATTACCTAAAATATCGCGTGAATGCTTTCCTAATCAAAATTCTGAAGCTACTTTACCGCACTAACCCAACTCAGAAATGCAATTACACAAGTCATTATAGTTTGTATTTGGAGATTAGAGTTCATCCTATGAGTAGTTTGCTAGAATGCACATCAGACACAAAATACCAGAATTATGGAACATTTTAAACTAAAATAAGTGGTAGAACTAAATGAATTTGTTTATACTCTTACCTTTTAATGCTTGATGTTGTAAATCTCTAGTTTAACTGGGTGATATTAATATACTTTAAGTGATTTTATAGGAATTTGATTGCTACTGTAACTACAATTATAAACAGTAAAAAGCCAGGTTAAAAAGAAACTTTTGGGACTAGCTTTCTTTATAATAAGTAAATAAGAATAACTGGTAATTCACTGGATCTAATTTGGCAATAATGTAATAATGATAATTGGTATGTAACTGGATTGAAACAGCTTCTGATTGTGCTTGCCTCATTTAATATTAGTGGTTGAGAAATGTATCCTGGCTGTGTAATTGATGTATACATGATATTTATTACATTTTTTAAGGTATTTGAGGTATTATAATATCTTAAACTATTTCCTTATAATTTTATTTATACCTTTTATTTTCATTAACCAGGTATATAAAGTTTGTTAAATAAAGGTAAACTTCCCCTTCCCCTCCTAATGAAATCATAAAAGAGTGAGGACTCCATTTAAAGTCATTTGTAGAAAAAGGTGAATAGCTACCTCTATAAATAAAGTTTTGTATATTTTGAAATAGGATATGATGCCTTCAAAAATCACAAGAACTGTCTGGAAATGTGAGGAATTTTTAAACAAGCAATTACTTGTTTTACAAAGTTCCTTCAAATGTGCATCAACCTTTCTTCATCCCTTTATGAATAAGCATAGGCTGCTATGCAATTTTCTGCAGATCTCTTCCAGCTAATTTTAAATTATAAGTGCAGAATTACATAAATTTGTTTATGTTGTCAGCTTTGAGTACCTGGTGTTTTAAACCCAGAGTTCTAGTTGGAAAAATGATATTAATATGCTTTCTTTAGGTATTTGATTATATTACTTGTTTTATGAAAAAAGAAACAATTATAAAACTGTTAGCTCTTTTAATCAAAATCCATTTGAATACTCATAAATATATTTAGATGTCAAGGCAATAAAGCCTATGAAATGAAATGGGCCAGATAACTATTTAAAAGAATTCTCCCGTGTCAAGTTGCATAAATAACATAGTCTAGAAGTGAGGATTAATCTTCTCTCAGATAACATGTTATCCTGTTTTGATGTGATTAAAAATCTCCACTGGGTCTGATGCTAATCTCTCCTCTAAAGGCTTGGATCTTATCAAGCTTAGGAGCTACTTGATACCCTCAAGAGCCAGTATCAGTTTTTATAATCTGTCTGGGCTAATGAGACAGTGGTTAAATTTACACAGATTATCACTTGTGGCTGTCTCATCAACTTGACATTATATAGGAGAACTCAAAGCACAAGGAGGCTCAGACAAGGTCAAACAAGTAGAAATTGAGAGACCATTTTTAGTGATTTGCCTTAAAATTATTTAGGTTTTTTTGGTTTTATTTATCTTATCTTCTCCTTTTGATATCTCTAAAATTTCCCTTTTTTGCCCAAAGAATTACATTGTATACAGAGTCCTTGCTTTTTAAAATATATTATTCATCCAACAAGTATTTATTGTGTATTATGTGCAAGTTACCATACTAGGAGGCTGGGGATGTCACAGTGGATGAGGACAACGAGATGCTTGCCTTTCTGGGGCTCACAGTGGTGGGGTGATTGGCATTAAGTAGACAGTACACAAGAGCAGTAAAACCCCTGGAAGTTTCTTTCCCTTTTAACTGCTTTCTTTCACTTCGGCCTCTGTAATAGTACTTAGAGGTTATGTTCAAGTGCTCCTGTCAGTTTACATTCATTCATTCATTATTCTTTCAACAAATATTATTTGAGTGACTCTATCATCTTTCTAACAATTGAGTGATAGAAAGATGAATTAGTTCTGCCCTCAAGCATCTTATGGTCTAGCATGGGTGATAACATATGTATAACATGATTGGGAAGATGTCACTCAACAGGATTATGGAAGTTCAGTTAAAGGAGGAATTATTTCCAGTTGACAGGGTCAGGAAAACCTCCATGGATGAAGAGGCTATAAATGGGGCCTTATGATTAGTGAGGTTATGAACAAATGGCAAAAGGAAAAGGATATCCTAGGTGAAGGACAGAAAAAAAAAAAAAAGGCATAAAGTTGGGAGCTCAGAGAGCATCAACAAGCAAGAGAAGCGTTCAGTTTGGCTGACTTCTCATTTCAGGTCTGTTGGGTAGGTTGGGGAAGGTGAGGAGATACAAAGAGAAAAGAGCAGTGTCAAAAGCAGCTAATAGGTGCTTATTGCCAAGGACCACCATAGAATCCTCATTTATTTGGAAGCTCCTGTATGAGGCAGACTTTGAAATTTAGGTGTCCTACAACCAACCCACTCTGATGATGCTGGTTCTCTAAGTTCCCATTCTCTTACATTATTCAGGAATGCACAACATTAAACATGATAGATTCCGGGGCCAAATAATTAACAATAGTTGGAAACATGGACCTTGGAAAGACATGTCCTCATTTTGAAACTGACTCCCAGACAAGACTTCTGGAATTTCAGGTTTGGTTAAGAACACTGAACTTGTATGAAGTTCACTTCTAGGGAGCCTGGAGAAAGTCAGGCATAAATCAGAACCAGCCGGTGTGGTGGCCTGCAAACATGCATCCATAGGTCAGACTGGCATGCCCCAGTCCTTTGTGGCTTCAGATGGAAACCATATGAAATGCCAGGGCACTGAACAGTTTTAGCCGTAAGCCTGGCCGGCTCAGTGCCTTCCACCAGCTCTCTCTCAATGGTTTTATTTCCATTTGATCCTGAGCTTACTGCAGGGTGCCTATCCTGCCCACAGAAAATAAGAAGCTTGAAGAAATAGGTGGGCTCGAACTATTGCACTACCCTCACTGTCCAAACCTATGTTCTATAAAATTTATGACAGATGCTATCACCCCATATTTCCATGTAAATCAGAGGATGAAAGGAGAAGTTTGACTTGTCTGGGCTCCCATTACTGGATTTTTCCAGTTGGCATCAACTTCCGTTCCTAGACAGAATTACAGAAAAAAAAAAGAGAAAACGCCTCATCTTACTGAACAGGATGTTTTATTGCAGATTATCAATTATGTTAGCATTTTGATTCACCTGTACAATGGATCCACTTCTCACAATTCTGAATTGTGAGTAGTGTTTAACTTACAAAAGAATAAAAGCTGTGACGACTAATGCTTTTAGTGCACTTTTTTGCTGAAACAAATCTTTTTTTTTTTTAAGATTTTAAAAAAAATTTATTTATTTGACAGAGAGATAGCACAAGTAGGCAGAGTGGCAGGCAGAGGGAAAGGGAGAAGCAGGCTCTCTGCTGAGCAGGGAGCCCGATGTGGGGCTCGATGACCTGAGCCGAAGGCAGGCGCTTAACCGACTGAGCCACCCAGGCGTCCCGCTGAAACAAATCTTAAGAAAGTTCAGCATTGCCTCTATTGGGACTTTTCTCCTTTATAAAAACTGAAGATGCAAACTTTAAAACCAAATAGATGCTAAAGTGATTCCTATTTGAATACGCTTGATTAGCTGAGGTGATGCTTTGGTGCTTTGTTTAGAAGCATTAGACAGAAAGTCATGTGTAATATGGTTTAATGTGTATTTATTACAACAACTTAAAACACACCTGAGCTCTCTGTCTTCGCTTCCCTTCATAGTACCATAAAAAGTTACTTAGGTCCTAAAATGGTGCTCAAAGAAACTTAAAAAGCACTTTCTATGTCACATGAATAAAATGTACAAGTGAAGGCAATGTGTTTTGATATTATAAAATAAGTATGAAAGGCAGAAATCAAAATGAATCTATTTTTAAAGGTCTGCATTTCATATGGAGTGGTAATGTGCGTTTTATTGTTCATTTTCAAGGCCCAGTACAAAGGAATAGAATATCCCCTCTTCCACAGGTTTCAACAATCCATTAAATTTCAGACATTTTGGTTCCAATAGGAAAGAGGGAAACATTTCCTCATATGTGTTCTAATATACCTTATTTCAGTATCTAAGATGTCTATCACCATAAAAACCAAAGTATACATTTTTTTTCCCCCAAAGAGATTTGCCCTCTTAGTTTAAGCCACTGGGTTAAAAATGGGAAAAAAAAAAGAATGAGAAAAAGAAGGAAAGGTGCAATCACTGATTTTTTTTCTTGCAATGTTCCCCAAGAAAGTGGCACCACTGAGTGATATATGCACCCCAGGGCTAGCAGCTGGAGGGCAAAAACCACTTTTTATCCATGATTGACAAATAATACATAATGAGAAGAGAGAGGCAATTCAAGTTTTAAATTTCACTCTTTCTTTGGCTTTTCAGGGCAGCTGGGCACTGCTATTCTCACTTGGTAACCTTTGAGGTGCTGCCAGGAAAAGGGACCCAAGTGACAACTGTTTCTCTTCTCCTACAATCCCCCAAAGCCTCAGTAAATATGTGTGGCTTGCTCTTTCAAAGAGGATCCAGCTGCTAACAATTCTGCCATTTCTCCTTGGAAGGAAAATCCTGAGGGTCTGGAAATGTATTGCATGGTTATAATGACCACAGTAGAGCGAGTGAAGCTGAGATTTAAAATCCCTAAAAGTGGCATCCATAAGTGGCGAGTCCATTGGTCGCTGATGGGTAAGCAGTTGGAGAGAGAACAGAGAGTCTATAAGAAGAGAAATCAAATCAGAGCTCTGTCACAAGTGAGCTTTAGAAAGTAATGTTGTAGATATGAAACATTTTTCCATTTCATAAAATTAAGACGTTTAATATAAATAAGTTAGGAAGCACGTAAGAGAAAAATCAATGAACTCAAAAACTAGAGATAGCTAATTTAACATTGCTGATCTCTTTTAGATTTCTTTCTACATTTCTGTATCTCTATCTCTATATTTTGTCCATGAGAATACTAATATCCATATCTTCATCTCTCTGTAACTATATCCGCATACATTCCGCACCCTTACATACTTGCACACATATCCTTATATACATTACACATCCTTACGCACAACTAACATCCTAAGTGGCATCTGATGCAGTCTTCCTAATCCCTCTGCCTTCAACCAAAATTGCTTTCCCCCTGTGTTTCCCATCACAACCACAAATGACAATTCTCTCTCCAAATGACAGATATTGACCAGGCCTAAAATCTTAGATTCATCCTCTACTCCTCTCTTTCTCTAGCACTCTGCTCTAATGCATCAGCAATACCTACTGGCTCTATCTGAAGTATTTATTCAGAATCCAGCTAGTTATCATCTTCTCCATCCTACCAACCTGTCCAGCTATCATCATCTCCTGCCTTAATTACTGTGACAGCTTCTTAACTGGTCTCTGTGCCTTGCCTTGGTCTCCTTCCCCTCCAGCACAACGGCAAGGCTGAGACTTACTAAATATAAGTTGGACCATTCACTCTTCTGCACTGAGGTCTCCATTGGCTTCTCACCTCATTCAGAGGAAAATCCAAAATTTATATAAATGGCTAAATGGTCTCTGAATGAGGATGACGTTGGCATTTTGTGCAAAACAGTTTTTCACTGTACAAAATGTCTTGGAGATTACAAAATCTTTGTTATCTCTGCTCTCCCTAAGTGCCAGTAGAGTCCCAGTGTCATTGTGACAACCAAAGAATATCTTACCACAACATTTCTAAATACACTTTAAGGAGGCCGCCCTTCCGCCACCCCTGGCTGGAGAGCCATTTTAGCTTCCCTATTCATACTCGTCCCTTAACACATCTCCACCTACTTGCCTTTGGTTTATTCTGTCATAGTCTTGCTGTTTCTGGGGGAGGCTAACAATCTTGCCATCCAGGTGCCTTGAACTTGCTGTTATCTCTACCTGATAGAGATCTCTACCCACCAAGTTACCTCTATTGTTATAGGTCTTTACACAAATGTCATCTTCCCAGGGAGACAGTCTTCTCACCAATTACTTCATATTTCCTCGCTCTGCTTTATTTTTGTTCCCTAGCACTTCCCACTATTAAAAATATTATCTATTTCTTTATTAATCTCAGTCATTGTAGGCTAGCATTCTCCCTTTATTAGAATATAAACACCATGAGGACAGAGTCTTGGTCTATTTTGTTTATAACTGTATCCTCAATATCTAGAGCATTCCTGGCATATAATAGGCACTCAATTAATAAGGATCACTAAAGATTTTAAAAAGCAGAATTGTTTTTATGTATTGTATATCGGAATAATTTACTAAATTAGTGGTCTTGATCTTTTTTTATGTCAGGAAACTTTCTGAAAACCCAGTGGAAGCTATGAGTCCTCTCCCAAAGAAAATGCCTATTTTCATATACGTGCATGTGAGAAATCCAATGCTTTCTTCACAGGAACTTGAAGACAAGATGAGACAACTAACACAGGAGTAAGGTAGATCAGTGACAAGTAAATGACTACTCTTTAAAGAAATTTTGAGGTGCCAGCTTTAATCTGGAACCCATGAGGGAGAACTTAAGTCAGGTCTTTTCCCATTCTGCTTGTTTTCTAGTGGCCTGGAGGAAAGATTTAACTACACACACATTAAATTTGCAGAGGCAGAAATCAAGAAGGGAGAATTCGCAAATCCAATCCCAAAAGACTTCGACAGTTGAAATAATAGGCCAATATAAACACGATGAGATTTAACAGGGATAAATATGAAGCCTAAAAATCCAACTGTGGAAGCACATGATGAGGAAGATGAGCTTGAACAGAACTTGGAGGGTTCCAGTTGACTGCAATCATAATGTGAGTCAACAGAGATTTATAGCTGTCAAAAAAACTAATTAAGCTTTGAGGCTGCATAAATAAAGTTATAGTAATGAAGTGATTCAATACATTTCTGCTATACCTTGTTGGACCAGACAATACCTGTAATGCTATGTCTAGTTTGGGGTGCCAAAAATCTTGATGGAATGTAACAAACCAGAGAAGACTTAACAAACCAGTTATGAGGGCATTACTAACCAGAAACCATAGGTATTTCACCTGAAGAATGGAAGACTTTGAGGTAACATGATCATGGTCTTTATATATTAAAAAGTCTCCACGTGATTATTGTTATTCCAGAGGAAAAATGAAGGACCAATGAGGGAAAGTGACAGTAAATCATCTTTCCTTACACATGAGAGAGAATGCTTGTGCAGCACACATTGTGAAAATTAAAACGGCTTGCCCTCATCAGAGAGCTGAAGGTTTTATTTTTTTTATTTTTTTTTTTAAAGATTTTATTTATTTATTTGACAGAGAGAGACACAGTGAGAGAGGGAACACAAGCAGGGGGAGTGGGAGAGGGAGAAGCAGGCTTCCTGCTGAGCAGGGAGCTGGATGTGGGGCTCGATCCCAGGACCCTGGGATCATGACCTGAGCCGAAGGCAGACGCTTAACGACTGAGCCACCCAGGCGCCCTGAGCTGAAGGTTTTAGAAAGGAACTTGGTAGGAATGTCACAGAAATAATTAAAGCACTGGATTGTCCTTCTTTAGAGTCCTTCGGGCCATGCAATGCTGTCACCTTCATTGTAGTCTATGAGAATGAGGGGTCTATGAGGGGTCTCCCCACTTATGGGACACTAGTAAGTAACCTCACTGGCAATGTCTCAACGTGAAATCCTGTGGTTCAAATGAGTCTTTTTCCCCTGTGTATAGAATTTCCCTGTATTATCATTAACATTCCTGAATGTAACAACTGGCTTAACTTCTGCGTGAGGTTTCCTGCATGAAGAGGGTGAATTACTCTTTCAAGTATGACTGAGAAAATTGCTTTCACCAGGCCATTGTTAAACGGGGCATAAAGCTCTGGGAAGAGGAGATGAATCTTGGGGAGTTTTTTTCTGAAAGAAAAAGGATCAACATTTCTAGAAGGAATTGCAAATGTAAATATATGGCATCCAACAGGTATTACGAATCAGTATAGCCAGCCAGGTGTAGGACAGCAGTGAGTGGTGGCTTACCAGGCAGCCTGGACCTCATCAAAAATGGACAGGTGTGGGGGGCGCCTGCCTGGCTCAGCTGGTTAAGCAGCTGCCTTGAGCTCAGGTCATGATCCTCGGATTCTGGGATCGAGCCCTGCATTGGGCTCCCTGCTCAGCGGGGAGGCCTGCTTCTCCTTCTCCCTCTGCTTGCAGCTCCCCTTGCTTATGTGCTCTCTCTCTGTGTCAAATAAATAAATAAAATCTTAAAACAAAAAACAAAAAAAACCGGACAGATATAACCAACTCCAGACAACTCTTTCATGTGGTAGGGCAGTCTCAGTGTTGTTAGATTTTCCCATTTTCAGGAAAACCTAGGAATCCAGATTTTTATATGAAATCTTCTGATTTTAAATGCTGGCAAGTAATTCAAATTAAAAACTAAATCACAAAAAGAAACAAGCCCAGTGCTAACACAATACATCTGTATTTCAGAGAGTTTGTGATTGCAGCTGTAAAATGAGTTTCTGGGTTCTCTCCAAAGTCCACTTCACCTTACAGTGCACCTTTGGTGCCCCAGAAAATCAATTCTCAAACCCAATTAAACAAATATTTTTGAGCCCTTAAAAGGGAAAAGCAGTTTGCTAGATATTGGGAAAATCTGAACATGGATAGCTATGATCTTTGTTTCCAAAGTTTACAGCTTTGCAGTCAGGTTAGGACAAACACCAATACAACTATAATTTAAGATTAACATGCAGTTTTATGCGTGGTACAAATACAGTGCTGGGAAGGGAAATACTGGAATCTTGGGAGAGTGAGAGGAAGTTGCACTAAAGAGGACCATCTGTGGTTAGCCACAGAAGATTGTCATAGGTGATAAATGAAGTGGGGAGCCATTCTCAGGGGGAAGAAAGGACATGAGGAAAGGTACAGGGCTAGAAAGAGAGGTATTTCAAGAACTAGCGTTTAAGTAGTTTACCTGGAACAAAGGAGAGGTGTTGGGGATTTGTATGAGAAAACTTCTAAGATCTAAAGATCAAACGCCGGCTAAAGAGTCTGATGTAATTCAACAAGCAGTGTGTGAGAGGCAGGATGAGGAAGTGCTATATCACAGAAAGGGGCAAGTATGCCAGGCTTAAGGCTCAACGGTCCTACCAGTCCAGTCGGTGGTGTAGCCCTGGACAAACCTTTTAAATTCCCTACATGCCATTTTCCTACTTGTCTGTGAGGTGTCACCTACTTCAAAATGCGGTGTGAAATATAAATCATACCAGTAAGTCAATTCTTGTCAACCTTGTCAATTAGGTATTATTAGTGATAGGCCACCTCAAAAGGTTTTGGACTAGAGGTAGCGTGTGATGGGAATTGTGCTTCGGGAAAGATTAACTAGCAATTATGCTCTGAATGCACCATGGGACAGGCAAAAAGGCCACTAGGAAGTCAAGTCGTTTGCAATATACATATTTTCGAGTACATAACAAAGTGCGTAGAGCCTTCTAAATTGAAAAAGTACAAAGGGCTGGTAAGGAAAAGTAAGTCTCCTCTCTTTGAATGTCCTCTAAGCACCCAGCTGTCTTTCCCAGAGGCCATGGCAATGACCAGTTTTTATGTTTTTTTTCCCAGAGATTATCCACATATTTATAAAAACGCACGTATGAACTATTTCAATTTTGGAGCTCCTTTCACTTCAAATTAGAAGGAGAATTTTAGCTGTGCTGCCATGGGAGCCTGCGTTCCATTTCAAGCTGCCATGGCGATGGGAGAATGCAAAATGCTTGGAATGTGCAGGAGCAGCCCTGCGAGGGCACCTGGGGCCGGCCGGGATTTCCAGGTCACCAGAAGGTCCCTGGCTTGCTCCCTCGGGTCGTCTGACCCAGGATTTGAAAAGTATTAACCTTTTAGCTATGAAGAACACTTCTCCACTTTCGAGTTAATCTATGTGTCTGAAAGATGTTGTGTGGTCTCCAGTGATTCATTTCAAGGCCTCTGGAGTTTGAAGATAGAGCTGAGGATGAGAAAGAGAGGTGACGAGTTTCAGCAATTACTTTCTACTGGGCAATCGTTTTGTAAAACTCCTCGATGCCTTTATTAATCTCTATGGTTCAGCTCCACTGGATTTGTGCAAGCTTTTCTTTCTCTTTGCCCTTGTCTAAACTTTGGTCTCAATTGGGGTAGTTTCTTTAAGGGTCCCAGTATATACTATGGACACTTCAGTGACTATGCTTTCACTCATGCTGGTGCCCCTTCCTAAAATACCCTTCTTTGTCCCCCTTGATTAAGGAGTGCTAAGTCTGCAGAGTACTCAGGTTCGTTTTATGCCAGGAAGGCAGAATACTTTAGTAGCCAAGCAACGACACTGTAGGAATTGACTATATGTGCTCAATGCCTAATCCTACCTTTCAACTTTGGGCAAGTTAATCTCTCTAAGCCTCAATTTCTTTGTCTGTATAATATTGATGATAACGATTGGAATTTATAGGGCTGTTGTGGGATTAAATGATATATCATTAAATATATTGGGTACATGGGGAGTGTTTAATAGATGTTAATGTGACGGTAAAGATTCTGCAATTTCTCTGAAGCACATGATTTTCCTTCTCCGGTCTTCTCTACATCAATATGCCCTGAGTCACAATGTAGTGGTTAGTTAAATGCTATCTTTTATTGTTTATTAATCATTTCTTATATTTTTTGATTGACGCCCTCAAATAGATTTTAAATTCTTTAAGCACAGGAACTATGAATTTCATTATAATTCTTTCTGAGCAGACAGTGCCTGTTGCATATTTAAATAGTCAACTATAATTAAAATTGATTATTTTTCAAACTAACATTAGTTTTAGAGAAAAGTCCAATTGCCTCTTTGGGATAAAGATTGGGAAGCACTTTAAGAACAATTATAGGGCAGTGAACAAAAAGAAATTCTAAAATAAAATGAATATTTCCTACTTTGAGGCAGTCATCAAGCCCCAAAATACTATTTCCAGAAAATCTATATTTGGATCCATTACAGCTCTGAAAATTCTAATTTCTCATTTTTTAAAAATCATGGTGAGCATTACCAGTTGCATATAAATCTTCTTGTCAGTAATATCTCATTTCCAGCAAGGTTCTTTTTTGTTACTGGATTCTGGACAGATCACTGGCTGAAATCAATCCATAGATCACAGTAATATCTAGCATTACAGAAATCTTAATACCATACCACTCCTGCAGGCCTATCCCAAAGCTGAGAAATCTAATTTTTCTTGTTTAACATTAGTTTGCAAGCAATCTTTTGGTTTACATTTTTAAGAGGCAATATGTACCATTATATGTGCATGAAACATATTTGCACAGGCCTGTTTTACTATACTTGGACTTAACCCAGCCATTAAAGTTTAATCTTGTCCATGCCATGTGACATGGTTGCTTGCCAACAGTGTAAAAATTTCATAGCGGCAGCCGATTTATTTAATACTTATAACATTTTTACTTTTCTTACAAGGGCATATCAGAAGGAGTATTTGTGTTTTAGGATCATAAAATTCAGTTAATCTGTCTTAGAAAAATGAATGGGTAGATATTAGAAGAGGCAGAGGACACTGATGGTTGTCTCCACAGAAGTATGTGTTCTCCACTTTTCCTCCCCAAGAGAATCCCAATTTTGTTTTACTCATCCCCCTCCTATTATGCAGCCAAGTACCACAGGGAAAACTGACGTAGGGTGGCCACAGTTCCACCACTCCACTGCCTCAAACATTGCTACACAAGTGGGCATGCAACCCAACTTTAACCAAAAACACACAAAAGGGAGCTTGCTGGGGATTTCAGGAAGTTTTCTCTCTTTTATGAGAAAGTTCTGAAAGCTCTTGTTTTTTTCCCTCAAGCCTGTGGTCATTCGTTGTGGTGGGGTTTGTATCTTCTGAAGCCATCCTGCTCCATTCTAAGGATCACATCCTGAGTGGGACAGAACTGAGAGAACTGTAGGGAAATTCAATCAGAACCATTGGATAATTCCTCCTTCAAAGTTTACCTTACCACTGAATTTCCAGGTATGCAAGCCAATAATTTCCCCAATGTTTCATCCATTTTGAGTTTTCTATTGCTTGTGACTGAGGGCATGCTAAATGATACAGAAAAATTCTGAATTTATGCATACAAGCACATTGTTGAAGTCATCACCACCTAATATAAAGATTTTGGGGTGTCTTTGAATGAATCCATTGGAATTACAAGCGAGTTTCTCACCTTTATATTTGTAACTACTGTATTTCAATCCTACATTTTTGGATGGTAACAAAATTAAAAGGAGACAGAAAAAAACACGGCATTAACTGCTAATGATGATTATTTAATTAAACATTATCTTGATTTAGTTGTTGAGATACATTCAAGGAAATAGATCTATCCCATAAATAAAAAGGAATCCTCTAACCTTTAAGAATCAAAATCAAATTGATTTTGATCAATTTGACCTGATTTTAGAAATGTGTATAAATTCAAGTCAATTGAGGTTTGAAAGCTAACCTTGATTTCTATCCCTTTTCAATGATGTCAAATATTTTCACAAAGCAATGCCTTCCTACCTCATCTGTAACACCAGTGATACTCTAACCATTTGTTGATCAAGAAAATTCATAATAGAATTCAGTAAAATTTTTTAGTAAGTTTTAAATTTATTTATTATGAGATTGAAAACCTAGAGACAAAAAAGATGGAGTCATATAACGATATAAGACATATTGTTTATCCAGTTCAAAGAAATACTTCATATATATCTGGATTTAAGGACCTTGCAATAATTCCAAGGTGTGCAAGAGGTAGAATGTAAATGACCAGAGGAAAGGTTTCCATGTGTGTTCAGCATTTTATGTGTGATGAAACCTATATTGCTTTTCATTTTCTTTCCTCCAAAAAACTTTGATCTACATATTATCATTTGCTGAGCATTCCTGGGAGAAGAGAAATCAGCATAATGTGAAATGCTGGGAGCAATGATTTATGCAACACCTCTATTGTGGCCAAGAATTTTACATTTGTTATCTTACGTAAGTTTCATAAGAATCTTTGTTTTACCGATGAGGAAACTGAGGCCTAGAGAAACTAGCTTGCTGAAGCTCATTGAGCTAGTAATTGGACGACTGGGGCCTTAAGCCAGGTCTGGATGTCTCTAGAGCCCATGCTTAACTATGATGTCATGCTACTGGAGAGTACTAAATCAGTCTAGATGTGGTGAAGACAGGAATTCAGAGCTCTTGAATTCCAGACTGGCCCACACTTGTCTCACCTGGCTAATCAAACTGAATGCAGCTTCAGAATTAGAGAATTTGGTAGAGTGAACCCATTGCAAATTTGCAGTAGCGTAGAGATGCCTGGATTCTTAACACAACTGTGCCATTTACTGTCCATGGAACCTTGCATACCCTATTTACCTTCTCTGAGCCCTTATTCTATTTCTTTAGCATGGAAAGAATACAAATTTCACTTCTTATGTCATAGGTTTTGAGGAGTAAGCCAAACTCTATATACTATAAAGTATGCATTATCATTATTTTGTGATTTTCTCATCGCAGCTACTGCTTTTTCACACCTGGTAATACAAAATTGTTACAATGAGAGACATTTATTGTTATTATTGCTGCCACTGCTACTGTTGTTGTTAATCCTATATAAAGAGACCAGATTGACTATTCATTAATTGGGAAGGGGGTTAGAAAAAGGAAAAAAAAGTTCCAGGCTCATGCTTATTGGGAACACCATAATCTAGTACTAGAATGAGACTTTGGAACTGACCTCAAGAGAATATCCAAAGGGCTGTGCCACCATGAAACTTAGAAAACCCTACATTAAAAAAGGAGCACTCTAGACACCTGGGTGGCTCAGCCGGGTAAGCGGCTGCCTTTGGCTCGGGTCATGAGGTCCTGGGATTGAGCCCCCCATTGGGCTCCTTGCTCAGCGGGGAGTCTGCTTCTCCCTCTGCCTGCCGCTCCCCCTGCTTGTACTCACTCTCTCTCTCTGATTTAAAAATAAATAAATAAAATATTTTTTAAAAAAGGAGCACTCTACTTCAATTTTCTCATTTATGAGATGTAGAGTGGATTTTAATAGATGTCTTCGCTTACCCTCTCAAAAAACTGAAAATAAATATTAATGTGGTATATTCATTGGATAGTTTAATTCTCTTTTTTTTTTTTTTAAAGATTTTATTTATTTATTTGAGAGAGAGAGAATGAGAGAGAGCACATGAGAGGGGGAGGGACAGAGGGAGAAGCAGACTCCCTGCCGAGCAGGGAGCCCGATGCGGGACTCGATCCAGGGACTCCAGGATCATGACCTGAGCCGAAGGCAGTCGCTTAACCGACTGAGCCACCCAGGCGCCCCCTTTTTTTTTTTTTTTAAAGATTTTATTTATTTTAATTCTCTTTCAACACTTAAATGAACAAAGGCCTTATTTTTATGACTGTAGAATTCCTTAAAAAGGAAAAATTATGGAGAAATTTACATGTAAAACAATTGAAAAAGTAGAAAATGAAACCGTATTTACAAAGCCAATTAGAAAAATCCATTAATAAAGATATCCCATCAAAGTAATGAGTTCCCGATTTAATGGATTCCTTACTACAAAGATACTCCAAGTGCAATGTTAATATGTTTATTTTTTAATGCTAATATTTCAGATTAGCATTAGGTAGATTTTTCTAGGATTGAGTGCAGTCAGTCTAGGTCCCAAATACCAGCCAGTTAGGGATATGGTTTTTGGATTTTCATCATGCAAAAAAAATAACATGCAATAATAGAAAAAGCTCTGATCTGGGGCGCCTGGGTGGCTCAGTCGTTAGGCGCCTGCCGTCGGCTCAGGTCGTGATCCCGGGGTCCTGGGATCGAGCCCTGCATCGGGCTCCTTGCTCCACGGGAAGCCTGCTTCGCCCTCTCCCACTCCCCCTGCTTGTGTTCCCTCTCTCGCTGTGTCTCTCTCTGTCAAATAAATGAATAAAATATTAAAAAAGAAAAGAAAGAAAAGAAAAGAAAAGAAAAAGCTCTGATCTAAGACATAGAAGTTCTAGGTTCTAGTACTTATTGGCTTCATGAAAGTAACTATGTAACATACTACATTTGCAGATTTCAATTTTATCATCTGTTTCATGGAAAAATACGTGTTTGGTTTTCTTAAAGGTTATTGTAAATGTAAAACACAATGGGTCCCATAGTGCTTGGTAAATTGTAAATACCAACTTAGAATTCTACTAATCACCTTCCCAAAATATTCTGTGCATATGTTTAATTATTCTTTTCATAATATGAATCACTGTTGAAGTTTTAAGAAAACAAAAACCCTACTTGCTCTTTTATGACGGCATTCTGAATGGGATGCATACTAATGCTTGTAACATGGCCGAATCAAATGGCTAATTTCTGTTTTTTTTTTTTTAATTTTATTTTATTATGTTATGTTAGTCACCATAAAATACATCATTGGTTTTTGATGTGGTGATCCACGATGCTCTCTGTTTTTGTTTACAAACCCATATAACATAAATTACTTGGAAAACTGGTTTTAGAATCAAGCTATTAGCAGTTTATACTGTTTGGCTGTTGCTACTTAAGGAAACCCTTAACTAAATCCTCTGAACGTGTATGGTAATAATGCTAACTATATCTAAAATTTATACTAATTTTAACATTTCTTTATACATATTCTGGGATAACTATATTCAGTCTTCATTTAAAAAAAGACTCATAACTACTTTGAGCATTGAAATATTTTCATTATTTCTTCAAAAACAAAACAAAAATAAATTAGTAAATCTTTTCCCTTTCTCCATTCTGGCAGGCTATCATGTGAACTGAAATATGGATAAGGAAGCGTATCTGGGGGCACCTGGGTGGCTCAGTCAGTTAAGTGTCTGCCTTCGGCTCAGGTCATGATCCCAGGGTCCTGGGATCCAGCCCTGCATCGTGCTCCCTGATCCACGGGGAGCCTGCTTCTTCCTCTCCCACATCCCCTGCTTGTGTTCCCTCTCTCACCGTCAAATAAATAAATAAAATCTTAAAAAAAAAAAAAAAAGGAAGCATATCTGGTTCTAATTTCTTTTTTTTTTTTTTTTAAGATTTTATTTATTTATTTGACAGAGAGAGGCACAGCGAGAGAGGGAACACAAGCAGGGGGAGTGAGAGAGGGAGAAACAGGCCTCCCGCCGAGCAGGGAGCCCGACGTGGGGCTTGATCCCAGGACCCTGGGATCATGACCTGAGTCGAAGGCAGACGGTTAACGACTGAGCCACCCAGGCGCCCTTGGTTCTAATTTCTGAACTCAACTCCAGATGTTGTTTTCAAGGTTTGCCTTTTCTAAAAAAAAATTAACTTTTATGAAGACATCTCAGCCCAAAGGGTGAAAAATGGCTGCAGATTAAAATTTTTAATTTTATATCTTACTATTAAACCATGCGTATGAGGGAAGAACAGCTCCAGTAAATGATCCATAATGACCAAAGAGACATTTTCAGTGTAAATATATTATATAGATCTTCCTCGACCTACGATGGGGTCACATGCTGGTAAATCCATCGTAAATTGAAAACATCATGAGTCAAAAATGCATTTAATACACCTAACCTGCCAAATATCATAGCTTAGCCCAGCCTACCCTTAAATGTGCTTACAACACTTGTAGTACCCTCCAGTTGGGCAAAATCATCCAACAAAAGTTTACTTTATAATAAAGTGTTGGGTATCTCATGTAGTTTATTGAATACTGTACTAGAAGTGAAGAACAAAACAGTTGTATGGGTACAGAATGGTTGTAGGTGTATCAGTTGTTACCCTTGTGATCACGTGGCTGACTGGGAGCCACAGCTCGCTGCCCCTGCCCAGTGTCACCGGGAGTATGGCACCACATCTTGCTAGTCCAGGAAAAAGATCAAAATCCAAAACTCTAAGTATGGTTTCCACTGAATGTGCCTCAATTTCACACCACTGTAAGGGAAAAAGCTTGTTAAGTTGAACCATCATAAATTAGGGACTGTCTATATACAACGTTCATATATTGTCAAACATAGAATATGGGATGAGAAGTTTGCCCAAAATGGAAATGCTGTGTTCCTTAAAAGACCCTGCACACTGCAGGGGTAGAGAGAGGACCTTGAGAAGAACTTGTTATCACAGGAGCCTTGGGAGACACTCAGTTTGGCAGTCTGCATTAGCTCTGAAAGCTTGTCCTGGGGACAAAAGTGAGTCACGTGTAACTGCTGAGTATGGGGAACTCCAACCATTCATGAAATTTAAAAAATGTTTACCTTTTAAACAGTCATTTCCAAGCTGTGTCCCAAAGGTCTTTTCCAGACTTTTTATAGTTGAAAGGAACTAAAATTTTTGACAACTGCAAGAAGGCTATTAGCCCAAACAGAATTGCCAAATGTTGAAATACCTATAGTTACTCCCAAAGTAATGGGAAAACCCATGATATACTACTGTCACGCTTTCTTTAAAATAAATTTTATGGATATGCATTTTTATTTTTTTACATTAAAATGACATTCCGTGAGCTATATCTTATTTGAATATAAAGAAAAAGAGATGAGGATGGTGAATAGGGTTGTAAACTAAGAGTTGATATCTCCTAACTTATCAGTTCAACAAACACGTATTGAGAGCTTAATGTATAGCAAGCACGTAGCCATGGAGATCCAAGATATATATGTAAAACTCAGAGACTATAAATAAAGAGACAGAAGCAGGAAATAATTGCAATAAAATGTCATAAGAATTCAGAGAACTGAATTGACTTACATTCACTTGTCATTCATTTAGCTGTGTTTGTTGATCACCTGTTACATGCTGGGCTTCAGAGATACCAAGGTGAGCAGGCCTGACGCAGACCTTTCCTCAGAGAGCTTACATTTCCAGTTGTCCACGTGACAACCCAGATGTTACACCTGCATATCAAAAACACCTCATGTGAAATTGAACTAACTATTTCTACCCTGAAGTCATCTCTTCCTCTGGCATCCCCTCTTCTGTTAATGGCACTTCCATTCTTTCTGTTCTTGAGACCTCAAACATCAAATTGTCAACTCTTTTCCTTTGCTTCTCATAATGGTTCTGTTGATTCTGCTTCCAAATACCTTGGTATCCTCTCTTATCTATCCTCACTCTCACCTTTTAGTACACCTCTCATTATCTTTCACCTGGCATACTGTAATATCTCTTATCTGATTTCACTTGTCTTCTATTTTTTTCCTCTCTCCTTTATATAAATAAAGCTATTAGATGATTCTTCCTAGAGAAGAATACCAATCACATCAGCACCTTGTTCAGGAGTCCTAAAAGTCTCCTCAGTCCTTGTCTAATTAAGCAAAATTCCCGTAGTTTATCATTTATTTCCACCATAAACCGATCCCACTAATCAATGAATATAATTTGTATTTATGTCTAAATTACAATGGCACTGAGTTACTCCCTACAGGGAATATTTCCTTAAATTTCTGGTTCTGATTATCTAACTTTGTTATGGATTTATAAAAGGAAGGAAGGAAGGAAGGAAGGAAGGAAGGAAGGAAGGAAGGAAAAGAGAAAGAAAGAAAGAAAACTGTTTTTCAGCTGATGTATTGGTTTTTTCTGGAGATTATTTCATTCCATTCCATTCTAATAACAATGGCACAGGCTTTCTGCCTTTTTGTATTTTTTTTTCTATTTTTCATTCCTTTTCTTCTCCTTTTTGTTTCAATTTTGTATTTAAATATAGTGTAATATTGGTTCCAGGAACAGAATTTAGTAATTGATCACTTACATACAACACCTAGTGCTTTATCTCAAGAAGTGCCCTCCTTAATTCCCATTTCCAATTTAACCCAACCCCCCACCAACCTCCCCTCCGGCAACCCTCAGTTTGTACTCTTTAAAGAGTCTGTTTTATGGTTTGTCTCTCTCCCTTTTCCCCCCTATATTCATCCATTGCATTTCTTAAGTTCCACATATGAGTGAAATCATATGGTATCTGTCTTTCTCTGACTGACTTATTTCACTTAGCATTATACATTCTAGCTCCATCCACACCATTGCAAATGGCAAGATTTCATTCTTTTCCACGACTGAGTAATATTCCATTATATATATATATATATACATACACACACACACACACACACACCACCTCTTCCTTATCTATTCATCAGTCAATGGACATTTGGGTTCTTTCCATAATTTGGTTATTTTGATAATGTTGCTATAAACATCAGGGTGCCTGTACCCCTTCAAATCTGTATTTTTGTATCCTTTGGGTAAATACCTAGTAGAGCAATTGCTGGGTCATAGGGTATTTCTATCTTTAACTTTTTGAGAAACCTCCATACTATTTTCCAGAGTGGCTACATCAGTTGGCATTCCCACCAACAGTGCAAGAGGGTCCCCCTTTCTCTGCATCCTTGCCAACATGTGTTGTTTCCTGTGTTGTTAATTTTAGCCCTTCTGACAGGTATGAGGTGGTATCTTATCAAGGTTTTGATTTGTACTTCTCTGATGATGAGTGATATTGAACATCTTTTCATTTTTCATTCTTGACTGTGAGAACCAAAAAATGGAGCTGACAAGGCAAGTCCCTCCTACACAGGTGGAGAGAAGGAAGAAATGTATAAAATTGTCAGAGCAAGTAAGTGGATGGGGATGACTGGCAACAGTCATACATCAATAATTTTGGTCCCCATGAGGCACCTGGGTGGCTCTGTTAAGTGTCTGCCTTCGGCTCAGGTCATGATCCCAGGGTCCTGGGATCAAGCCCCACATTGGGCTCCCTGCTCAGCGGGGAGTCTGCTTCTCCCTCTCCCTCTGCTGCTCCCCCTACTTGTGCTCTCTGTCAAATAATAAATAAAATCTTAAAAAATAATAATAATTTTGGTCCCAATCATGCCCATTTGCCAGAGTAGTCAACACTTGTCATCCTCTAGCTTCTCCCTTTTTGGTTTCCACTTATCAGTGCCCATTGCATAAAAAACTCATTGAAGAACCTGACCACTGTTCCATCATGAGAACATCAACACTTATGCCAAGAGCTGGCTCCTAAAGCTGACTTCTGTACCTCACCCTTCAGATGAATGGAACCATAGGCCCTTCACCAAACATACTCTGATTTCTTGTCTTCCTGTCTTCCTTCCCTCTTTCTGAAATGATACCTTCTCATTTCTGCCTATTGCAGTCCCATCATTCAAGTTCTGTATCTTATGCCAGCTACTCTATGACACTTTTCTATCTTTAGATTTGATTGATGATTTCTTTAAATCATCATCTATGCCAAAGAAGCATTCCTGGTCACTTTGAATAATATGACTAATTCAAGACTAATTTTCCCATTTGAATCAAAAAGTGTGAAACATACTTCTATTTTATCAGCTAAAGTAAGACTATCATGTGGTAATAGCATACAGACAATTTATTATTTACTTCATCTTCATACCTTTAAGATACATAATTCTTGGGAAATATTAAACCTTTTGAGAGAGGTACATTATTTTGAAACCTGTACATAAAAAGTTACATGGAATACCTCTATTTGTCCATAGCCAACTCAGCTATGAGAAGGATACTCAGAATTGTAGGCATAAGAGGTAAGACTATGATATAAAAATATTTAGTAAAAAAGGTTAATATACACTTTTCATCTAAGGATCTAAGGCAAACAGCAATGAATATTGTCTCTCAGAGATAGTTTTCCACATATGAGACTATTATGCTTGCGAATCTCACTGTGCTATGTCCAGAAAAGTCTGGAAAAACCTTATGTAACACATCTCCATTTGAGGCCCTTTTTCCTCCTGAAGTATTGGTAAAACTTGACTCAAATCTCCTAAAATTTACACCTTACTTTCTCTTCTTTCTGTCCACTTCACCTCTCTATGAAAGCCTACAGTCCTTATCACCTGTTTTTTTTTCTTTATTTAAATTCAATTAACATATAGTGTATTATTAGTTTCAGAGGTACAGGTCTGTGATTCATTAGTGATATATAACACCCAGTGCTCATTACCTCATGTGCCCTCCTTAATGTCCATCACCCAGTTACCTCATCCCCCCAGCCCTCCTCCCCTCCAGCAACCCTCAGTTTGTTTCCTATGATTAAGAGTCTCTTTATGGTTTGTCTCCTCTGATTTTGTCTTGTTTTATTTTTCCCCCCTTCTCTTATGCTCTTCTGTTTTGTTTCCTAAGTTCCATATATGAGTGAAATCATATGGTATTTGTCTTTCTCTGATTGACTTATTTCACTTAGCATACATCCTCTAGTTCCATCCATATTGTTGTAAATGGCAAGTTTTTGATTGTTGAGTAATATTATTCCATTGTGTGTATATATATATACTGTATCTTTTTTATCTATTCATCTGTCCATGGACATCTGGGCTCTTTCCAAACTTTGGCTATTGTGGACACTGCTGCTATAAACACTGGGGTGCAGGTGCCCTTTCGGATCACTACATTTGTATCTTTGGGATAAATACCTAGTAGTGCAATTGCTGGGTTATAGGGTAGCTCTATATTTACTTTTTTGAGGAACCTTCCATACTGTTTTCCAGAGTGGCTGTACCAGCTTGCATTCCCACCAATAGAGTAAGAAGGTTCCCCTTTGTCCACATCCTCACCAACATCTGTCATTTCCTGACTTGTTAATTTTAGCTGTTCTGGCAAGTGTGAGGTGGTATCTCATTGTGGTTTTGATTTGCATTTCCCTGATGCTGAGTGATGTAGAGCATTTTTTTCATGTGTCTGTTGGCCATTTGTATGTCTTTGGAGAAATGTCTGTTCATGTCTTCTGCCAATTTCTTGATTGGATTATTTGTTCTTTGGGTGTTGAGTTTGATAAATTCTTTATAGATCTTGGATACTAGCCCTTTATCTGATGTGTCATTTGCAAATACTTCTCCCATTCTGTAGGTTGTCTTTGATTTTGTTGACTGTTTCCTTTGCTGTGAAAAACTTTATATCTTGAGGAAGTCCCAGTAGTTCATTTTTGCCTTTGTTTTCCTTGCCTTTGGAGATGTGTCGAGCAAGAAGTTGCTGAAGCCAAGGTCAAAGAGGTTGCTACCTGTCTTCTCCTCCAGGATTTTGATGGATTTAGTTGATCATAAAGTTGAGGGTCCATTTCTGATTCTCTACTCTTTTATAGTGATCTATGTGTCTGTTTTTGTGCCAGTACTATACTGTCTTGATAATTACAGCTTTGTAATAGAGCTTGAAGTCTGGAATTGTTATGCCACCAGTTTGGTTTTCTTTTTCAACATTCCTTTGGCTATTCGGGGTCTTTTCTGGTTCCACACAAATTTTAGGATTATTTGTCCCAGCTCTGTGAAAAAAGCTGATGGTATTTTTTTTTTTAAGATTTATTTATTTATTTGAGAGAGCGAGAATGAGAGAGAGAGAGTACATGAGATGGGGGAGGGTTAGAGGGAGAAGCAGGCTCCTCACTGAGCAGGGAGCCCGATGCGGGACTTGATCCAGGGACTCCAGGATCATGACCTGAGCCGAAGGCAGCCACTTAACCAACTGAGCCACCAAGGCGCCCGGTATTTTTTTTTTTTTTTAAAGATTTTATTTATTTATTTGAGAGAGAGAATGAGATAGAGACAGAGAGAGCATGAGAGGGGGAGCGTCAGAGGGAGAAGCAGACTCCCCGCCGAGCGGGGAGCCCGATGCGGGACTCGATCCCAGGACTCCAGGATCATGACCTGAGCTGAAGGCAGTCGCTTAACCAACTGAGCCACTCAGGCGCCCCTGATGGTATTTTGATAGGGATTGTACTGAGTATAGATTGCTTTGGGTAGTATAGACATTTTAACAATATTTGTTCTTCCAATCCATGAGCATGGAATGTTTTTCCATTTCTTTGTGTCTTCCTCAATTTCTTTCATGGGTATTCTACAGTCTTCAGAGGACAGATCCTTTGCCTCTTTGGTTTAGGTTTATTCCTAGGTATCTTACGGTTTTCGGTGCAATTGCAAATGGGATTGACTCCTTAATTTCTCTTTCTTCCATCTCATTGTTAGTGAATAGAAATGTAACTGATTTCTGTGCATTGATTTTATATCCTGCCACTTTGCTGAATTCCTGTATGAGTTCTAGCAATTTTGGGGTGGAGTCTTTTGGGTTTTCCACATAGAGTATCATGTCATCTGCAAAGAATGAGAGTTTGACTTCTTTGCTGATTTGGATGTCTTTTATTTCTTTTTGTTGTCTGATTGCTGAGACTAGGAAAATGTACTATGTTGAACAACAGTGGTGACAGTGGACATTCCTGTTGTGTTCCTGACTTTAGGGAAAAGCTCTCAGTTTTTCCCTGTTGAGAATGATATTTGCTGTAGGCTCTTTGTATATGGCTTTTATGCATATTGAGGTATGTTCCCATTTCACCTCTCTATGAAAGCCTACCGTCATTAGCACCTGTTATTTTTTTTTTTTTAAGATTTTATTTATTTATTTGACAGAGAGAAAGACACAGGGAGAGAGGAACACAAGCAGGGGGAGTGGGAGAGGGGGAGGCAGGCTTCCAGCCGAGCAGGAGCCCAACGCAGGGCTCGATCCCAGGACCCTGGAATCATGACTTGAGCCAAAGGCAGATGCTTAACCTACTGAGCCACTCCGGCGTCCCCTTAGCACCTGTTTTAATAAGTAAATAAACAAGTGAATACATTCATTGAAGATCTTAGGGGAATTGGGTCTCACTGTGGAGTAGCAGCTTTGTGTCATCTCTTTTTTTCTCCTCTCCTTTCATCAGTCTTTAATTCCATTCCTTTCTATACCTCTCTGATAGGACCAGGAAATTTTTCCACTTTGTCTGGTGAAACAGACTTGTACCTTTAACTTCAAGTGTCTGTGAAGTTTTTTCTGAAGAACTTCAGTGCCCTCCCTGAAAGGAATTCTTGTCAACACAATTTTTTGTTTTTGTTTTATACTAACGCAGATTAGAAATCAGGACTTAATCTAGATACAGCAAGTGTTGGCGAGGATGTGGAAAAAAAGAACTATCATGCACTGTTGGGGGACTGGAACCTAGTGCAGCCACCGTGGAAGACAGTATGGAAGTTCCTCAAAAAGTTAAAAATAGAACTACTCTGTGATCTAGTAATTGCACTGCTAGGTATTTACCCAAAGCATATGAAAATACAAATGCAAAAGGATATATGCACCCCGATGTTTACTGTAGTATTACTTACAATAGCCAAATTACAGAAGCAACGCAAGTGTCCACGATAGGATAAAGATACCACCTCATACACCTAATAAAAAAGAATGAAATCTTGCTATTTGCAACAAAATGGACAGATCTAAAGAGTACGTTAAGCAAAATGAGCCACTCAGAGAAAGACAAATACCGTTTGATTTCACTCTTATGTGGAATTTAAGAAACAAAACAGAAGGGAGGAGCAAGATGGTGAAGTAGGAGACCTGGATTTCGTCTGGTCTCAGGAATTCAGCTGGATAGGGATCAAACCATTCTGAACACCTACGAACTCAACAGGAGATCGAAGAAAAGAATAGCAACAACTCTCTGAACAGAAAAGCGACCACTGTCTGGAAGGTAGGACGTTCGGAGAAATGAATCGGAGGCGATATTCGGGAGGATAGACGGCGGGGGAGGGGCCTCCGACGGCCGCTTCTGGCAAGTGATAGAACCACGGAGCACAAAATCGGAACTTTTAAAAGTCTGCTCCGCCGAGGGACGTCACTCTGGTGGCTAAGCGGGGGGTGGAACCCTCTGGGACAGTGTGGTCTCAGGACCGTCGGGGTCACAGAAAGACCGGGGGTGCCTGAGTGCGGCAGACTCCCAGGTAACGGAGCAGGGAAGCCAGCTGCAGAGGCGGAGCCCAGGCGCGGGCTCTCAGCTCGGGGTGGCCATAAACCGTGATCCGCGGCACAGTCGGGCCCCTGCTCCTCCAGCAGGGACCCGACAAGCGGCAGATCCGGGGAGACTCACCTTCCTCCCCGGGGAGGAGCTGCGCAGGAGTGCACCGCAGGGATCTGCTAGGTTTGGAGACTCCACACCGAGTCGGGTGCCAGAGATAGAAATGCTCAGTCACAGGCCGGGTGAGCATGGAGTGCGGCCGGAGACCGGGGAGACGGGAGTGACTGACTGCTTTTCTCTGGGGGCACACTGAGGAGTCAGGCCCCAAGTTCCCGTCTCCGGCCGAGATTGGGAGGCCGCCATTTTTACTCTCGTCCTCCGAAGCTGTACGGAAAGCTTGCAGGGAACAAAAGCCCCGGAGAGCAAACCCGAGCAGATTACTTAGCCAGACCCCGGCAAGGGCAGGGCAATTCCACCTCCGGCAAAGACATTTGGGAACCACGGCAACAGGCCCCTCCCCCAGAAGATCAGCGAGAACAGCCAGCCAAGACCAAGTTTACTGATCAATGAAAACAGCTGAACGGCAGAACGCCAGCACTAGGGGAATATAGCACATAGAATTCATGGCTTTTTCCCCCTGAATCTTTAGTCTTTCAAAGTTAATTTTTTTAATTTTCTTTTTTTCTTTCTTTTTTTTATTTCTTTTTCCCTTTTTCAACCAACACCTTATCAATACCTTTTTTTAAAAATCTTTTTTATTTTTCATTTTTAGAGTCATATTCTATCCCTTCATAGTAGTTAACCTTATTTTTGATATATATATATAAGTTGTTCTCTATTTAAAATTTTGGGATACAGTTTCTTCTAACAGACCAAATGATACCCTAAATCTCTAGTGTATGGCTTTGTTCTAGTTCCTGCCTGATCACATTCTCTCCCCCCCTTTTTTTTACTTCCTCTTCTTTCTTTTTTCAACCAACTTCTTATCTTATCAATTCCTTTTATAAAGTCTTTTAAAATTTTCACCTTTACAGTCATATTCCATCCCTTCATCTTATTTACCCTTATTTTTGTACATATATAAGTTTTTCTTTCTTTAAAATTTTGGGAGGCAGTTTCTACTAACAGACCAAAATACACCCAAAATCTAGTGTGTGGCACTGATCTATGCACCAGCCTGATCATATTTGATCAAATTCTTTTTTCTTTTTCTTTTTTTTTCTTTTTTCTTTCTTTCCCTTTCTTTTACCCCGGTTTAAGGTCTCTTCTGATTTGTTTAGTGTATATTTTTCTGGGGTTGTTGTTACCCTGTTAGCATTTTGTTCTCTGATTCATCTCTTGTCCTCTGAAAAAAATGACAAGATGGAAAAAATCACCTCAAAAAAAAAGAACAAGAGGCAGTACCGACTGCCAGGGACCTAATCAATATGGACATTAGTAAGATGTTGGAACTAGAGTTCAGAATGACCATTTTAAAGATACTAGCTGGGCTTGAAAAAAGCATGGAAGATTTTAGAGAAACCCTTTCTGGAGAAATAAAAGAACTAAAATCTAACCAAGTCGAAATCAAAAAGGCTATTAATGAGGTGCAATAAAAAATGGGGGCTCGAACTGCTAGGATAAATGAGGCAGAAGAGAAAATTAGTGATATAGAAGACCAAATGATGGGAAATAAAGGAGCCGATCCCATTTACAATTGCACCCAAAACCATAAGATATCTAGGACTAAATCTAACCAAAGAGGCAAAGAATGTCTACTCGGAAAACTATAAAATACTCATGAAAGAAATTGAGGAAGACACAAAGAAATGGAAAAACGTTCCATGCTCATGGATTGGAAGAACAAATACTGTGAAGATGTCAATGCTACCTAGAGCAATCTACACATTCAATGCAATCCCTATCAAAATACCATCAACTTTTTTCAAAGAAATGGAACAAATAATCCTACAATTTGTATGGAACCAGAAAAGACCCCAAATAGCCAAAGGGATGTTGAAAAAGAAAAGCAAAGCTGGTAGCATCACAATTCCAGACTTCAAGCTCTATTACAAAGCTGTAATCATCAAGACCCAGTATGGTACTGGCACAAAAACAGACACATAGATCAATGGAACAGAACAGAGAACCCAGATAGGGATCCTCCACTCTATGGTCAACTAATCTTTGACAAAGCAGGAAAGAATGTCCAGTGGAAAAAAAGTCTCTTCAACAAATGGTGTTGGGAAAATTGGACAGCCACATGCAGAAGAATGAAACTGGACCATTTCCTTACACCACACACAAAAATAGACTCAAAACGGATGGAAGACCTAAATGTGAGACAGGAGTCCATCAAAATCCTAAAGGAGAACATAGGCAGCAACCTCTCTGACCTCAGTCGCAGCAACTTCTTCCTAGAAACATCGTCAAAGGCAAGGGAAGCAAGGGCAAAAATGAACTATTGGGACTTCATCAAGATAAAAAGCTTTTGTACAGCAAAGGAAACAGTCAACAAAACCAAAAGACAACCGACAGAATGGGAGAAGATATTTGCAAATGACATATCAGATAAAGGGCTAGTATCCAAAATCTATAAAGAACTTCTCAAACTCAACACCCAAAGAACAAATGATCCAATCAAGAAATGGGCAGAAGACATGAACAGACATTTCTCCAAAGAAGACATCCAAATGGCCAACAGACACATGAAAAAGCGCTCAACATTGCTCGGCATCAGGGAGATCCAAATCAAAACCTCAATGAGATACCACCTCACACCAGTCAGAATGGCTAAAATTAACAAGTCAGGAAACGACAGATGTTGGCGGGGATGTGGAGAAAGGGGAACCCTCCTATACTGTTGGTGGGAATGCAAGCTGGTGCAACCACTCTGGAAAACAGCATGGAGGTTCCCCAGAAAGTTGAAAATAGAACTACCATACAACCCAGCAATTGCACTACTAGGTATTTACCCCAAAGATACAAATGTAATGATCCGAAGGGATACGTGCACCCCGATGTTTATAGCAGCAATGTCCACAATAGCCAAACTATGGAAAGAGCCAAGATGTCCATTGACAGATGAATGGATAAAGAAGATTTGGTATACACACACACACACACACACACACAGGAATATTATGCAGCCATCAGAAGGAATGAAATCTTGCCATTTGTAACGACATGGATGGAACTGGAGGGTATTATGCTGAGCAAAATAAGTCAATCAGAGAAAGACATGTATCATATGATCTCACTGATATGAGGAATTCTTAATCTCAGGAAACAAACTGAGGGTTGCTGGAGTGGTGTGGGGTGCGAGGGATGGGGTGGCTGGGTGATAGACATTGGGGAGGGTATGTGCTATGGTGAATGCTGTGAATTGTGTAAGACTGTTGAATCCCAGACCTGTACCTCTGAAACAAATAATACATTATATGTTAAAAAAGAAGAAGATAGTAGGAAGGGAAAAATGAAGGGGGGGAAACTGGAGGGGGAGACGAACCATGAGAGACTATGGACTCTGAGAAACTGAGGGTTCTAGAGGGGAGGGGGTGGGGGGATGGGTTAGCCTGGTGATGGGTATTAAAGAGGGCACGTACTGAATGGAGCACTGGGTGTTATACGCAAACAATGAATCATGGAACACTACATCAAAAACTAATGATGTAATGTATGGTAATTAATATGACATAATAAAATTTAAAAAAAAGAAATATAATTAAGACAGCACCTTCTAAAAAAAAAGAAAAAAGAAACAAAACAAATGAAAAAGGGGCTTGGGGGAAGAAAGACAAACCAAAAAGTAGGTGGTTACCAGAGGGAAAGTCAGTGGGGAGATGGGCAAAACAGATGAAGGGGATGAAGAGTACACTCATCATGATGAGCACCGAGTAATGTAGAGAATTTTTGAATCACTATATTGTACATGTGAAACTAATATAACACTGTCTGTTTACTACCCTGGAAGCAAAATTTTAAAAAGTGAAAGAAATCAGGACTTAAATCACGTTGATGGAATTAACATACATTATATGTGGTGACATGAAGATATAATCAGTTTTATTTTTGAAGCTTATAGCAGGAAGAGATCATGTCTATTGGGCTTGATGGTGTGGTGCCTAATTCGGAACCATAAAATAAAAGCTTGGTTTTTGTTTTGTAATCAAAGATAATGCTACTGATGAGATTAATTATAATTCAGATATCAGACACTCATAGCAGTTACTTCTGTGAATAGTGGTCTGTATCCTAGAGATTATCCATTGCAATGACTAGGCAAGTCTATTTGTTATCGTATAATTTAAAATATGAGCACAGTATATGTTAAAAGTTTTCAGAAGAGTGAGCCAATAGGTCAAGGCATATAAGTTATCTCCCTCAGTAGATAAATAATAATATTTATCACTAGCTTCCTTAATAAAACTATAGTGAAAACTGTAGTGAAACATTTCCACGGGCATTGTTCTTCCCCTGGAAGGAAAGGCTGAAAGTGTTAGGTGTATGATGTGCCAGAAAATTTCAAAGTCTCTCACCAATACTGCCAATCCTCTGTGGGAAAATGGCTCTACGGTGATACTGAATTACTGTATATAATGAATAAGATTTTCTAACTAAATTTGGAATTTGAAAAAAAAATCCTCTTGAGTCTTAACTTTGTGCCATGTTTTTTAAAAAAGCAGGAAAAGGAAGGAATTATATAGGAAAGGACTGAAAAAGAGTCTATGTACATCTCAAGAAATTTAACAATTGTCTTTATTAAATGTTATCTTCTTTCAAGAATTTACAAAAAAGGAACATACAAAGTTTATTAGTGGTACCATAGAAAGAGGATAACATATTAATCATAAAGACATGAAATCAATAAAATGGGTGTTTTCTACTTTGAACAAAAGACTTACTATTTTAGTAGTCAGAGTAAGTGCATGAATAAAAAATTTCTGATGTAAACAATAAACCTTTTGACTGTTTGGGGGGTACTATTGATCCAAATACTACCTGCTGACTAGGGCTACTCAATCTCCAACTACCCAACACTTTCATGGCAATTTTGTAGCTGAGGCCTTTTGAGTGCCTGTGGGGAGGTCAGGTTGGTGGCATTTACCAAAAATATTTCTTAGTTTACACATTTGTTTTGACTTGAAAAAGTTCTAGTTAGCCCTAAGTTCATGGGCCAACCATATCTGTTTACATCTGCCTCCTTCCTAGTATTTGCACCTCACTTCTGCCTTAAGAACAAGGATGCAACTTTCACAGAGACTCACAGATTCAAAATGTGAAAATATCTAATGAATTGCAATGGAATCAAAACCAGGAGATCAAGATTGTTCCCCATGTTCTCCCAATTTCCTCATGGGATGCAGCTAACTTTCTGTTTTCTTAGCTTTGGTTGCTGCTTACCTTCCCCAAAGCATCTACAGGTTCTTCTTTGATAAAACAAAATGAACACGATTCTAAATATTATTTTGATTTCTGAGACCTCTTGTTCCTTTACTTAAATACATTTAGTGAATTTCTTATGATGTATATTATATGAATTGTTTGAGAATGACAAACCACTATTTAGAGCTACCTAGAGGTAGCTGCATGACCTAGAGGATTGTCAATCACTGGGTTTTCCTTAGAAAGTCAGATTGTGAGGGGCGCTTGGGTGGCTTAGTCGGTTAAGTGTCTGCCTTCAGCTCAGGTCATGGTCTCAGGGTCCTGGGATTGAGTCCCATATCAGGCTCCTCACTCAGCAGGGAGCCTGCTTTTCCCTCTGCCTGCCACTCCCCCCTGCTTGCTCTTTCTCTCTCTCTGGCAAAATAAATAAATAAAATCTTTAAAAAAAAAAGTCAAATTGTGAATGAATTTTATTAATGAAAAAATCATCATATGAAAACAATCTAATATATGATATACTAGTATAGTAATATACTATATACTCTAATTATAATATAAATATACCCATTTGTGTTTGCAATAGGCATGTATGTTTAAATGCAGATGGATTTCATTTTCATGCTGCCCCATGTCATTGTTTGTCTTTGGTAGAAATAGAATTCACTTGGAGCTATTCAGTACCTACATGCTGTGTCCTATCTGTGAGGCAATTATTAATCTGTGTGAGAATGTAGGAGGATCTAACTCATCCTAAGGTTTGCCTTTATTTTTTAACAGAGAGGTCCATTTAAACAGTAAGCTTAACTTTCTGGTAAACCTTCACACCTATTTTCCTTTTTTAAAGTTTTATCCATTAACTTCAAAATTGAAAATTTCCCTTCCAGGCCACAGTTGAGAGAAATATTTAGGAGTAGCTGAGCTTTATGGCACATTTCACCTGTGAAGGACTCGCCTAAAGATATTCTGAAATGACTGCTGTTAGAGGACAAGTACAGGCACCTGTTGGTCCATACATGGCTTTTGTAAAGTGCAGAGCAGAAAGAACAAGGGATTGAGGTCAAACAGACCAGTGTTGCCACCCTGGCTCTGCCACCGTGGGCATCTTATTGAACGACTCTGTCCTGAAATTTCCTCTATCTTAAAGAATTGCTTGATTAAAGATAATATATGTAAAGTGACTAGCAAAAGGTGCAGGCACACGGTGATTGTTTTGTACAGGTTTAAAGATTGCATCTTTCAGGGCACTCTTAGGAACAAGTTATGACTGCTGTGTTAAAGGAAGAGAACTAGGAATACTCACTATAAAGAGTTAAGCTATGGTTCCCAGCCTGCATTTATTTATGGTTATTTTGTAGTTAGTGATCTTGTGGATATTAGAATTCCATTCTTAATAGTGGTCCTGTTTGTTGGTGGTGTCGGGGGTGGGGGGGGATAGAGCCTTATTTGCAACTAGTGCCCTTTTCCCCCAAGATGCTAGAAAAGTTACAATTGTTAACATTTGCTAACATTTTGAAGATTCTGAAAAGAAGGATACTGAATATTAATTACTCATGTTACAAAATAGATTTCTCCTTGATGGAAAAGTTTTACAAAATGAATTAGAAGAGGGAGGAAATTAACAGCAGAAAGGAAACTTTATATTTTGGCAAGCTCTGAAAGGTAGAAACATTATTCTTTCTTGGTTTTCCATGAATTTGCATTTCTTGACGGTTTCTCAATTATAGCTTGTAACTGAAGGCTTCAAAGCAATTCTGCAATTCAGTTCACCTCAGCCAGTCAATAATGTTTATTGAATTCCCATGGAGGGAAGAATACTGAGTGAAGGGTCCATTTTCATTTTCCTCAGCATGGGTGCCTTGATGCACAGAGTCTGTCACTCAGCCAGCCAGACCTGCTAATGGTCTCTCACTTTGAATCCCTGCCCCCCCCCAACAGTGTTTTCCCAGAGACCCTCTGAGGCCAGAGCTGGCCTCCTCCCATCTGCCACCCTTCATCGTGTCTCTTCCTGCCTCTACCAGATGAAAACCCTTTAGTCCGGAAGCTTTCCCAGATTAATACCAGACCCTTAATCTCATACCACCTCCTACCCAATGCTGCTCAACTTTATTTTATAAATATGTGTATTGTTTGGGCTGAACTGAACCAAACTATAATCTCTACAAGTTTAAGGCTTAGGCTCAATTATAGGATCATAGGGTATCCAAGTTCAAAGGAGTTTTTTTTTTAAGGTTTTGCCCAATCATCTTGTTTTTCAGATTAAAATAAATCAAAACTAAAACCCAGAAAAGGAAAATTACTTGTCATCGTATAGTGAAATGGCAGTGGGCTTTGGAGCCTGAAAAATAAAACCCGGAGGCTAGTTCCTGGCTCAGCAAGTTGCTAGCTTGCCTTAAGTACTTGAGTACTTGAGTTAGTTAGTATAGAGCAGGTCATTGAACCTCTCTGGGCCCTATTTCATTTTAATCTATAAAATGAAAGTTTAGTAACTGCTGTCATGTTATTGACTTTTTAAGAAATGAATGTAAAATGTCTGGTAAATGTGAGATGTTCTTCTCCAGGGTCACAGCTGATCAATGGCAGATCAGAACTAGCACTCAGAACCTCTGAACCCAAGTTCAGTGCCCGGTCTTTCCTAACCCGAGGCTTACTTCCAAAGGAGTACCAGCCCAATGCCCCCCACACCCACACGAGGGTGTTCAATAAACGTTTCTTGGGGATGGTTATTTCCCAGATAGATTAGAATTCTTTTGAGACTTTGTTATTGTTTCTTGTCTTTCTTCCATCAGTAAAGTAGCAATAAAAATGTTCCCTCTATTAAGTGGAAATGATTAACACTCCTTCAGTTAGGCAATATTTTCCCACCCATTTCTGAATCAGGCCTCACACGAACCAAGCCACACATGGGGAATCAGAAACCTAAGAAAACAGCAACAAATTGGTTTGGTGAGTGGATGCGGTTGAAATCTTTCATCTGGTTTGTCTCAACGGGTTGTGGAAGTTATATGGGTTTTGAATAAAGTTGAAAATCCAAGCAAAATGTTATGAATATTAAGCCACAGGTATCAAAGCTTGGAGAATCTGATGAAAAATGAACCAATGTAAACACAAAACATAAGGACATTACACACCTCCTTTCCTGAAAACCAATTTCTGGCAGGAAGAAACACTTAACTTGTACGAGAGGAATATGCAGCCTTTCTAATTAATTATCACCTCAGTGTTTATTTTTCAATGAATCAGTGGGCTGGAATGATTAAAGCATATGTGGCACAGAAACTCAAGCAGGAAGGAGGGAGCCGAGGCTAAACGCCGATGCTAAATGTACCCACATTGGCTGTCCCTGTGGAATCCAGTCTTGCCATGAATAGAAGAGTTTTCTGAAGCATAAGTACTTACACAGCCTGCCAGTTTGGCCCTTCGCATATTTGTGGTGATTGCTTAAAAATGGCAGTTCCAGTGGAGAGCTGGGGAAGGGCAAGTAAATCAGAAGAGAAGTGATACACATTGTCCACTTCCTTGGTAGAGGGTCTTGGTCATAAAGGCATCGATATCCCGTGGTGCCTTCTTTGAGCTTCTTTTAAAAGTAAGACTTTTCTCATCAGAACAAATATCTGAGATAAAGCACATGACCTCTCTGGCTTCAGTGAGACCGGTAGGTGAAATTGTTCGTGGGTAAGATCGTGTAGAATGAAGAAGCATCTGTTATAAGTTCCAGAATAGCAATTAAACCTTTTTTTGTTGACTTTTAGTTCTTTGGCCATTTTCAAAGGGTCTAATCTTTTAGACGGAGTAAACCAACACGTTTTTGTGACTTGGTGATTTGACAAAGAAACGATGGACCTCTTACTACTCTAGGGAAATTCTGTTTGGAAGATGCTTTGTCATAGGCTATTTTTCAAAGTTTCTACGTGGCTATCAAACTGCCATTTCTCAGAGCCTTTAAAAAAATCTGAAGTTGATTTTGAATTTAGAGAAGAAAGATCCAAATTGAAAAGTTTTAGTTATCATATTTAATTATAATGAATGTTTATACTTCATAGTACAAGATGTATCAGCATATAAAATATCAATTTAAAATTGATTAGCTTTCATTACAAATACCTGTGAACAAAACCATCATCTGGATGACTTAGAGCTCTTGTGTTTAGTTCAAAAATATAAATATCATGAGAAAAAAAGAGGTCGCTTAAAAGACTCTAGTTAAAAAATATCATGCTGAACTAGTTAATGAATAATCTTGAATCATTTGATATAAAGTATTAATACAGTATAGCAGATGATTCTTTTTTTTTTTTTTAAAGATTTTATTTATTTATTTGCGAGAGAGAGAATGAGAGACAGAGAGCATGAGAGGGAGGAGGGTCAGAGGGAGAAGCAGACTCCCTGCCGAGCAGGGAGCCCGATGCAGGACTCGATCCCGGGACTTCAGGATCATGACCTGAGCCAAAGGCAGTCACTTAACCAACTGAGCCACCCAGGCGCCCCAATAGCAGATGATTCTTAAGAGGAGCATGGCCTTGGAGAAATATGGCTTGCATAACAGTAGCTCCTTGATAACTGTCTCTTCCTTACCTGCCATGAGACAAGGAGAATGTAAGGAAGGAATTCTCTTTGGGACAAAGAAAATCCAAGGATTTTGATTTCTTGGGTTAAATAGACAACAAACACAGGTAAAGTGCCTGCCAAAGCAATTAAAATATGCAGATGATTCAAGGCTCTTGGTGGCTGAAGCAATGGCTTTCATGTCAATTGTGAAGGCACTGAAGGGATTCTGAACTCTGACATCAAAATTCTTTGGAATATAAAGTGGGTGCAGTGCAAGTTGAAAATGGTCTGTTTATTTAGACCAGGTTGCAAATATAAAAACTGAAATAAACAGTATTAGAGAAATAATAATCACTATCACCAAGGCACTGCTACAGGTACACTGGAAAATGGAGAACTGTGTAAGGCCGGGGTAGTCCCACCTGCTCTATCAGATTACTTAGCTAAGGACTTCTAAATCAGAACAGAGAGGAGGTTCATGGTTTCTACACGATTTTAAGTGGCATTCAAACTGTGCTCTTGGGGTGCTTGGGTGGCTCGGTCAATTAAGTTTCCGACTCTTGATCTCAGCTCAGGTCTTGATCTCAGGGTCATGAGTTCAAACCTTGCATTGGCACCCAGTGTGGAGCCTACTTAAAAACAAACAAACAAACAAACAAAAAAAACCCTGTGCTCTTAAAATATACTAATATTTCTAGATGTTCATTTCAAGATGGTGGATTGAGAACATGCTTTAGTCTTTTACTCTGTGTCATTCAGGGACTATCAAGAAAAACCATTCTAGATCTTTTAAATGAATGGCATTTAACACAGGAGATTGGTTACCACATAATGGAAATGCCGAAAAGGAAAATGGAGGGCAATGAGAGAAATAAAACATATGCAAGAAAAGAAAGCCACTATTTCTAGACTGTGGAAACAGAGCTCAGAAGGTGGGGCCATCTAGCTGTGGGGCTAGCCATGGTCTGGGATCCTAAAGGAAAGGGGTGAGTGGGTACCCAAGCAGCAAAGAAAACAGAATCATTGTTAGAAATGCCAAAAGAAACAGAGAGAAGGGAAAGAAATACACCGGATTTACCCCTCCTCTAAACTTTCAAATATTTTACCAGTGTCTCTTATTAGCAAAGTGACCCAGAAATAGACATAGGAACTAGAAACTGTAGTTCCCTGCAATATGGAGCAAAGAGGTGAAAAGAGAGCAAACTGACATTCAACCTTCCTTCACTGAACCTCTGAAAGTACAGATACGCATGCATAAATATATAACTGTACTTGAAAACAGGGCATGGGACTTAGAAGACCAGAACCTATGATGAATAAATGAATGTTGGAAAGCAGATGAGATCAAGTTGAACAGAGAAACTGTGGGTCTGGATATGCATAGGGGAATCCTAATGGTGGAACACAGAAACAGGGAGAGGAAGCCAAGCATCGTTGGAGCCATAGCGTCGAATAGGATCATTATTTGGAGTTCAGTAGTAAGGAGCAGAAACACACATTGAGCTCTCCTCATCTACTTACCTTGGACTACAAAACCTAAACAGGAAGTCTGCCTCCCACTGAACAATGAAAACGAGCACCCTGATTGAAGGAAGATCGCTCAAGACCATGAGAACAGCCACTGCCCAACAGTATATCTCGCCCCTGCCCCTCCTCCACTAAAAACAGCCTGGCGTGCAAGTCGCAGCAGCAATTACCATCTTCTCCCAAAGAGACTACATGTAGATGCTGCAGACAATCTAATAAGGCCTCTCAAGTGATAAAGATGAATGCACAATCCACAGTAACATACATTATGGAAAACCAGCCACATAAAGGAAGGCAGTATACTTAGTACCCAAAGAAAGCAAGTTAGAAAAGCAACCAGGACAGAATGCAAAAATATATAAAATTAATATTATAAATAAGAAAGGATATTATGTCATTGAAATTAGTATACATAGTTTTGAAACCAAAAAAGAGACAAATCCAATTCCATCGTTATTCATGAATATCAAGGGAGGAGAATGGACAAGAGGTTTGCTTTAGCTAGAATGTAAGTTTAGTCCATATTTTTCAGTAACTACTCACCTACTAAAACCAAAACTTTCAGTTTAAATCTTGGCCTCCCCCCACCAACCTTTTTAAAATAAGACAAAGTAAAAGCACTTCTGCAGTTACATATAGGAACCAAGTTGAGTAGCTAGACAGGAAATACAACTACAGTTTTGGTCTAAGCAATGATGTGAAACTAAAATTAGATTCTCCCACCTCAATACACAACAACAATTGAATGCCACCCATGTGAGATACCTTACTATTTTTTTTAGAATGTTTTTGCTTTTGCTTTTGTTTTTTGGTGACTTGAGAGTTACATGTGTGCGTGTGTGTGTGCATGTGTATGTGTGGTGTGCATCAGAGTCAGATCTGCAGACCTCTAGGGCCCCAGACTCTTACCAATTTTATCCAAAGCTGCCCAAGACATTATGGGAACTCAGATTTCTAGTTATCATAAAAGCCTTAGAAGTAGATGCGTATAAGATCCAAAGAGGTGTCTTAGTAGCATTGCTAGGATCGTTACTATGATTTCCTCTTCTCCTTATGTTGTAGAAGTTAATCTCCCTCTTTTATTCACTTTGAACCTGACAGGCATCATTATAACTCCAATTATAAGAGTAGAACCTAACTGCACCTCATCACTTTTAAGGTGTATGTTTTTATCATCTTTGAAATCACAAGGCATCTTACAATGGATAGCATGTCAGCTTAATTAATAATCTTTTTTCCCCCAGTGGTACATAAATAATGATGCATTTTCTGCTCAATGCCATCTTAGAGTCAATAAAATTTGGCTTTCATTTGCATGTGTATTTTCACCAACACAGAAGATGTGACTATTGATAACTATTCCAGCCATCATCCATTATTCACAGAACCAGTGTGTGTGTTTGGTGGATTTTTTTAATAATAAAACATTTCTAGATACGTATTTTATTGAATGCTATAGAACTGTGCTTCCTATACTTGACCAATGAGCAGAATCACCAGAGGAGCTTTCAAAACAATACAAATGTCTGAGCCCTACTTCTGAGGTTTTGGTTCCGGATGTAGCTGCAATTTCAGAAAGCTCCCAGGCTAATCCTGATGACCACAGAGGTTTTAGGAGCTATGCTACAGATGAGAACAAAGAGAAATGTCTATCTGCTCTATAGGAAGCACCCCCCAAAATTTCAAAATTTTAATATCACTGTCTTAAAGTAGGGAAAGAAAAATCAACCAAAAATTATTTCTTTCATAACTGGAATTTCAGTTGTTCAATAGAACAACCCATATGTATCTTCAATGAATTTTTCTAACATTAAGAAGTCAATTTTTATGATCCAAAATGTATTAAAAATTAATCTTCAGTGACTGTCAAAGTTCAAATAGAATTTTAACTATAGAAAATTAATTTCCACTGAGACTTAAAAATCAATTCAATTCAATTCAGTGCCCTTTTTTATGGTGCACACTGATTGTACCAGACATTATGGAATCATACTACTCTCCTAAAATACTGTGTTTTATTTATTTAATTTTGGCAGGCTTCATTGCTCATGAGGAGGCATGATTTAATGGAAAGAGTCAGGAATCACGGGAGACCTACCATTAACTGTGTGACCTTAGGCAGATCACTTAATTTCTTTGGGCTCCAATTTTCCCATCTGTAAAATAATTAAGTTGAATTAGATGACCCCTAAGGTTCCTTCCACCATTAACATTATATGGTTTTCGTGTTCTGAATGGAGGCAAAGCCATATTATATTTGCAGCTTATTGGCAGCAATATCTATATTATATTTACAACTTATTGGCAGGAACTAATTAATTTGCAATGTAAAGTTACGAAATGACTCTGTAACTGGTGACCTTGAATTGTCCATTAATAAATGGACCTCATGAAAAGTATTTCAAGTGAACTGAGTTTCAAGGAAGAAAAGATTAAGAAGTTAGAAAAATCTAGAAACAAATGAATTTTTAAAACTAATGTTATTCCAAGGACAAAATTAAACATCGAAGATATCTTTCAAAAAAAGAAATTTGGGAGAAATTTCTTAGGCACGTAAAAGAAAAGAAAAGTTAAATTTAGAAATAAAAGTGAGAGGGGCGCCTGGGTGGCTCAGTCAGTTAAGCATCTGACTCTTGATTTCAGCTCAGGTCACGATCTCAGTGAAATCGAGCCCCTCATTGGGCTCTGCACTGAGTGTCCTGCCAGCTTGAGATTCTCTTTCCCTCTCCCTCTGCCCCTCCCCCTATGCTTACTCTCTCTCTCTCTCAAGAGAAAAAAGGGAGAAAAAGAAAAAAAAGTGAGAGAGGTTCTATCAGTTTGAATGATAGCCTTTCCAAGTAACAAAAAGCCTAGACAAACAATGGAAGACATTTATATAAATATGCCAAAATAAGTGGCAAAATAAATGAACTATATTTAAATTAAAACAAAACAAAACAAGGCATAAATATCTCACCCACTTCTCCCAGTTAACAACTGTTAGTCCAGTTGTACTGAGTGGGCATCAGTCATGGTTTGAGTAGGAATGTGGCTGAATTTCTTGGCAGTTCACTTGCCTCAGTCTTGCTGTGTGTCTTGGCTTATTTTAGGTGGGCTTCCATCATGTTAAAATAGCCGCAGCAATTCCACATCTCATATGTATACCTCACAATATCCAGAGCCAGAGAGAGATCTTTTCTGCTCTGCACCACGGCATAAACACCTGAACTTCACTCTGCACCAACCCAAACCAATCACTGAAGTCAGATGAATGTGTCCTAACTGACTTTAACCTAAATGACTGTTCCTTGCTCAACCATCAGGGATTAGATTAACACATGGATTGACACCTCTTAAGAATCCATACCTAAAAGCAGGAAGGGGGGTTAATTCCATTCAAACCACATGCCTGCTCCTCAGTGGGAGAAGATTGATTCTCCAAAGGAAAACCTGGTTGTTCCTGGCAAGGGAAAAGATAGGAATGGACACTTGGTATGGCACCAACAAACATCTACTTCCAAGTTGAGCATGTATTTCTGCACCAAACATGGGGAAAAAGAAGAACGTTATCCCAAGATTTTGCCCTGAGATATAAGCCAACAATAAGCACAGAAGTTAAAAATATTACCAAATGTAATGAAGGAAAGACAGTGTAAATGAACTTAACAATAGCAGAGTGGTTAAGAATCTGAGTTACAACAAACAGATTCAAATTCAGATTCATTGTAGTCATGTGACCCCTCTCCTCCATCTATATGATGGCCATGCTAATAATACTGATGTCGCAGAGATTTTATTTTGTGAGAATTGCACGAGATAATGTATATAAAATGGTCCTTGGAGTTAGCTATAGATGTTTCTTACATGTTAACTATAGCAAAAGACTGATGAAAACATAAAAAGCAGTCATTCTGAAAAATCTCAAATAACAGTAAGAAAGGAAAGGTAATTCTCAGTAGCATTATATCAGTGAAAATATAAAAACTCAATGCCACGAAAAGCTACCCTTAAACAATTATTGTACCTAAATCCAGAGAGTTGATAGTTCTTTGCAAAATGACTCAAGAGTTCACAGCTGGAACCTGATGCTTTGTTTAGGGTATGTCATACAGCTCAGGAAAGATATTAGTTAATTGCACATAGGTCACTAAAGATCAACTGGAAAGGAAATTGAAGGATTGAGTTGTGAGAAAACAGAAAGAAAAACAAAATATTTAATTGTTAGAGAAAGCTTCCTAAATGTAAGAGTAATTAATCTCTCTAAGAAAGTGGTGGAAGTTTCAATACTTGAGGACCTTAAAAATAAAGCTGTATAAGTTGAATATCTAATTAACCTAGAACCAGCCAGACATGAAATAGGTACATAATAAATGTGTGTTGGATAAATGAAGTTTTATAAATTATTATGTGTTAACTAATTTACCAAGTGAGGATTGAGTACCTGCCAGAAGCTATTCTAGGAACTTGGAATCCTTTAGTGAACAAAAGAGATAAAATCTCTTGCGTTCCTGAAGTTTATATTCATTATTAACTTTCTAAGTAAATAATTTTATCTCAGGATTCTCTTCTCTTGGAAACACAGATTCTTTGAGAGAACCTCAATTTCCTACAGGCCGGAAAATCAAGTTCTTTATCTTAGTGGCAATCCCGAGTTTAATGAAATGAATATAAATTATACAAAATATCAGCATTGAAAATAGAGACAAAAGTAAAAGTCTGTCAATTGTCAACACTTAAATATAAATATTCACAATAATTTGGACACTTCCATCTGGTTTTCTCTGAGTATTCTTTCTCTTTCTCTTTTGCTAGAGATAAGAGAGACTCTTCTGCTAGGGTCTGAGACAAGATAGTTTATCCTGGGATATGATATAGGGAACAGGAGTTGGGGACCAGGAAGAGTGAAAATTGGAAGAAGAGAATCTGTTTAAGGTACATGTTATGGCACTGGTTTTCTCAGGAGCCTTCTAAAATGCTTCTAAAAAAGCTCCTTCTAAGAGGCTTCTCAGAATTACCTACACAGGGAATGAAAGGAAGCAGCTTTGTCCATTGTCTGCCTTTCCCCATTGTTTGTGTATTGTCTCACTTAGGCATAGTAACATTTCACTTTAAAATTCTTGAAAATTCATTATATTCTTGGCATTCATTATTGGTACTTTGAGATATAATGTTATTTCATTTGTAGTAAATTGAGTAGCACCTTTGCTTAAAGTTTCTTCCCCTGTACAGTATCTTTTACAAAGTAGGTGCACAGCCCATAATTCCTGAATGGAAAGTATATAGTGAAGTCTAACAAAATGTCAAAGGGTTAAAAATATTATTTGTCTAACATTTGCAGCATAATTTCTCAATAAGAAAACTGTTTTTGTTTGGAAAATGTGTTTTGATGATTTTACTTGGAAGTAAAAAGTTCATTCTAAGGGATATGAGTAAGGATTTCTTGTTATCCTGGAGAGGTGGGAGCAAAGAAAGAAGAGAGTGGGGTAGGTCTAGCAAAATGGTAGAATGGGACGTGACCTCTTCCCATGACCTTGTGAAACTTTAGGAATGTTTTAGAATGCATGAAATTGTTGGTTCAAATCGATCTTTTGTGGAAATCAGCAAAGAAACTGAATTTTGGAGTTAGGTCAGCAGAGGCTGACACAAGCTATCATGGATAGGTTCAGGGAAAATATCAGAGTACAAATTATTAAGAATCAGTGGAAAGTGTGGGGAAGACTCTGGACCCTGCTGGGTCATCAAAATGAGGAGTTCATGACAAGTCCGCCTAAATCTTTTGATGGGAGCATCTAGGTGAGGGCAGGGAGACTTTTTGATTGGTTGATAACTGCAGGCAAATGTATGAAGGCATCCCCCTGACAACTGGGTTATAATACAGACAAACAAAATTAGTAATATTCCTTTTTTTTCTACTGCTTCGCAAATCTGTCTTTTACTAATTCAGTCAACTGTACGTTCAGAGACTTAGGCTAAGTGTTTTGCATTCATGTTTGAATCACGGTGGTGGATATACCATGACCCTTTCATACTTTCTTGGAGATTATTTCTAGTAGCTGATATTTATTGAGCAGTTGCTGTATATCAAGTGTGTTAACACTTTCTAATGAGTAGCTTTTTTAGTCTTTGCATCAACCTGTGAGGTAGGTACTGCTTATATTGCCATTTTTTACAGATGAGGAACTTAGACTTACAAAGGTTAATTAAAACAACCAGTCAGTGGATTAATAAGGAAGCAGACGACTTGAATAACAGTATAGACCAATTAGACCTAACAGAAATATACAGAATACTCTACCCAATAACGGAATATACATTCTTCTCAAGTGCAAATGAAACATTCTCCAGGATAGAACATACGTTAGGCCACAAGACCAGTCTTAACAAATTCAAGAAGGTTGAAATCACGCAAAATGTCTTTTCTGATCACAATAGAAAGAAACTAGAAAGTAGAATGGCAGTTACCAGGGACTGGGAGGAGGAAAAGAGGAGTTGTTTTTTAGTGGGTATAGAGTTTCAAAGTAAGATGAAAAAGTTCCGGAGATCTGTTTCATACCAATGTGTATATATTTAACACTACTGAACTGGATCTGGGATGCGGTTTCCAAGTCAGAGCTCACAGGCTCCTAGAGTGTCATAATTTCTTCAAAGATAGTGTGATTCCATATGTTCTCTAAATACTTTCTGATTTCTGAATAAATAATGTGAGTGATCACATAAATCTTTGTCATCAAATACCAAGTACCCGATATACTAGGCTGACAGGATATTCCATCACAGTCACCACTGGGTTTCCTTCTCCATGGTTGTATCAAGGCTTTGTGTAGCACCAAAGCATGAGGAGGCCCCTATATTTCCTACTGGTCATCCTGCAAGGGCCACTGTTCTCTGGCTCCTGGGCTGGATGGATCCCTATGCGCTCAGCACATCGGAATGGGATCTTCAAGCAACTTCTGCTTTCATCTCAGTAAAAATTCCTGAGACATGGTGATTTGAATATTTTTGCTTTTGTCTGCCCAGTAATTATTCCTTATTTTGGTTTCCTGAGGAAATACACCTCTTCCCCACTATTAGTTTGTTTGGTTTATAAGAGAGGAATCTTTGCCGGCATGGACGCATGACCCATTTCTGGCCAATAAGAGCATTTCATCTCTTGGACCACAGTGATTGGCTAAGAGACGGTCGGAAGAGCCAAGCCAGGCTGGGGAGACCCACTCAATCCAGGAAAGGTGGAACTCTGGGATCGAGGCTCTCCCTTTCCTAGAGTTAGTAGGCCTGGAGCTACTGGGAGCTGGAAAGAAAGCCTGCAAGAGAATGGAACCAGCCCAAAGAAAGTAGAGCAGAGAGGGACAGAGACAGGTACATCATTTGAGCTTTGGATCTAGCCATACTTGGACTTTCCAGCGAAGACAATCAAGCTTTTGTGGTGACTTCACTTTGCATTGTGATTGAGAGTCATCATAGTCTGCACTGATATACTGTGCCTCAAACGCATAGGGCAGGAGAGGGAAAATGTACAAATCAAACAAAACATATATGAAGAGCTCAAAAAAATTACCCTTCCACATACACCTGACACAGAACAGTGTTTATTCAGACTACATGGAAATAACCTGTTCCAAATTAATGACATTTCCAAAATTTAGGTAGGTCAATTCAAAAAAAGCATAATAATATAATAATAACCAACTTGATTCATTCCCCCAAATTTCTGGATGTATTCTTTTGTATTTTCTTTCTGTTATATAGATTGATAAAGGAAATGCATAAAATAGATATTTTAACCATTGCAGCTTAAATCTTTAAAATATTTGTTACTTGCCAGAAGACATGAATAGACATTTTTCCCAAAGAAAACATCCAGATGGCTAATAGGCACATGAAAAGATGCTCAACATCATTCATCATCAGGGAAATACAAATCAAAACCATGATGAGATACCAGCTCACACCTGTCAGAATGGCTAAAATTAACAACACAGGAACAACACATATTGGCACGAATGTGGAGAAAGGGGGACCCTCTTACACTGTTGGTGGGAAGGCAAACTGGTGTAGCCACTCTGGAAAACAGTATGGAGCGTCCTCAAAAAGTTAAAAATTGAAATACCCTAAGATCCAGCACTATTAGGTATTTACCCAAATGATACAAAAGTACAGATTTGAAGGGGCACATGCACCCCGATGTTTATAGCAGCATTATCAACAATGGCCAAATCATGGAAAGAGCCCAAATGTCCATTGACTGATGAATAGATAAGGAAGAGGTGGTATATATATGTATATATACATATATACCACATATACATAATGGAATATTACTCAGCCATGAAAAAGAATGAAATCTTGCCATTTGCAATGACACGGAAAGAGCTAGAGTGTATTATGCTAAGTGAAATAAGAAAGACAAATACCATATGATTTCACTTATATATGGAATTTAAGAAACAAAACAGATGAACATATGGGAGGGGGGAAAAGAGAGAGAGGGAAATAAACCATAAGAGGGTTGATGGAGGGAAGTGGGTGGGGGATGAGCTAGGTAGGTCATGGGCATTAAGGAGGGAACTTATTATGATGAGCACTCGGTGTTGTATGTAAGTGATGAATCACTAAATTCTACTCCTGAAGCCAATATTGCACTGTATGATACTTAACTGGAATTTAAGTAAAAATTTGAAAAGAAAAAAAATATTTGTTACTTGCCAAAATATACAAACAACAAGGCTGATGTATGAGAATTCCAATTGTTTCAGTCATATCACCTTGTCAATATTGCTTATTTGCTTCCACAGTATGATGTCTTCATTACACATTATACATTATAACAAATTATCCTTCAATTGTTATAGTGGTGTGTTTTTTAAAAGATGGATGGTCACATAGAAAAATTGGAAAGTTCCATTTTTGATGTTTTCGTTGGTTAGACTGCCAGATAAATGACCTGTATATTCAAATGCACGTAGGTGCTATTTAAATAAAACATTTAGGGGCGCCTGGGTGGCTCAGTCACTAAGGTGTCCATCGGGCTCCCTGCTCAGGGGGGTGCCTCCTTATCCCTCTGCCTGTCGCTTCCCCTGCTCGTGCTCTCTCTCTCTGACAAATAAATAAGATTTTATTTATTTATTTGACAGAGAGAGACACAAGGAGAGAGGGAACACAAGCAGGGGGAGTGGGAGAAGGAGAAGCAGGCTTCCCGCCGAGCAGGGAGCCCGATGCGGAGCTCGATTCCAGGACCCTGGGATCATGACCTGAGCCGAAGGCAGACGCTTAATGACTGAGCCACCCAGGCGCCCCTCTCTGACAAATAAATGAGTAAAATCTTAAGAAAAATACCTTTACGTATCTTCTGGGATTTTTGCAAAGGACATTTTTCTCATAATCAATACAGAAACTATAGAAAACTTTTAAAGATAAAGCTAAAGTTGAGTAATGTAGAAATATTTCCTTCATAAATTGTTTGCTGCTTAAAACATCTTACCTTCAATATATTGTCACAGTGCTACCTACTTTCTTTTTTTCAGCCCAGATAAACGGGTTTTGTTGGAAAGCAGTTACCTGCAGGTGGAGGTAAAAGTAGTACAGAAATGTCTCCCCGCGGGCTTGGTGCGAGCAGATCAAGGCAGGAGAACTGCACACAAAAGCAGCTTTTATTGTCCATGGATTAAAATGTATTAGTTCTTATTGTAAATATGTGGGACATCAGCTGTGAATTAATTTTCCCTTGGAGGAGAGGTGTGAAGGAACCTGACAAAACTTAATTCTAAAATTACCTAATTCTGAATCACAGGTATTTCCTTAGAAGGAGATGATTGGATTTATTTTTGTTTTTTCAATTTCACTTGTTCAGTCTAGGAAATGTGTCAGCTTTCATGCTGTCATTAGCAATGTTGAGCTTTGAATGGATTCAGCAGAAGTTAGTTGATTTTCTCTGAGAAGAGCCTGAAATGTTTTCTCTTCTAGGGTTTAAAGTATATAGAGTTTAGTATAGGGAAGGGAAATTCCTCAGCAAAAGTCTTTAATTTACAAGAGATAAGTTGTGTCTTCAAAGGCATGACTTTGAACCCTGCTAAAGATTTGGTGGTGGGTGAAGCCTGAAGGCAATAGGAGTCTCTTTGGTTCAATTCTAAGAACTCACTCTGCCAAAAATTTTGAAATATCAGAACTCTGTGTTATAGTTGTTGATTAAGGAAATATATATAATGTCAGAGACCTATTAAAAATTGATTATTCTTTGAAATAAATGTTTGTTTATTTTTTAAGATTTTATTCATTTATTTGAGAGAGAGTGAGAGAGAGAGCGAGAGCGCGCACAAGCACTAGTGTGGGGGAGGGGCAGATGGAGAGGGAGAAGCGGGCTCTCCACCGAGCAGGGAGCCCGACGTGGGACTCAGTCCCACGACCCTGGGATCATGACCCCAGCCAAAGGCAGACACTTAACCGACTGAGCCACCCAGGCACCCCCATAAATGTATTTTTAAAAAGTAAAAATTTCCAATTACCCCAATACCCAATTATAGCAACTGTTATGTTGGCATACGTCCTTCAAAACTTTTTAACACAAACTTACTTACAAATGTAGGATGGTAGCAAGTTACTTTTAAGAAGAAAACTAATAATCTTGGAAAATAATTGTGGTATGATGGTCTAGATCATTGCACTGTTACCCAGAGAAGATGATAATTTCCCTGGACAACTGGCCTTTTATTTTATAAACTATGCTTGGGAACATACATAGAGATAATCACTGTGAGCTGTGTCTCTCAGCTTGGGGATGTAGGAGGTCACAATCAGAAACTCGTACAAACCATATCTACCAGTTGCCAAGAAGGAGACTCCCAAATTGTGCCTGTTCTCTGTATGTGCATGTATACTCTGTAGCACAACAAAAAACAAATATGTGTTCAGCACAGTACACTGTTTCTTCTTTCCATACTTTGTCTACTTTTGTTCAGTCTTTCATATTGGGCATTTTGGAACACAGCATGGACAGAGGTGAAAAATGGCTCCTCTAGAAACTCCCCTCTCTCTCTCTCTCTCTTTTTAAACAAACTTTATTTATACAGGGATAGAAAGAGAGAAGGTGCATGAGAGTGGAGCAGGGAGGGGCAGAGGGAGAGAGAATCTTTTTTTTTTTTAAGTTTTTTTTTTAAGATTTTATTTATTTTATTTATTTGACAGAGAGAGACACAGCGAGAGAGGGAACACAAGCAGGGGGAGTGGAAGAGGGAGAAGCAGGCTTCCTGCTGAGCAAGGAGCCCGATGCGGGGCTCGATCCCAGGACCCTGGGATCATGACCTGAGCCGAAGGCAGACGCCTATCGACTGAGCCACCCAGGCGCCCCGGGAGAGAGAATCTTAAGCAGGTTCCAACTCAGTGCGGCCCAGGCAGGATTCGATCTCATGACCCTGAGATCATGATTTGAGCCAAAATCAAGAGTCCAATGCTTAACCGACTGAGCCACCTGGGAGCCCAGAAATTCCTCTCTTGACCTTCATGACTATCTTCTGGTTTTCTCTGACTATCCTTTCTCTTTCTCTTTTGCTGGAGACAAGATAGACTCTTCTGCTAGAGTCTGAGACAAGAGTTTATCCTGGGATATGATACAGGGAACAGGAGTTTGGGACCAGGAAGAGTGAAAAGTGGAAGAGAATCTGTTTAAAGTACATGTCATGATGCTGGTCTTCTCAGGAGCCTTCTAAAAAAGCTCCTTCTAAAAGGCTTCTCAGAATTGTCTACACAGGGAATGAAAGGAAGAAGCTTTGTCCTTTGTGTGCCTTTCCCCATTGTTTGTGGATTGCCTCATTTAGTGTTTATTTCCTCATGCTTCTGGTCACTCTTAACCTGAATGTTGAGTGGGCTCCTTTGAAACCAGCATAAGAGATTTTGTTTGTTGGGGCGCCTGGGTGGCTCAGTTGGTTAAGCGACTGCCTTCGGCTCAGGTCATGATCCTGGAGTCCCTGGATGGAGTCCCGCATCGGGCTCCCTGCTCGGCAGGGAGTCTGCTTCTTCCTCTGACCCTCCCCCCTCTCATGCTCTCTGTCTCTCATTCTCTCTGTCTCAAATAAATAAATAAAATCTTTAAAAAAAAAAAAAAGAGATTTTGTTTGTTTCCTGTGTAGCATGTGATATGATTTTTATTAAGGTTTATATTTTTTAAAAATCCTTACACTGTTGAAGAATTTTCTTCTTCCCTAACAAAACAGTGAGAAACAATATTTTAAACAAGGAAGCTACAGTTGCTTTCTGATGTTAAAAATAATTACCCACGTTTGCAGAAGAAAGTATATTTTTCAAATGTCTTTGTGGGCTAATTTTATGTTATACATGTCAACAGAAAGAAAGCAAGCTTGTGGGCTCCTTTTACTTCTTTGAAGACCCACAGTTTATCACTCTTTCTTTGACATGTAGTTATTATGTTGTTTATGAAAGTCTACTGTAGCTACATAGGAGGTGTCTAAGAGATTTCATAGTAAGGTATAAAAGCTTCTTCCTTAGGAAATTACCTCAAAAGCATGCAATTTACTAACCCCTAGAGACATTTCATTCTGTAAATAGCTTTAAGAGAGATCCCTTTATGTTAATCACACTGAAACTGGACTTAAGCATATCTGGAAATTAGTGTAAAATTAGTGTAAAATGTAGCTTCTTACAAAAACATATATATTTGATTGATTCACAAAATACAGCACTTAAAATGTACAGTGCAATAAGCTTACTTTCAAATTCCCAATCAAACCCAGAAATCCATATCATGTTATAGACACAATGCCAGTTGAGACTAATGGGCAGATAACTGTAAGAGAAACATTTCATACTTATTTTTTCTAATTTGTGTATGCCTTTGCAAGATCCAGTCATTAATTTCATGTATAGGTTTATTATACTGGAACAAAATAAAAAGTCCAAGGTTAAAATATTTTTGGTTTCCTTGTCCAAACCTTGTCAACGGAGACTTTGGCCTATTGTCAGTCTAATGAAACTGATACCTTTTTCCTTTTACCCTTGTTCTAAGAAATGATTATAAACACCATGACCAGACCAGAAGGAAGCTGATCACAAAAATGTTTGCAAAGGAGATGTCTACCCAATTTGACAGACAGCTCTGGTCTTCATCTTTGAACCAGCGCCTGTGGTTTCACTGTAGTTAAAAAGACATGAAATGCATTCTTTCTGTCCCTCTTGCCCTGACTATGGCCTGCAAAAACCCAAATATATAACCCTAAAGACAGCGCTCATTCCAGAGAATGTCCGATTCCGGGTGACAGCTTAAGAGCTAGGGTGACAGGCTCTTCTGCCAGAAGAAGGCAGTTTGCTGTGTCGTTAATCTTTCATTCCAAGACAACTTTTCTTCGGCTGATTTTTTTTTTCAGCCTTGCAGATGTTGAAAATGCTTTCAGGTCAGATGCAAATACAGATGCATTACTGCTTGACAGGCCTGTCAGTCTTCTGTTTAAAATGCTTTTTGGCATTTAGGGTTTTGAGACTCCTAATCATGCCTTTTCACCTTAAATTATAAAGTCCTTTCATAGCTGATGCTGGCCTTTCAGGGGAGGCCAGAGCCATGAAGCCTGATGTTCCCTCTTACGGCCAGAAGCAGAGAGTGTCTCTAACAAAAGGAACTAAAATCTACTGCAAAACAGCTTATTTCCATTCAGGAAGTAGTCCTGAGAAAAACAAGTATCCATAAAGACCACACTGAAGTAAAGTGAGCGTTTCTCAAGTTAGGCTGTGCTTTATCTACTCTCCAAACAGCTTCTGTGTATCTAAAACAGTTGTCTAGCACAATAAATCTCCGTAAGCTGCATTGTTGAAGCAGACTCTGTCACGGTGAAAGTAAATGAGCGTGATATATATTACAATTTAGACCACTTTTTTTTTTAAAGGGAGAAAAGCTGAAACTATTTCTACTGTGCACAGAAACTGCAGGGATGTTACAAGTTGCTACAAGGCAATTATTTATAGAAGTCTTTCCTCCTTATTTCCCTCTTTCTTATCTTGCTAATATTTATTTTGACTACTCAGCAAGGTGACTGACTTCATTCAGGATGATAACAAGGCTGAACGAATGGTGCCACCCAGCTAGCTCCTAATAACAAAACTGCTGCGTGTTTGTTTCTCCTGTCTGTAGTATTTCCCATTTGCACATTATGAACATTAGGCAACATTTACATAATTTGTACCATGAACTACTAGTTTCCCAACGACAATTGTTAGATGTTCACAAGATCAATTGCATTTATAAACATTTTATTGTATTTTCCAATATCCTTATGTTTGGAATTAGATTTGACAGGCTGGCTGGGAGTAAGTAACTTGAGACTCACCTGGACCAAGCAACTTTGTGGAAGACAGGCAAAGTGAAAATGTCACAATAATTTTCTCCAGACTTTTAAAAAATCCAAATCTGATTCCTGTCAAATGGTTAGTGTCTGAGGTTGCTTTTATGTTAAGGTGTCTATTTAACACCGACGGAAAGAAAGGATTCAGACTTCTATTGGTATGAATCAGTGGTTTGCAAAATGTGGTCTCAGAACCAGCCTTACCCAGGAACTTTGTTAGGAATACAAATTCTCAGGCCTTACCCAGACCTACCCAATCAGAAACTCTGGGATTGGGGCCCCAGCAATCTGTGTTTGACAAGTCCTCCCAGTGATCCTGAAGCTCACTATAGTTGCTCACTGGTATAAATCTCTCTAGTTTGGTAAAAAAGAGTCATAAGCCAGGAGTCAGAAAAATCAAGTTCTATTCTCTGCTCTCTGCCTCTAACTGAGACATTGAAGAAACAATCTAATAACCCCTGCCTCTGCCCCCACTCATGAATTTCAATTTGTTCTGTTACTTGTCAAATGAAGGGATTGTACCAGAGACATCAGATGGTAGCATCCAGCGCAACCATTTTCTGATTTTACCATTGCCTGCCTATTAGAGTGAAAACGATAGATGACTTGCTAGCTTAAATATAATGATTGTTGTTGGAAAAAAATGATTTTGACTATTTGTCAGGAACCATGTTTTCTGAGTACTGCCTCCAGCATTAGTGAAGGATTTATATTGAGCCACCCACTCTTCCATTCTATTTTTGTGAATAACAGCACACATTGACTGGCGAGGGTTAAATGTTGAACCTTCAGTTATGAATCAGAGGAAAGCCTTTACTTAAGCTTCACATTTATGACTTTGACCTCATTAGCACTGAACTTTAACCTCTAACCAGCTGAGCTAACCAACCACAAGTGCTTTACTAGGCTAAGATAAAAGAAAGTTCCTTTATTGTGCAGCCCAGTTGCATTTATCAGATGCATGAATTTAGATAAGCCACTTAAACTCTCTTTCCTTGAGTATAAAATGGCCACCATGATTCTACCTTGCAAGGTACCTATGGGTTGCTGCATTTAAACGATGTAGATTAGATTCCAGTCCTTAGCAAGTGCTCAATAATCAACAGTTGAAGTGGTGGTAGAGATTGAATTGAAAAATGGAGATTGCTATTTAATGTATAGGAAACTTAAAATAACAACACTGATCTGGGAATTTTATGGTTTCCGGTGTCACATTTAGGTCTTTTAACCCGTTTTGAGTTTATTTTTTGAATACACTGTGAGAAAGTGATCCAGTTTCATTCTTTTGTATGTAGCTGTCCAGTTTTCCCAGCACCATGTATTGAAGAAAATTTTCCCCGTTATATATTCTTTGTCACAGATTAATGGATCATATAAGTATGGGTTTATAACTGGGTTCTCTATTCTGTTCCATTGATCTAGGCGTCTATATTTGTGCCAGTACTACACTGTTTTGATTACTACAGCTCTGTAATGAATCTTGACATCTGGGATTGTGATACCTCCAGTTTTTATTCTTCTTTCTTAAGATTGCTTTGGCTCTTCAGAGTCTTTTGTGGTTCCATACAAACTTTAGTATTATTTGTTCCAGTTCTGTGAAAAATGCTGTTGGTATTTTGATAGGGAATGCACTGAAACCATAGGCAAGAATTTCTTGACATTGGCCTTAGCAACATTTTTCTAGATATGCCTCTTCAGTCAAGGGAAACAAAAGCAAAAATAAACCACTGGGATTAAACCAAAATAAAGTTTTTGCAGTGAAGGAAACAATCAACAACACTAAAAGACAACCTACTGCATGGGAGAAGATATTTGCAAATGACATCCAATAAAGGGTTAGTATCTGAAATGTATAAAGAACTTACACAACTCAACACCAAAAACAAACAAACAAAAAACAACCCAAATACTCTGATTTAAAAATGGGCAGATGACCTGATTAAATATTTTACCAAGAAGACATCCAGATGGCCAGCAGACACATGAAAAGATGCTCACATCACTCATCATCAGAGAAATGCAAATCAAAACCACAATGAGATATCACCTTACACTTGTCAGAATGGCTAATATCAAAAAGACTAGAAGTAACAAGTGCTGGCAAGTATGCAAAGAAAAAGGAAGCCTTGTGCAATGGTGGTGGGAATGTAAATTAGTGCAACCATTGTGGAAAACAGTATGGAGGTTCCTCAAAAAATTAAAAATAGAATTACCACATGATCCAGTAGTTCCACTACTGGGTATTTACCCAAATTAAATGAAAACACTAATTCAAAAAGATCTATACATATCTGTGTTTATTGCAGCATTATTTACAATAGCCAAGATATGGAAGTAACCTAAGTGTCCATCAACAGATGAATGGATAAAGAAGAAGTGTTATATGTATACAGTGGAATATTACTGAGCCATAAAAAAGAATAAGATGTTGACATTTGTGACAACATGGATGGACCTATAGGGTATTAGCCTAAGTGAAATAAATCAGTCAAAGAAAGGCAAATACCATATGATTTCACTTATATGTGGAATCTAAAAGCAAAACAAAACAAAAGCAGAAACTATGGTTGCCAGAGGGGTGAGGGGATGGACAAAATGGGTGAAGGGAAGGGGAAGGTATAGGCTTCCAGTTTGGGAATGAAGAAGTCACAGGGATGAAAGGTACACATAGAGAATATAGTCAATGTTACTGTGATAGTGTTGTATGGTGACAGATGGCAGCTACACTTGTGGTGAGCATAGTGTAATGTGTAGAGTTGTGGAATCACTATGTTGTACACCTGAAACAAATGTAACATTGTGCATCAACTATACTTCAGTTAAAAAAAAAAATAACACATTATATTAAAATACAAACGCAGAGCCCTCGTTTGCAACTGTAGGATATCTGAACCTAAAGGCAGGTTGATGCTGCCCCTTCCTTTTCTTGTTCCATAAGTAAGCAAAAGCAAAGCAGCCAGAATGCAAATAATATTAGAATAATGTAGCCAGGATTCCCCAATTCATTATTCCCATTTTTCTATGGGATTTCCCAAGTATGAATGATTCTCAATCTGTGGATGTAGATATAAGCTATTGAGAAGGGGTCTATGTGATATTAAATAAGAAATAAACTAATTTTTAAACCTGCTTTAATTTGAGGAGGACTTCTTAGTTATCTCCTTCTTTCCTTAATCTCTTACTTCAGCATATCCATCATAACAGGGATGTATAAAGAAGAAATTAATGGAGGAGTGCAGTTTGTCCACACATAGGAGGAAAAGCTGGGTAGAAGGCTCTCCAGACATATTTAGTCGCCACCTGCAGAATAATTCCTTTGAATGCATGTTATTTGTTAACATACAATAAGCACCATCTTTCCATGTCTGTAGAAAAAAAAGGAAACTTGTGCTCGCACTGCTGATGGGAACTATAGATATCAGACGTCTTCAGCCTTCTGGTTTTTTTTTTCCAGGCAGCAACCACCATCAAACAACTCAACTACTATTAGAGGTAGGATGCTCTCTTTCACAACCCTATAGGTCCTAGAAAGCAAATGTGTTCAGAGTTTCTGGGTTCCTCATGTAGGTCCAGGCCTTTTAGAACCTAAGAGAAAGCACAATCTCCCTGTCCTTTTGGGGGAAAGAACACATGAAAGTAACAGGGTGAGAAACTGTGTCCTAAGTACAGCAGAGTAATAAATTATTTTAATGCTTTGTCTTGCTTGGAAATAATTTCTTAAACTCAGCATGCTAGCATGAAATCATCTACATCATTTAAAGGAAAACTTAATGTTGCAGTTATGTATGACATTGTTGAATTGTATATAACAAGAAATTTTGGGCTGGTCAAGACCCTGGGGCTTAGAGGCTTTGGTTGGAGGAGTCGTGACCCCTCCTTCTCTCCCCACAACATAGCCATTTGCATTTAGATTCTGGATATTGCTATAAGCCTACTGAATGAAAAAAGAAAGGTAATTTGCTTTTTTTTCCTTTGAAGGCAAAAGACATAAACTGTGTTTGATGGCTAGGCTCTTCTGTTTAGGGTCAGCTTGCAGGAATGAGCAAGAATGCTATGATGTTAAGCTCACCTAAGAGTAAGGGGGTCTGGTCTGGTGCTGAGTCTGGGGTGAGAAGTGCTAAGAGAACTTACCTGGCAGAGGGAAAGTGCCAGCCTAATACTAATGCTGGAATCTATTCTAATCATGTCACACCTTGATGTTATGGACATACCTTGGGAAAATATTGCATGTATAACCTTTAAAAGAGCTGCATTATTAAAAAGCTGTAACATTTGGGGTCTACATGCTTTTGGTCATGGGTAAGACATTTTTAAGGCAAAGAAAGATGGAAGGGACATTACAGTTAGTGAAAAGAACATTACAAATGTGATTTGAGACCATGACTAAAATTGCAAATTATGGCAGGAGTCTGGCAGCTGTGGGGTGGGGGTGTGTAGGGCAGGTTGTGAATGTGGAGTATAGAATTTGACCAGTGAGATAAACAGCAAACATATTGTGACATACCTCATAAGCCAGGGTAAAAAGTTTTTATGCAATCATGATGGAAATGAGGTACTATTTAAATATTTTAAGCATGCAAGAGATATAATCTGAGTAGTGTTTTCAAAAGATCACTCTGGCTACGGTGTGGAGAGACCAAAGCTAGAGGTAGGGAGATGAGGTAGGGACTGTTTCAGTGTTTGAGGTGAGAGCTAATGATGGGAAGTGGCAATTGATAGGTTAAAGCCTTCTGTAATAAATGCAATCTATAAATCTTGGCTGCCTGGGTGAAAGTGGATGGAGTAGAGTGAGTGAATGGGGAGAAGAAGGAAAGGATGATGGGGACATAATCAGGGGCCAGAATATGAAGAAATTCTAAAGCTAGGATAAGGAGTTCAGAGTTTATTCTAATTCAATGGAAACCTACCGAAGGGTCTTGAGCAGAAGAAAGATGACTTGTTTACATTGTGAAAAAAAAAAAAATCATTGTGACTGTTTTTGTTTGGAGAATAGATTGTAAGAAAGCAATGGTGGAACTGAGAGGGGAGGGATGAGCTATAAGCGAGCCTCAGTTCTGGACACAGTTGCTGTTCGGTAAATTTGTCATCACTCGGTAAGTCTATAAAACTGGTAACAGAAAGCCTTCCTTTTAACAGGCATTCATGTCTTATAATCTTTTTTTCCAACAAGCAACCATAAAGACATTAAAGTCCTCTTTAAGAAAACCCCTCAAAAAACAAGTCATCCAATAAATTCTGACTTTTGCCATTTTCCATACACAAGGTTACCAAAACCTCCTCATCCTTTTGAATTGTGACAAATGAGCAACAGAACAAAAATAGCAGCAGAACCTATGATACATGGATATTACCCACACCCAGATTCCTCTGAGATGTTCTGATTGCTCTGACCAACCTGCCCGCACTACGGTTCTGTTAGGCAGACTGATGTAACCTGACAGGGTAAATAAATCCTCTTCTTTCAAGTTGCAACTACTGGAGCAATGGACTCATCTGGTTTCAAAAGGAAATTTACCCTTCTGAGCGTCTTATCCCATGAAAGACACAAGGCTTTCCTTGGAAACCAAGGTCTTCAAGGTTACAGCATCTGGAACTCATTCTTGAACAACTGCCCAGCATCCTTGTATAAACACTGCCTTTCTTCCCTTCATCTTTCTGATGTTAAATGTAAAGTGTTGGTGAGAACTCAAATTCTGATAAATCAAGAAATGCTCACTTGAGAAATTTACATCACAAGCTTCTTCTATCCTCACAACACCCAAAAGATGAAAATAAGCACTGAACACGATGCCTGTTATTTGACAAATCTCAGAGGATTTTCATTTTTTTTGAAGCAATCAAATCTTGATAGCGATGTGTAGAGCACAGCTGGAAGACATACAGGTCAGTCTTCAAGACAGGAGGAAAATACAGACATGTTTGTACACTTGAGGCCTGGGCACTGAAAGACTGTTCAATTCACAGTGAAATGTCATAGGGTTGTGAGGGAAAGCTTATATACATTTAAAGAAAAATGGGTTTTCCACTGCTTTCCCTTGACAAAGAGCAATTATTTTTTTAAATGATGGTGGTCATAAGCAGTTTCATTTTCAGACATAATCTCCTGGTGCTGGGATGTTTTGGCTTTTTTAATAAGACAATCTGTTACCCATTTTAGACTTTTTTTTTCATACATACAAACCTGAAGACATTTCTGTTTTCAATAAGTTGCAAGACAAGTAGAAAAATACATTTGTTCAATGATCGTTTAGCACTTAATACCCATGAAGAAGTTATGGTTTCACTGAAAAAAAAATGAGCAAATCTTGTCAGGGTATTATTAATATCTATATATATCTTATTCTTTCTCTCTCTCCTCTAATTAGTCTAGATAGGGATTTATTATTTTATTGATTTTAAAAAAACACTTAACTTTTGGTTTTCATTGATTTCCTTTCTGATATTTTTCATTTTCTTCTTTTGGCTTAATTTTGGTCTTGTTTGCTTTTCCCTTTTAAAGATGGACCTTTTTTCCTTTTCTAATATAGGCATTTATTTATTTATTTATTTATTTTTAAGATTTTATTTATTTATTTGACAGAGAGAGACACAGCGAGAGAGGGAACACAAGCAGGGGGAGTGGGAGAGGGAGAAGCAGGCTTCCTGCCGAGCAGGGAGCCCCATGCAGGGCTCGATCCCAGGACCCTGGGATCCTGACCCGAGCCAAAGGCAGACGCCCAACGACTGAGCCACCCAGGCGCCCCTCTAATATAGGCATTTAGATATATTTCCCTTAGCAGTATCTCATATATATTGATACATTATGTTTTCATTTTCACTTGGCTCAAAATTATTTTTTATCTCCATTTTGATTTCTTCATTGACCCACAGGCCTTTTAGAAATGTCTTATTTAGTTTCCAAAAATTGGGGGATTCTACATATATCTTTGGTATTGGAATTTTTTACTACAATTGGGGTATTGTCAATTTCTCTTTACTATTCTATCAGTGTTGCTTCAGGGTTTTTGAAACTCTGTTATTAGGTGCATAAACTCTTAGGATCATTATATCCATTTCATGGATTAACTCATGTATCATTATTCAATGGCCTTCTTTATCCCATGTAATAATTTTTCGTTCTGAAATTCATTTTGTTTGAAGTTGGGCAATTTTGAGGTGTGAATGCAGGTCTACAAGAGGAAGGGAGTAGAGAATTAGGCCAGAGAGATAAGCAGGGTGTTTTGCTGTTCTTGTTTTAAAATATTTTTTACGATTCTATTTCATATCCTTTATTGACACATTACCTAGAACACTTTGTTATTTTAGTGGTTGCTTTAGGGTTTATAGTATAGGTTTTTATGGTTTAGTTTAGCAGAGTTTCTCAGTGGAGAGTGCTTACTGACATTTCAGACAGGAAAAATCGTTCTTGTTCTGAATTTTCCAAGCATTGCAGGATAATTAGCTTCTCTTCCCTATACCCGCTAAATGTCAGTAGTGCTCACTAGTCTCTCTGACAACCAAAAAAGGCCCTACACCCCATATGTCCAAAAAGCCTTTAGGAGTGGGACCATCCCTGCTTGAGAACCCCTGAAAAGATGGAGAGTTGACAAAAGGTGTTAAACAGAGTGGTTTTGTAATTAGATCCTCTGTTCACTTTTTCTTTATTCTGATCCTCCTCCTACTCACTGCAAACTTAATATACAGAGGCTTATATATCATAATGTAAATAACTATGGGAGCAGTTCTTTCTGCTTTTAAAAGAAGGATGGACAAACATATTTCCAGTGTTGGGGTAACATTTATGTATAGAAAGAATTTGTATCACTGAATTGATTTTTCAAAAACTTTTAGAAAAGTATTATACAAGTGACACATGATCATTGGGGGCAAATATGGAAAAAATAGAAATCAGTCATATTTAATCAACCAGGAACAACCAGTTAACATAGGCTGTGTATTCTTTCTGATTCAAACCTACTATTATATGTAACAATCCTTCCAGGTCAATAAATAATCATATTGTATGTTTAAATGATTGTTATATTCCATGATATGAATGTGCTATAATTTATCCAACCATTATAACATTTTAACATTATACCAATTTTTTATTATAAACAATTCCATTATGTGATAAACCTCTATGTACATCTGTTTGTTTTCTTAGATAAATTCCCAGAAATGGATCAAAAGGTTTTCATATTATAAGGCTTTAAAATATGTATTTTCAAAATTTTTTCCAGAAAGATTTTTCACCAATCAAATAAGTGTGCCAGTTTGTTCATATCCTTAGTAAATACTGCTTTCTTTAAAAAAAAATCTCTTTTAGGGCACCTGGGTGTCTCAGTCGGTTAAGCATCTACCTTCAGCTCCGGTCATGATCCCAGGGTCCTGGGATCAAGCCCGTCGGGCTCCCTGCTCAGCAGGGAGCCTGCTTCTCCCTCTCTCTGTCCTTCCTCTCCACTTGTGCTCTCTCTCAAATAAAATCTTTTTTTTAAATATTTTTTTATTTATTCATTTGACAGAGACACAGCGAGAGAGGGAACACAAGCAGAGGGAGGGGGAGAGGGAGAAGCAGGCTTCCTGCCAAGCAGGGAGCCCAATGCGGGGCTCGATCCCAGGACTCTGGGATCATGACCTGAGCTGAAGGCAGACGCTTAACGACTGAGCCACCCAGGCCCCCCTCAAATAAAATCTTTAAAATAAATAATAAAAAATAAAAATCTCTTTTAAAACTGCTTAGCAACTGCTTATTAAAAAAAGTAACCAGACACTCAAATAGCATTATTATGTGCATTTACTTGAATATCTGTGGATCTGGATTTTTTTCCTGTTTCATATGTTTATTAATCATTTATTTCCACTTCTGTGAATTGGATTTTGAGCACTTTTCATCTTTTTCTTTAGATGGCATAACTACTTAGTCTTTGCTATATATAAATGTTGTCATTTGTCTTTCAATATTGTTTATGTTGCTTGCTTTAAACATTCTAAAGATTTTGATAGATAATGAAACATAAACTATCACCTTTTGCTTTATCTTTTGTTTTTCTTTAGATAGCACATATTTAACCCAAGGTTATCTAAATACGTATTCATATTTGTTCTAGTAACTTATGATTTCATATTTTACATTCAATTTTTAACTCTTATAGAATTTATTTTGCTCTAAGTGATAGGATAGGCCTCTAACTTTGTACTTTCCCAAATTGTTGGCCATTTGTCTTACTCTCAGTTATTGAATATTTTATTTTTTCTTACTAATTTCAAATACTACTTCAGTCATATATCAGATTCCTATATAAATACTTGTGTTTGTTTTGGGATATTTTATTTGGTCATTTTTTTTGAATTTCAATTTTTAACTTACAAATTTGGTATATAAGAAAGTGTATATATTATTTTATAGCTGGTCACCTTATTAAGTTTTCAATTAAATTTTTAAGTTTTAAAATTGATTCACTTGGAATTTTCAGGTAAAGAATTTCATTATCTAGAATTTTGCTACCTTCTGCCTATTTTCTATAACTGTTTTTTTTTTCTTTTTTTTTTTGCTTAATTGTATTGGCTAGGACATGTAGAGCAATATTAAATAATAATGGTTATAATGTTATCTTGTTCTAAATTTTAACAGTAACTCTTTGATATTTTGCAAGTAATGGGATGATGTGTTTGAGACAGCTATTTATTATGCAGAGGAATTACATTTTTCTTCCTGTTTTACCAAAAATTTTGCTTTAATCAGCAATATTTCACCAAATGCCTTTTTAGTTTCTGTCAAGGTAAGATTTTATGAGATCTATTAATCGATTTTAAAAAAACTTTGAAAAGATCAACAAAATTGATAAACTTTTAGCCAGGTTTATCAAAAGAGAGAGAGAGTTCTCAAATAAACAAAATCAGAAGTAAAAGGAAAAAATAATAATCAACACTACAGAAATACAAAGGATTATAAGAGAATACTATGAAATATTATATGCCAACAAAATGGACAACCTAGAAGAAACTGATAAATTCCTAGGAATATATAACTTCCTAAAACTGAATCTGGAAGAAATGGAAAATTTGAACAGACCAATTACCAGCAATGACATTGGATCAGTAATCAAAAAACTTCCAACAAACAAAAGTTCAGGACTAGATAGCATCACAGGAGAATTCTACCGAACATTTAAATGAGAGTTAATACCTGTTCTTCTCAAACTATTCTAAAAAATAGAAGAGGAAAGAAAGCTTCCAAATTCATTCTAGGAGGCCAGCATTACTTGATACCAAAACCAGATAAAGGTTATACAAAAAAAAAAAAAAAAAGAGAACTATAGGCCAATATCTCTGAGAAACATAGATGAAGACATTCTCAACAAAATATTAGCAAACTGAATCCAACAATACATTAAAAAAATCATTCAGCATGACCATTCTTGGTGATTCTTGGAATGCAAGGGTGGCTCAATGTTCACAAATCAATCAACGTGATACAGCACATCAACAAAAGAAAGGATAAAAACCATAAGATCATTTCTATAGATTCAGAAAAAGCATTTGAGAAACTACAACACCAATTCATGATAAAAACCTTCAAAAAAGTAGGTTTAGAGGAAACATACATCAACATGATAAAGGCCTTACGTGAAAACCCCACAGGTGACATCATACTCAATGGTGAAAAACTGAGAATGCTTCTCCTAAGATCAGGCATAAGATAAGGATATCCACACTAACCACTTTTATTCAACATGGTACTACAATTCCCAGCCACAACAACCAGACAAAAAAAAAAAAAAATTAAAGGCACCCAAATGGGTAAGGAAGAAGTAAAACTTTAACTATTTACAGATGACATGATACTCTATAAAGAAAACCCTAAAGACTCCACCAAAAAACTACTAGAACTGATAAATGAGTTCTGTAAGGCCACAGGATATAAAATCAATGTACAGAAATCCGTTTTGTTTCTATACACTAATAATGAAGTAGCAGAGAGAGAAATTAAGAAAACAGTCCCATTTACAACTGCACCAAAGCCAATATAATGCCTAGGAATAAACTTAACCAAAGAGGTTAAAAAAAAGACCTGTACTCTGAAAACTATAAAACACTAATGAAAGAAATTGAAGATGACACAAATGAATATTATTAAAATACCTATACCACCCAATGCAATCTACAGATTTAATGCAATCTCTAACAAAATACCAATGGCATTTTCCACAGAACTAGGACAAGTAATCCTAAAATTTGTATGGAACCACCAAAGACCCCACATAGTCAAAGCAATCTTGAAAAAGAAAAACAAAACTGGAGATACCACAATCTTCAATTTCAAGATACACTTCAAAGCTGCAGTGATCAAAACAGTGTGGTACTGACACAAAAGAAGACACATAGATCAACAGAACAGAATAGAGAGCCCAGAACTAAACACACAATTATGTGGTAAATTAATCTTCAATGAAGGAGGCAAGATTATGGAATGGGAAAAGACAACAACAAATGGTATTGGGAAAACTGGACAGTTACATGCAAAAGAAAAAACTGGACCACTTGCTTTCAACATACAAAAAAATAAACTCAAAATAGATTAAAGACCTAAATATGACACTTAAACCACAAAACTCCTAGAAGAGAGCACAGGGAATAATTTATCTGATGTTGGCCATAGCAACATTTTTCCAGGTAGGTCTCCTTAGGCAAGGAAAACAAAAGCAAAAATAAACTATTGGGATTACACCAAAATAAAGTTTCTGCACAGCAAAGGAAACAATCAACAAAACTAAAAGACAACCTACTGAATGGGAGAAGATATTTGCAAATGACATATCTGATACAGGGTTAGTATCCAAAATATATAAAGACCTTATATAAGCTAACACCAAAAAACTAAATAATCCAATTAAAAATGGGCAGAAGACATGAACAGACATTTCTCCAAAGAAGATATCCAGATGGCTAACAGACACATGAGAAGATGCTCAACATCACTCATCATCAGAAAAGTGCAAATCAAAACCATAATGAGATATTACCTCACATCTGTCAGAATGGCTAACATCATAAACACAAGCAGCAACAGGTGTTGGTGAGGATGTGGAGAAAAAAGAACCCTCATGCATTCTTGATGGGACTGCAAACTGGTGCAGTCATTGTGGAAAACGGTATGGAGGTTCCTCAAAAAGTTAAAAATAGAATTACCATACAATCCAGAATTCCACTACTGGGTATTTACCCAAGGTATATGAAAACACTAATTCAAAAAGATATATGCACCCCTATGGTTATTGCAGCATTATTTACAAAAGCCAAATTATGAAAGCAATCCAAGCATTCATCAATAGATGAACGGATAAAGAAGTGATGTGTGCGTGTATAAATATATATATTTATATATATATATGTATATATGTATGTATATTATGTATATATATACATATATATTTATGTATATTATATATATGTATATATATATATTTATATATATATATTAAGGAGTGAACTTGTTGTGATGAGTACCAGGTGATACATGGAAGTCTTAAATCACTACAGTGTACTCCTGAAACTAATGTAACAGTGTATGTTAATTACACTGGAATTAAAATTTTAAAAATAAAAAATAAAATGGTGAATCATCTTTACATTTATAGACATTTTCCTAAACCAATACCTATTTTAAACACTGTGTATACATTAGGGCTTCTGAATTACTAATGTTTATATAAGATTTTTGTACATATAAATAACTGAGCTAAAACTCTAGTTTCTTGTATGCTTTGTTGTATTAGGTACTGCTAGCTTGGAGTTACAGAACAGCTCTTAGGTTACCTTGAGTAATTATAAATACCTTTTTCAACTGCCTAACCCTCTTGTATATTTTAATTAAATCAAGCATATTTACAACCAAACCCTTAAAAGGAAAGAAGCCAAGTTATTTGTTTTTGACTAAAAGGCAAATGAGGAAGTGGATCCAAATAGCCCATTTGCCTGCATTCTGACCTGTGCTCTGGAGATAGAATCACAATTTTTTTTCCCCAAAATAGAAGGATCTTGTAATAGGTTTAATATTAATGACTTCTTCTGGACCCTGGCTTAAAATGTATAAAGCCATCTTTGATTCATGATACGTTAAACAAAAACATACTCATTGTCTGAAACCTAGACCCGTCAATATGACTTTTTCTTCTTATTTTCAAGGGGGATAAAGAAGAATATTTGATTAGATAACCACAACAAAAACTTTAAATAGCCTACAGAATGTTATATTCTTGAATTTCATATTCCTGATGGAGAAGTTCATTTTTTTAAGTTGTTGAACAGCTTATGTGTCATTCGAATTATCCATTCCAGGAAGAATTGAATGAAATTTCCTTCTAAAGCTAGCTGGCCCATAAAGATGTTTTTCTTTGTGTTTGTTAAATTGCAGGCAGTTTACTACATCTGAAATGGAGTCCCATGTCCACTTATCTTTTAGAAATTCTTCCTAAATGTTTGGCTTATTGATGGTTCCCTTCTCTCTTTTGAATCAATAAGACATACATTTTTTTGTCTTTTTAATTTTTACTGTAAAAATGTGTCAATGGGACTTGGAGGGAAAGTGAACTCAAATTAACATGGAGAACCAGGTGTCTCTGTGTGGTGATTAGAGGGGTAGGAAAAAATTCACGATGGCACTTCTCACTAACACAGGTCCAAATTGGGTTCACTTTTTAATGTTCTTCCAGAGACACACACGTAACATCAGTGTACTCTCAAATTTTATGCCAGCAGTAACATTAGATAGCAACACTCAAGCATTTAAAAAGTTTTAAAAACTTAGTCTGACTTCTCTGCCCACCTCATCTATAAGGTAGCAGAGCTGAAAGGTGTCAAGGAATCTCCCAGCATCAACCTCAGGAGGCAGGCAGCACGGATGTGGGTATCTCCTGCCCTGTCTTTACTCGGGTTCTCCCAAAGACCCCAGCCTTTATTTCCTCTATGTGTTGGGCCTTATAGGATTTGACTAAAGCAAAGTATACACACTGGGTATTTTATATTTATTTCTAGGATGGGAAAAAATGAGGGGCTTCAGAATCACTCAAATATCATGTGGGCTCAAATATCATTTGTACTCTGTGTTGTGTAAACTTGGGCAGAATAAATGTAGCCTGGACTCAGGGATATCTGCCTCCTATGCGGAGACATGCTTCTCACCTTTCTGCAGGTGCACAGATGGCCCTAATGATGTTTCAGCATCTTGAGGGCTTGCTGCTTTGAGATTTGTTGCAAGGGCATTACTATAGGCAGGGCGGGGGTGTGATTTCAGGTGCGGCGGCCTTGGGAAACACAGAAGAAAGACACTGTCCTGTAAGATGAGCAGTGCAGAACAGAGTCTCCCGGGAGCTTGGCAGCTCACTCTGGGGCCTTGGGAAAAGAGCAGCCATACTCTCGAGACCCAAAAAATACTTTCAGTCTCTCTCCAGGCAACTGGACTTGTGTCACGTAAACTGGGAAGTTCTCAGTTGCCTTCATTTTCTGTTATTGAGTTGGATCAGCAGAAGAAACTGATAAAGAGAGAGCAAGCAAAAAAGAAAGAGACAGAGAGAGAATAAGTATGCAGGAGGGAGCAGAGATGACATGGAGGGAACTTCCTGATGGCACTTGACTCTGGTTCTAGTCTTTTCCGATGCAAGGGTGCATCTTGCCCTTAGGTTCCACAGATCGTCTCCTAATCCTTACAATAAATTTCTTTTTCTTTGTGTAAGCTAACACAGTTTGTTTCTTCTACTTACAATCAACAAACATAAGCACATGTGATATACCCTAAGGGATATACTGAAATGTTTGGAGCAAGGGGTCTTCTCTGTAGGGGGTTGAGGCCTATCAGCCAAGAGTATTTGGGAATTAATGTTAATGTGACTCATTTGTGCTCCTAGGCTGGTGGGGTCTAGGGACATCTAAGTTACACATTTAAAATAATATAAAAACCAGAAACAGGCTTTATTGCAAAATCCACATTGTCCATAATGTAAAAACAAATTAATTGTTCAGTTGCTTTCAACTGTTTCTGAGACCAAAAAGAAAATTTTCCCTGAAGTCCTCATAGAGGACATTCTGTACAATGTACTGGAAAGAAACACGATGCCAAGCAATCATACTTTTTAGTATATTTGTTCTTACATGCAGGTCCCTAGCTGGGATCTTTGCTTATTTTCTTAAAAAGATTTTCATTTATTCACTTTTGGAGAGAGAGAGAGAGTGAAGGAAGGAGCAGAGGGGGAAGAAGAGGGACAAGCAGACTCTACACTGAGCATGGAGCCCAACATGGGGCTCATCCCATGACCCTGAGATCATGACCTGAGCTGAAACCAAGAGTTGGATACTTAATGGACTGAACCACCCAGGTGCCCCTAGACCTTTGTTTTAAATGAGCAATGACTAAGACCAAAGTAAATAAAGGTTTCCCTCCTCTGGGTCTAGGCATTACTTCAGAATAAAAAATTACTAAAAGCTAGGCTGTAGAAATCAAACTTCTCAGGGAATTTACTGGACCTTCTGTTCATTAGAGTCAGGATGGCCACAAAAAAAAAAAAAATCTTTGGATTAGAATTATCCCTCACAGTAATAGAGTGCACATGAATAGAACAGGATCGGGCTGCTCAGGATGGACCTCATCCAAGAGGACTACAGGGGTTGATTTGGTTGTACCAGCGCTAATGATTAGTCTTGGAAATGTGTATAAAAATTCCGTCTGTAATTCTTAATCTCAGGAAACAAACTAAGGGTTGCTGGAGTGGTGGTGGGGTGGGAGGGATGAGGTGGCTGGGTGATAGACATTGGGGAGGGTATGTGCTATGGTGAGCACTGTGAATTGTGTAAGACTGATGAGTCACAGACCTGTACCTCTGAAACAAATAATACATATATGTTAAAAAAAAAAAAAGATAGTAGGAAGGGGAAATTGAAGGGGGGGAAATCGGAGGGGGAGATGAACCATGAGAGACTATAGACTCTGAGAAACAAACTGAGGGTTTTAGAAGGGAGGGGGTGGGGGAATGGTTTAGCCTGGTGATGGGTATTAAGGAGGGTACATATTGCATGGAGCACTGGGTGTTATATGCAAACAATGAATCACGGAACACTACATAAAAAAATAAAATAAAAATTTAAAAAATTCTGTTTGTGGATTTTTCTACGAATGGCCAAAGATTTAATCGATTAAATATATTCAACCTTTCATATCAGTGTGTGTGTGTAAAAATCACAACTGGGCAAACTGAGTTATTTTCTACTTTATCCTTTGAAATTTATCCTTTCAAATTTAGCCTATCTTTTTCTCTCTCTTGCTCACTTGCTTTATCTAGCTATCTAACATTAAAATGATACATGGTAATGGATAAAATTTAGATCATTCAGAAGAGGACAAATTTGATAATTAAAAGTCCTCCAACCACTGTCTTCATCTCTATGTCCACTTGGTAGAGCAAAGCAGTTTATAGCTTGTTATGTTTGTTCAAAAAAAAAGGAATGCATTTATTAGCACAGGTGTGTGATTAAAACCATTCTCCGTCATACAGTGACATAGAAAGTTACTCATAATGTTTAATATTGCAGACCAACATATATTATATATACCCATTCTTACAGCAATAGCAACATGATAGTATATACATAAAATACATTTGAAAAAATAACATACCACACTATGAATAGTGCTTATCCCTTGAGAGGCTGATGATACCAAGGACTCACTAGTTCTGTTGTGAATGGATACCCCAACATGCATGTATTTTTTAAAGTACTTTTTTAAAGGTAAGTACAAAAAATAAAATGCACTGTTGATTTGGGGGAAACAGGACAGGCCATACCTTTTCTTTTTTCAAAAATGAATGTTTCCTAATTTTCACTGATTTGCTTCCTGTGACTAATTTCTAATTTGATTCTTTGTTACTCCTGATTCCAATTACCATAATAATCCTCTTCATCTAATGAAGATATATAACAACTCTTTGCCATTGATACCCATATATTCAGATGTCTGCTAATGTCTCAGCAGATAAGATATGAGTAAATTAACTGTCAGAATTACGTTTTATGACAATTTAACTCTGGCCCTGATCTTCTATCATATATTATCCCACCTATAAATCACATCTTTATAGTAGCACCCCACATACCTTTTATTTTCCAGAAAAATAATGAGCTATGCAAACACTTGTAAAGAAAGAGATTGTTCCCAGAGTAATCTTACAACTGATCCATCACAGAGAATCTCTCATTTTGTAGCAGAGATTTTGAGACCTGTGAATGTGAAGGCTGCGCCACCCTTAAAAGAGGAAGAATATAAATATCTTCTCCCTAGGAAGTGAAGCTCATAATTTTCTACTTGAATATAGGCCTTGGGCAAGTTCTTTAAGACCCTACATTTCCTTCAAGGAAGGAGTGAAAGGCTAACAAATTGGCAATCCCAAAATTAAAATTAGAGCTCTCACAAGTACACCCTGTCCCTTCCATTGTTCCTAATTGTTGAGTATAACAGCTAAATATCAGTTTCAGTGTCTACATCATGTTATTTAGGGTTCAACCATAATTCCATTCCTAATTTCAATTACCATAATAATCCTCTGGTAGAACAACTTTCTAAAAGTCAAAAATCAAAGCAGTTTCTACTGAAAGCTTTCAGGGTTGGCTAATTATACAAATCAACATTTAGCCCATTGGTGTATATGATTTTATTTGCACTAACAGTCTTGTGTGGTTCTTTGCTCATTCAGAGTACTTAGGAGGAAATCAGGCTGAGATCTGGAGAGTATCAACAATGGCAAAGTTGTTCTGGGGGAGATTCCTTTTTCCTCTACTTCAAAATTAAACTTAAGTGGTTAATGAGAAGGAAATGCAGTCTTGCATTTGTTATTTTCTGTTATCCTGACCTGTGTATCCACTGTGTATCTCCTAGTTGTACTTTTGATAAGGGATGGAAAGAGTCTACAGAGTTTCCAGTTTGGGGTACTGACAGAAGATCTTTTTCTTAGAGCACAGTTCTCTTCCCCTAACTTCTGTCTGGGTACCAAGTGGTCACATTCTGTGTTGGTGTTTTACCCAGTTCCTCCCCTCTAGAACAAGTGGATTGACTATACATTTTATAAAAAGCCAATAATCCCAGCAAAGAGGAGACATTCTAGCTCTAATTTAAAGGACACTTGTTAGGACAGTGATACTACAGTGTTCTTATCAATAGAGATGTTCTGTTGGCTTGATGGATCATTAAAGTCTTACTTGAGCATGCCTTCCATCACAGACTGGACTGTCAGTGTGGTCTATATTCTCTAACCTGCATAACTTCAACCCTCTTTGGTTGTTTGTTTGCTTTATGAGGCCATATTTTAATTTGGTCAGATAAAAAGATACCACTTGAAGTAACCCTAGCCACTTATACATTGATTAGTTGGAGAACATGATAGAATTATTTCTCCAATCTCTGGAACAAAAAGGGATGATGAAGCCTGCTTTAGGCTGATTCAGACCACAGAGAACATCTGGGAGTATTTGTGTCCATAATAATATCAGTTGGAAAGACACATGGCATGACATGGTACCCTGGGGTTTAGATTATACAAATCATGTGAAGATCTATACAGTCTAGAGGAAAATTGTGATGCTGTTTTTATCTGTGCCCGAGATACTTCTCCATTATCTCCTTAAGTTTGTAAGCTGTTATGCATTGAGTGTGTTCCTCCGAAATTCATATGTTTGGAAATAAGGCCTTCAAAGAGGTAATTAAGGTTAAATGAGGTCACAAGGAGAGGCCCTGGTCCAATAGGGCTAGTGTCTTTATAAGAAGAGTAAGAGACATCAGCAATGTTCACACACAGAGAAAAGACTCTGTGGGGACACAGCAAGAAGACAGCCATCTGCAAGTCAAGGAAAAAGGTCTTGGGAGAAGCCAATCCTTCAGACACTTTGATCTTGGACTTCTGGTCTCCTGAACTGTGAGAAAATAAATTTGTTGTTTAAGCCACCCAGTGTGTGGTATTTTGTTAAGGCAGCCCTAGAAGTCTAATACATGAATCAAAGCTATTTCCTTAGTTAGCAAGGACCACTTCTAAGAGCAATGTGCAGGGGAAGTACGGCATTCAGACATTTTATTTTATTTTATTTTATTTTATTTTATTTTATTTATTTATTTATTTATTTATTTATTTATTTATTTATTGGCATTCAGACATTTTAAATGTTAGTGGTGATCAGACAGTGTGTGTGTGTAGTCAGGTATCTTAAATCATGCAGTATCTTTCTATCTACAATGGGAAAAAAAGAAAGCTTGCAGTTCTGGGGGTATCACTGAAAAAACTTAGACCTGGGTGGCTTAGTTGGTTAAGTGACTGACTTCAGCTCAGGTCATGATCTCAGATTCCTGGGATTGAGCCCCACATTGGTCTCCCTGCTCAGCAGGGAGTCTGCTTCTCCCTCTGCCCCTACCCCTGCTCATATTTTCTCTGTCTCTCTCTCAAATAGATAAATAAAAAATCTTTAAAAAAAATGAAAACACTTAAAGTAGAACAAAATATAACAGGACAATATTTGCTCTCATGTGTGATCCATAACTATGCAAGATGCATGGTGCTGTGTTGTTACATTGCTGCAAGGACACAGCTAACAGAACTCCCCAGGGTATTGGTAGTACATCACTAGTTACTGCTAGTATGTTAGAGACTGGGAATAGCACTGAACTAAATACCATAATTTGGAAATAAAGCCCAAGGAGAGAAAACCTATCTTTGACACACCTTTAAAAAAAATGAGTTAGCATAGCAAATTCAAGCAAATGCAGGAATAAACCCTCACTTCTGTTAGCTATAGTGCATTCTTACTGGGAACCTAGATTCTGGGTCTAGACATGAGAGTTTTGTTGAGGTTTCCCTTTAATAACCCAGGCCTGTGTGACAACATCTGTATAGTTAACTACACTGTACTGGCTCTGGTTTTCGTTTTTGTTTGTTTACCATATTTTTATGATAAAATTAGTATGGTTTGGGCCAGTATTTTTAATTAGTTCTCATTTCTTTTTTTTTTTTTTTTTAAGATTTTATTTATCTTAGAGAGAGAGCAAGTGAGAAGGGGCAGAGGGGGAAGGAGAGAGAGGAAGAATCTGAAGCAAACTCCACACTGACTCTAGAGCCCGATGAGGGCCTTGATCCCATGATGGTTGAGATCACCACCGGAGCTGAAACCAAGAGTGGGGCGTCCAACCGACTGAGCCACCCAGGCGCCCTGAGTTAGTTTTCATTTCTTAAAAGTGCTCTCCATGACAAAACATTGAAAGCATCAACTAACCCAATTCCTGAAACTTTTAATCTGAATATTTTTTTTTTTTTACAGTTACAAGTACAGAATGTAGTCAAGAACTGGCTGATCTGTTTATAGCTCTTAGCCATGGCTTAAGTGTTAACTTAATTCTATCTTTTAAGAGAGAACTAAAGTATTTTCTTTTTTTTTTAAGATTTTATTTATTTATTTGACAGAGAGAGAGCACAAGCTGGGGACAGAGGGAGATAGAGGGAGAGGGAGAAGCAGGCTCCCTGCTCGGAGCCCAATGTGGGGCTCAATACCAGGACCCTGAGATCATGACCTGAGCCAAAGGCAGACACTTAACCAACTGAGCCACTGAGGTGCCCCGACCTAAAATATTTTCTATCTTTATTCTTATGGAGCAAACACCTCTCAAGCACCTGCTGTTATCCGTTTTCTTTCAGAAAAGACAATGCCTTAAAGGGACTTCCACAGTATTTCTTTCTAGAACAAGTGGGTAGAGAAAAGAGACAAGGTATGGAAGAGGGCATGACAATTATCATAAAGATAGTTGAGCAGCAAGTGGGTTGTGAGCTTCTGTGTGGAGGGCACCTATAAAAGCCTAGAGGCACTACAACTTCAATGCTTAGGATGAGACTGGTGGAATCCCAGTCTTTTTTTTGGGGGGGATGACTCTAGGTCTATCCACTGATTATTTGCAAATCTCCCCTTCAGCATATATATATAATGCACTACGTACTGATAATAACACTTTATATCTTTATATTCCTTGGTGTTTTCATTCTTTGCCACCTCTAAGGTCCTCCCATCTGTCCAGTAGGGCTCAGATTCTGACCCCCAATTATATATCCTAGTCCTGGTAAGTCTTCTAGTTGACTCCCCTTTAAATCTACAGAACTTAATTCTGAGCATCACTCTTCATTACTCTGAGAGAAGGTGAAACATTAAATTCCTGACACTCCCACCCTGATGTAAGCCTTAAAACCAGCCAAAGAGTGTCACTCTTGTGCATAGTGTGAGACTCAGGCAGCAAGAATCATGGGATGTGATAAAATCAGATTTGGTCTACAAAGAAGTATGGTTATCTGGGCTGTAAGGTTAAGATGGTTAAAATGGTTATGGGGAAATTCTAGGGTTCTAAAAGTCTAGAATAATGTTTCTCAAACAGGAGTCTGAAAGAACACTAACAATAGTTTTTTAAAAATTCTGTGTTTTGCATTCAACAATGAGCTAAAATAAAATTCATGGAAGCCTATTTTACTATTCAGAATGATTACAGCTGAACAACACCGTGTAATTTTAGTGCTTCAGTTGTATTTTTGTCAACTTTCTTAATGGCGCCAAAAGTAGCACATTTTTGTTATGTGCTAGTTAGAAAAAGAACAAAAGATAACTTAATTTAGAAATGATAGCTTCCCACTAAGTAAAGAACAAATTACATCATTAGGCAGAATTTCAAATTGAAAAAAACTTGGAAGGAAAATTGAATCTTCAAAAGGCCTACAGAGGTGTTGGCATGTGATTCCTCTGCTTGTCTCATGAATGGTGACTTCATTTCCATAAAATATAGTTTGTCACATAATCTGTTAATTTCAATTTTATTTTGTTGTTTACATAATTCTGTTTATAGTGATTTATAAATCTGCTTTGATTTTATAGTTGTATCACAACTATGAGGAAACAGCTTGCAATTATTTTTTTGGTATGTGCACAATTAATATTATAATGAAAAATTATAGTTAACACTGATGGTTTATGACTTTTTTTTTCATTTAAAATGCTATGTTGCTGAAATTCAAGCAATACTGACTTAGATGCACTAAACCTATTCCTCAAAGTAATGGTAAACCAAACAGAAACATTAACTATTTAAAAATGATTCCTTTTTTTAAAAACTAGGGGCGCCTGGGTGGCTCAGATGGTTGAGCGTCTGCCTTCAGCTCGGGTCATGATCCCAGGGTCCTGGGATTGAGCCCCACATCGGGCTCCTGGCCCAGCGGGGAGCCTGCTTCTCCCTCTCCCTCTGCCTCTCTCCCTGCTCATGCTCTCTCTCTCTCTGTATCTCTGTGTCTCAAATGAATAAATAAAAAATCTTAAAAAAACCCTAATCTAATGAATAAGAAAGATGTTTAAAAATGTTTAAATGATATAAAAGAAAGGTCAGTCATTTGTTTATCATTGTCAGAAACTTCTTCTGATCTGATAATGATATATATGAATGACTCAGAAAGTAAATTACCATGAATTATGAAACCATGGAGTTGTCAACAATTAAAAAGCAACAACAAAAATAATAGCAATCTCATGAAATTAGTTTATTTAGAGGTAAATGCTGCAAATGCATACTGTGAATGAAGAGAATAATATGTTTATTTAGACTGTATATGTTAGTTCCTCCTATAAACAATGCAGAATTGATTATTTCTTCTCTCTTCCCCTTCCCGTCCCAACTTCTACCACCCAACTTAATAACAACATTATCTTTCCTACATGTTAATTGTTACTGTTAAATAGACTTAACTTCCACTTATTTTAAAAAGATCAGTGAGGAAATTTACTCTAGTATCCTCCTTCCTTTTCTTTTTCTCTCCTAATTTTTCTTATCTGTATCATTTCCACATTGCCAGCACTTATAAAATTTATATTTTATTTGGTCCCATTCAGCTACACATTTGTTTTAGATTCTGTATTGCATTTAAATATACTCTGTGATCACCACCAACTCTTTTGCCATAATTTCTGAATTATCACTGGCTCAAGTTTGTTCTGTAGCAGTTTTATCAAGAAGGACTTTGGGAAACAGCATTTCCTGGGTTCCTGAATGTTAAACTGCTTGTTTGTACCCTTTATACTGAAGGATAGCTTGTCCTTGTCTCACAATTTCTTTCCCTGAGAATCTTATAGGTATTGTTTCACTACCTCTGACATTGAATAAAGGTATAGAAAAGTCTGAGGACCATCTAACATTTTTTCCTCTTAGAAATTACCTGATTATTTTGCTTACAATTGTTTCTGTATCTTTAAAATTCAATATGCTTACTGAATATGACTGGGTGTTGACCATTTTGTGTTAATATTCCCTAGCACACATGTACTCTTTCAGTACATAGTTTTAAGTCATCTTCCATTTTAGAAAGGTTTTCTTGAATATCTTCAGCTATGAGTTCTGTTCCATTGGATTGCTGCCCCCCCCCCCCCCCCTTGCCCCCCTCCAAAGACTGTTCAATTTCCTTTCCCTGTTTGTAAAGCTATACACTTCCCCCCACTTTTTTCATTCCCATCCTCTAAGTTCCCTACTTGCTTTTTGCATTCTGTTCCCCCATGCTTCTTCCATTTTTTTTTCTTGTTTATACTTCTGCTTTGTAATTTTCCTTCATAGAGAAAATTGATTTGTTAAAATTTTAAATTCCCAATGAAACATTTGGCTATAATTTGCATTCACTTTGTGGCAACATTCTTCATAGTTGGAGGTTTGTTTGCTATTTTCTGTATCTTTTCTTACATAATCTTGGTGTCAAGAATGTGTCGATTCCTTTTATTAATTTATAGTTTGGGTTTTCCTAAGCAACTTTTTTTTTTTTAGATTTTATTTATTTGAGAGAGAGAGACAGAGATAGTGAGAGAGAGAGGACAAATGGGGAGGAGAGGGAGAAGCAGGCTCCCCACAGAGCAGGGAGCCCGATGCAGGACTCGATCCCAGGATCCTGGGATCATGACCTGAGCTGAAGGCAGACGCTTAACCTACTAAGCCACCCAGGCGCCCTCATAAGCAACTTTTTGCAGGAAGTTTCTGCAGGAGAAAATGTACAATGGTAGTCTGTCGAGCTTCCTAATGTAGAGCTCTCTCCTATCCATCCCGCTTCCTCAGAGACAGACTTCTTTCTTCCAATATGGCTTAGCTGGGTATTTGGTATGTAGCCCTGCCTTCTGTACTTCTCTCAAATTAACCGGGTCCATGAGGACTTCTGCTGCCAGCCCAGCTCACACAGATCCTCCATGCATTGCTGCTCACATGGATACAGCTTCCCCTCTTCTCGGTGAACCTCTCGCTTGCAGGGAAGTGTATTTTTCTGAAATCTGCCTGTCATCTGGTAATTCTCTTTGCTTCTTTCCTCATGTTTTACGTGGGGCTTCTGCCTGGTCTTGGCTGCTTTGGGTAGCCTTTACACTTATTTTGGAAACTGTCATGTAAGTCTGCTACCTAGTTTGCCAAAAATGGAGTTTGTGGGTTCTTTTGGTATTTCTTGCTTCTTCCGTTTGATTTCCAAGAGTAGAAGAGGAAAAATACTAACACATCCATGTTAATACTAGAAGTGCCTCTAATTCAAATTTAATTTGCTTTAACTTGACCTTATACAGTGAAGTTTCTTTTATTAAAACCAAACAGGTTTGGTTGACTAGAGAGGATGTTGTCCGAAGAGAAACTGCTTATAGCATTGCATGTATGAATGTGTAGAGAAAAAAAATGTTACATGAAAAACAACCTTGGGAATTATTGTTTGGAAATGACTCCATTAAACATAATTATTTAGAGAATTTGGTTATCCAAAATAATTTTATCTGGTGACACTATACGATTAGAAAGCATTTTAGTAAGATCAAGAATATAATTTACATGTAAAAACCAGAAGAAATTATGCCTATGGAAACCACTCTTTGAGTTTTCTGAAGGGATAAGGCAAAGTTGTTATTGCTGCTTCTTTAATAAAATTTGCTGTGGATTAGTTTGGCCACATTTGAGACTGTAGCAAAAGTCTGTGGCTTTCAGATACAATCTCACTAAGCCCATACATTAAAATATTTCATTTTAGAAAATTTTACTTTAATGAGGTCTATATTATCTCATGAGGAAGGGAGAACATATGCTTATAAAAGTTCGAGGGATGCCTAAGACTTCTCTGTGTAATATACAATGTAATGAAAATATCCAGAGGGCTTTGAGTATAATGTATATAACAGACAGTGTTGACTTTGAATAGTAAAACATAGCCTACAAGAAATGAGATTTTCCAATGTCTTGAAAAATCCAGTTTTTGCTTGGATGGACCTAAGAAGGTGAAAGAGAAAGAGAATCCAGAGAGAAAAAGTATTTTCTCTCTTATCTGAAGGAAAAATAAAAAGATGATTTGAAGAAATGTTTCCTCCAGGTTTATACTATGAAGTGAATATTTGTGTCTCTCTTAAATTCGTATGTTGAAATCCTAACTCCCAAAGTGGTGTGATGGTATTAGTAGATGGGGCCTTTGGGAGGTGTTCAAATCATGAGGTTGGAATCCTCATGAATGGGTTTAACGTGCTTATAAAAGAGGTTCCAGAGAATCTCTAGCCTCTTCCATCATGTAAGTATGCAAAGAGGAGTAAACCAGTCAGGAGGGAGCCCTTACCCTACCAAGCTGGTACCCTGATTTATCTAACCAAATCTCTGTTAAGGAACATCTAGGTTATTTCCAAGTTTTTAAATTATATTTTTGTAATACAAACTTTCTCATTTGTATAAATATTTATGAAAGTTAAATTCCTACAAGTACATTGCTAGATCAAATGGTGTATGCATACATTTGAGTTTTAGTCAACATTGCAAGACTGTTCTATCACAATGTGGGAAAGGCATTTTTTTGGCTGGAACAAGTGAGGTGTAGGTAAGAAGGAAATTAGATCAGGGAAAGACAGAAAAGGATCAGAGAGGCACAGAAAAGCTAGATCGTGCAGGCCTTGTAGGTCATTGTAAAGACTTTCACCATCAATCTTTTTAATCTTTTTGCTTCTGCCAATCTGAGACGTAAAAGAGGATTTCTTATTATATATGCATTATCCATTGTATGTTTTATTATCTAAATTGCCCTCTTTGCTCATGATTTCTATAGGATTATGCATCCCATTCTTTTTGATTTGTAAGATAATATTTTAGGGGCAGCTGGTGGCTCAGTAGGTGACTAAGTAGGTTGAGTGTCCGACTCTTAATTTCAACTAAGGTCAAGATCTCAGGGTCCTGGGATGGAGCCCTGCATCAGGTTCTGCCTCTCTCTCTTTCTTTCCTTTTCTCCCTCTGCTACTCCCCCTGCTCGTGCTCTCACTCTATCTTAAATAAATAAATAAATCTTAAAAAAATATTGAGAGTATGAACTCTTTGTCTCATATGTCAGCACAGTTTCATTCTTAATTTTTTTCTTTCTAAAAGATCTTTAAGAAGTTTTCTGTACTTGTAAATTACATTTAAAATATACCTTTGCAAATTAAAGAGCATTTCAAAGCTACTATTTGCTTTGCCATGTTTGTCAATCATAGTATCCGGTACCTAGTAAATTCTTAAGTATTTTTTTTAAGTTTATTTATTTATTTATTTAAGCAATCTTAATACCCAACATGGGGCTCTAACTCATGTCCCTGAGATCAAGAGCCGAATGCTCTTCTGACTGGGCCAGCCAGGCACCCCAATTCTTAAATATTTTTTAAATTAAATTAACACGTGGATTTGCTAAATCCTTAATCACTGGTGAGGTTTAGCCTTTTGGTTATTTGTGGTAGACAGAAAAATATCCTGCTCCCTCCCCCCACCAAACACCCAAAATTTGTGATTATATTACCTAAAGAAACTGTATTTGTGATTCAGTTAAGGATCTTGAGTTGGGGAGATTACCCTGCATTTTTCAGCTGGGCCAGAGGTAATCATAAGGGCCCTTGTAAGAGGGAGGCAGAATGGTCAGACTCAGGAGATGTGACAACAGGTGCACAGGTCAGAGATGAAAGATATTTGATAACGCTATGCTGCTGGCTTTGAAGATGGACAATGGGGCCATGAGTCAAGGATGCCAGTAGCCTCTAGAAGCTAGAAAAGGCTAAGAAATGGATTTTCTGTAGAGCTTCCAGAAGAAACACAACTTTGCTAGCTGTTTACACTGCTGACTTCCAGAACTCTAAGAAATAAATTTGTGCTGTTTTAAGCTTGCAGCAATTTCTTATGCAGCTAAAGGAAACTGATGTATTGTTCTATTACTGACTTGTATTAATAACCTCTCCAAGTTCTTGGTTTATCAGTTTCTCCATTTGTAGGGTAGAACTTCTATGATATTTCACTGGTCCTTAGATTCCTTTCAGATAAAACCCTCAGGGATTGCATATTTCGTCTAATGAAGCAGAATTCAGATTTGTCACTCTTCTGACATTCTCTCTCAAAGGGAGGGGACATCATACTCACTTTAATACCCTCAGGGAATTTCTACCACATGTTAGTTTGGTTCTAATGTAACTTGCATTCTCTGCTTTGCTTAGTTAATGAAAGCCATGTAGAGTCGTGATCATAGGGGATGAGGAACTCCGCCATCCCAGCATTAAGTTGAAGTGAGTACATGCAGTCTTGGCGAGGACAAAGAAGTGGTGCAATCAGTGAAGACGGCTCGTGGTGGAAGCTCTGGACACACACTGATTTCCCAGTGCTCCAAGGGCTTTTGTTGGGAGTTCGCTGGCTGTGTGAAATTATTTCATAGGCTCTACAACTAGATTAGGAGTTTGCAGATGGAGATAATGGTACAGAGCCCACATTTAGTAGATCCCAACAGCTTGTTTTTCATTGGCAGGCAATAGGTCTGGGATGAACTATCCACGGATGCCCAGTCTCCTTTATGGTCCTTTCAGGGGCACTCAAGCAGCAGTTTGTCACCATGTAAAACGCATGACTTTTAGAGGGACTGAACGTGCTACCTGGCCTTATTTGCATCACGAACTAAGATGAATGAATGGATACACTGTGTAGACAGATTATAACGGTTGAGGCACTGAGCAAATAAGCCTGAATATATCTCAGACACATGTAAGATGGGGAATGTAAACCCACACACTGCCATAAATACCATGATTCTTTGATTAAATTTTTAAGCTTATAGTAATCAGGATACATAATGAGGATATCATTATGAAAAGTTATCTTCTTAGGACAAGAATAATCTCTTGGTTAAAATGACAGGACTATGAAGTTAAATACAAAATACTTTTCTGTACTTTTCCACTGAAAGCCTCATGGGATTTAGAATGAGTTTTCTATTCTATTGCACATAGTTACACATCCATGGTTGGATCCAAGACATCTAATTGCTGTTCTTTCTGATCGGTCAGGCAGGCTTGGCTCCAGCTACCTATATGACTGCCTTGTGGAGCAGGCACCAGATTTATCTGTCTTGCTCTTTATTGGCAGTTTCATGTGGTCTAACTGAGTTGTACAGGCTGAATGTTTCCATGTTCCCCTAAGAGTCCTGAATGAATAAACAACTGAACACACCAAGCTAACCATTAATTTATACTGGGGACCACCGCAAAATATTGTAAAAATGAAAACTGATATTGTGCAATATAACTCGACGGCTGCTGATTTATGAGAAATTTCACACTATAATTGGGATAGTTGAATGTACTAACTTATGAGGTTCAACACAACTACAGTTTTCTGTTTCTCTCATCTGTTGGACAAACCATGTATTTCTCACAGGAACAGTATTAGTTCCTTTGGTGCCTGCACTCAGAGGCCACATTTGCGGCTGGTTAGCATTTTTGCCAAAAGCTTTGTTGAAATAAAATAGACCATTCTCTAATCTGTGTGGAAATTGTGGGGGTGGGAAGAAGGAGTCCTTTCTTACTAGGGAAAAAATAACTAACTTTGCTTTGGTTTCAATACAGTATTCATTTCTTATTTGACTCATGAACAATTCAACATACACAGCTTATTCAGTTTGAAATACTGTTTGGTTTTAGGGTATTATGAATAAGAAATAACATTAATAATTCATTGACTATATCCATTTATATTATTAAAGAACACATATATATTTTTAAAAAATTGCCTTCTTTCTGTTCAGTGTTTATTTACCAAAGAATACAACGATGTTTAGAGGGATCCTTATCCAATCCTAAACCAGTGTAAACACTTTCTGAGGATAATCAATTATTTGGGGAGTCTTACAGGCTACCATTCAATGGGCCATTGGAAACAATTTCCTCCTCCTCACCATTTCATCTTATTAACTGTCACCTCCTTTGAGTGTTTATGGAGGATGCTTGGTGCATGGCTTGGGTTCGGGTGATGGACGTCTTTAGCTAATTAAGTAGCACTCTGTTCCTTACAGAAGAATCTCAGTGAAGTGCTCACTGAACCCTGCTCTGACAGGCGTGTGGTGTGGAGCAAAGAGCACCCAAGGAGGAGCCAAAGGGTGAGGTGCTCATCCTAGCTCCTGTCCTGGTCTTGTGATCCTATGTGCATCTCTTTCCCATTAGTGTGGTGATAACACAAGTGGTCAGATACCAGCACAGGGTGATGTGTGATGTAAATTAGATCAAGAATGTGGGAGTGCTTTGTGGGCCATAGTGTGCTGGGCAAACATGAAGTGTTCCTGGTATCTGACTGCATGGAGGCCCTGCTCTGACTGATGCAAGTCTCTCCACATTGCCAATGTTAGCCCTTGGTATCTTACCCCCTCCCCCCCCACCCCGGAACAGAGCAGCAGAGCCCCCTTCTTGGCAGCCAGAAGAAAGAGTCATGCTCAGAACTAGAGTTTTCCATTCAAATGGCTCATTCATCCCACCTCCTCCAGCTCCCACGAGCTGAGCTCAAATGCCACCGCCCTGGGGATGTGACTCCGTTGCCTCACCACACACAGCTTTCCTCCCAGAGCGCACACACCCAGGACACAGGAGTAGCTGTGCTCCCCCTTCCGCAGAGCAGACCAGCACCTCACTGTCCTTCCACCACACCCAGGGTTTGCTCTTTCCTGTTGCCCCCTTTTCCACGCTGCCCCTTAGTAATGCTCCCATGTCCTGGAGGCAGCAGTGTAATTTTCCTTCCATCATCACTATTCTCAGGATGTAATTTACTCACTATGACTCAATGGAAATTCAAGTACTTCTAATAATGTTGTTTACAAATTAGAAATTGGTGGTTGATAATGTTGAAAAGGATCGAGTCCATTTTTTTCACACTGCTCAATCCCCAGACAGGCCCTAATGGTGAAATGGAGTTATAGAGAAATGGGAGGAGGATTCAGAAGAGATAAAAAAATGAAGTCAAGGGATAGAGCACATAGCCTTCTAGGAAGGGTTAAAACAACTGGAATTATTTTGGCCTAGAGGTGAAGCACACAAAACACAGGCCAGCTGTTCCCCATCTCTACCAAAGAAGGAAGCAAGAAAATGTTTTAAAATGTAGCAAGAGGGATTTAGGTTAGATATAAAGAAGAATTTCTTAATAACGCAGGTTGTTAAATATTGCAAGGGTTTACAAAGGAAATTTGTGGAATTTCCTTCTGCGGCAATCTTTCCATATTAAGATAAATTCCACTTGTGTAGAATGGTTCAAATAAAGTACTTCACAGTCTGTCTCAAATGTCTATACATTCACTTAGGCAATTAGGCAAACAGATTGGAGCTGTAGTGAGTATCTTTCACTCATGATTGCCTTGATATCATTAAATAATTCTGGGGGAAGATCTTTTTTTTTTTTTTTTGTGAGTTGTGGTAAATAAGATATACTGAAAAACATTTTAACATTTTAACCATGGGTAAGTGATCAAGTCAGTGGCATTAAGTACATTGACATCCTTGGGCCACCATCACCACTCTCCATCTCCAAAACTTCATCATCCGAAACTGAAACTCTATACCCATTAAGCAATAATTCTGCATTACCCCTGCTAACCACTAGTCTGCTTTCTGTCTTTATGGATGTGAGCTTTTCTACATTGTGATGGCTGCCCTACAGAGTGAACTCCATCTTCCCAACAGAGAACCTAAAGTACTGCTTGTCCGACCCCATTTTACCAGTAAGGTGAAGACATGGGGCATCTGTTCTGCCCATTAGGCATGCCCACGTGAGTCCTGGGTCCACAAGTAGGCACTGTGGGAAGGTGGCAGGCTAGTAGCATCCATTTGGTTGGGGCAGGGTAGAAAAGGTGTGTGATGATGCCTGAAGCTTTCCAACTTGGTTTGGTACAGCATGGTTCTCTGGCCGGTGGGGGGTGGTTAGCTTCCTCATTGTGGAAATTGTTTATGATCCTGGGGGGAAGCATGTCTTCTTTCAGGCTAGTCTTTTGGTGTGGTAAGGAGCTGGGAATTTTACCTGGAAATTCTTCTCAGACTCTATGTCTTTGGTGTTCCTGTGATTCTGTAACCCATTCAATATGCTCTAATAAATCTCTTCCCACCCAGTTAGAATGGATTCTGCTGTCTGCCTTTTAAGAACCTTGACCAATACAGAGGAAATTATCTCCCCATATTGACTTCCTTCCATAGGTGATTTTTTTTTTCTCTTCCTATAGATCAGGGAAGGAAGGGAGGTGGGGCCGAGTAGTTGATATAGCCACCAAGTAGTTGATATAGCCAGGGCAACTTTTTCCTGTAGCCTCTTTGTGATGCCTTGACGTGCTTTTGAAATGGGCATAACAGAGGTGGCATAAGGAAGCCTCCACCTTCCTCACAGGGACTTTCAGGATTCCTATGCCTCAGAGAAACTTTGCCGGGGCACCTTTCTATGCACATGGCAGATCCCCTCTGAGACCTTAAATGCTTAACCTCATCTGAGAGGCATCCCCCCTCCCCCGAACTTGGAACGGTGGGCCTGTGTTGTGTGAAAAAAGAGTGTGGTTTGCAATGGTGGGGAGGAGGAGGCTCTCTCCTCCTTAACTCTACAGAAGGGGAGCTAGTGCTCAACTATCCTTGTTGGCCACTCCACAGTAAGCTGCCAAGCTGCTGGGAACTCCCAGAAGTGGTTGGCTTCTTTCCTCCCTGTGTATAGATTCATGTGTGTCTGCAAGCTCCTCAAGAGTCACAGCTTACTCATATTTGTAGTCCTCACTGTCCCAGCAAGTGAAGGTGCTTGATAAATGTTCAGTTCCAGGCTAACCTGTGTAAGCATGAGCTTCCATGTGTGTCTGGTTACAATCTCTTCTACATTTCAGTATTTGCCTTTAATTAATTATGCTGTGTGTGTCTATTCTGTTGTAGCTGTTATGATTTTTATGTCTGAAACCTCTTCCTTGCAGCTGCATTATTCCTTTTTCATTGCATTCTATTATTATTACATGAATGTAATGTAATGTAATGTAATGTAATGTAATGTAATGTAATGTAA